>NW_026974959.1:0-364215 GCF_030014295.1 Loxodonta africana
CAGAGGAAATCCCATGCAGTGTTGCCCTGGCGAGATAGTGTTGCTACAGCGAGGCCCAGGGAAAACGGACTGCCTGGAGAAATCCTAGCAAAGCCCTGTGTTTCCCCACAGGAGTGTATGTCAGTTTCAGTTCTTTGCCAGCAACGGAGCTCAGAGGCAACGTCAGATTGTGTGTATCTCAGTGAGAGAAAGAACACTGTGAGTTCCCCCGTTCCTCTGACGAAAGCGGTTAGAGGGAGAAAAGCGTCCTTTGCTTTCGCTTTCCCGCAGTGAGCTCGGCAGATCTGCCCTTCGCGAAGGGCCGTTTTCCCCCGGAGAACTGCCTCGCGGTAGCCCTGTTCTGGAAGTGGAACGAGTATGCAGTGTTAGCGTTCAGCTATTGTGAAGGCTCGCTTTGGCCCAGGGCAAACGAAGCGCCGGGGGAAATCTTAGCAGAGCCCGGCGCCTTTCCACGGTTCAAAGCGTGGAACAGCAGACTCTTTTGCAAAGAAGAGAGCGCCCAGGCAACAGCAGCCTGCACGTTTCTCAGTGAAAGGGAGAACTTCCTAACTTCGTCCAGTCCTCTGTGCAAAGCAGGCAGAGGGAAAGAAACTTTCTTTCCTTCCTCTTTCCTGCAACGAATTCCTCCTTTGCTCTTGCAAACGCAAGGCTTCTTCTGAAAAACTACGTCGCGGTGCAGGGATCCTTCCAGAGGAGCAACGGCATAGTTTCAGCTGGAAGGGCTTGGCAGAGCAGCCGGCGAGAAAAGGCCTCTTGCGATTCTCTTTTCTTTCTGCCTGAATGCGGTCAATTGGCACTTGCCAAAGCAAGGTTTCCCAGCACAAACTACAAAGCAGCAGCTCTCTCCTGGCAGAGGAAATCCCATGCAGTGTTGCCCTGGCGAGATAGTGTTGCTACAGCGAGGCCCAGGGAAAACGGACTGCCTGGAGAAATCCTAGCAAAGCCCTGTGTTTCCCCACAGGAGTGTATGTCAGTTTCAGTTCTTTGCCAGCAACGGAGCTCAGAGGCAACGTCAGATTGTGTGTATCTCAGTGAGAGAAAGAACACTGTGACTTCCCCCGTTCCTCTGACGAAAGCGGTTAGAGGGAGAAAAGCGTCCTTTGCTTTCGCTTTCCCGCAGTGAGCTCGGCAGATCTGCCCTTCGCGAAGGGCCGTTTTCCCCCGGAGAACTGCCTCGCGGTAGCCCTGTTCTGGAAGTGGAACGAGTATGCAGTGTTAGCGTTCAGCTATTGTGAAGGCTCGCTTTGGCCCAGGGCAAACGAAGCGCCGGGGGAAGTCTTAGCAGAACTCGGCGCCTTTCCACGGTTCAAAGCGTGGAACAGCAGACTCTTTTGCAAAGAAGAGAGCGCCCAGGCAACAGCAGCCTGCACGTTTCTCAGTGAAAGGGAGAACTTCCTAACTTCATCCAGTCCTCTGAGCAAAGCAGGCAGAGGGAGAGAAACTTTCTTTCCTTCCTCTTTCCTGCAACGAATTCCTCCTTTGCTCTTGCAAACGCAAGGCTTCTTCTGAAAAACTACGTCGCGGTGCAGGGATCCTTCCAGAGGAGCAACGGCATAGTTTTAGCTGGAAGGGCTTGGCAGAGCAGCCGGCGAGAAAAGGCCTCTTGCGATTCTCTTTTCTTTCTGCCTGAATGCGGTCAATTGGCACTTGCCAAAGCAAGGTTTCCCAGCACAAACTACAAAGCAGCAGCTCTCTCCTGGCAGAGGAAATCCCATGCAGTGTTGCCCTGGCGAGATAGTGTTGCTACAGCGAGGCCCAGGGAAAACGGACTGCCTGGAGAAATCCTAGCAAAGCCCTGTGTTTCCCCACAGGAGTGTATGTCAGTTTCAGTTCTTTGCCAGCAACGGAGCTCAGACGCAACGTCAGATTGTGTGTATCTCAGTGAGGGAAAGAACACTGTGACTTCCCCCGTTCCTCTGACGAAAGCGGTTAGAGGGAGAAAAGCGTCCTTTGCTTTCGCTTTCCCGCAGTGAGCTCGGCAGATCTGCCCTTCGCGAAGGGCCGTTTTCCCCCGGAGAACTGCCTCGCGGTAGCCCTGTTCTGGAAGTGGAACGAGTATGCAGTGTTAGCGTTCAGCTATTGTGAAGGCTCGCTTTGGCCCAGGGCAAACGAAGCGCCGGGGGAAGTCTTAGCAGAACTCGGCGCCTTTCCACGGTTCAAAGCGTGGAACAGCAGACTCTTTTGCAAAGAAGAGAGCGCCCAGGCAACAGCAGCCTGCACGTTTCTCAGTGAAAGGGAGAACTTCCTAACTTCATCCAGTCCTCTGAGCAAAGCAGGCAGAGGGAGAGAAACTTTCTTTCCTTCCTCTTTCCTGCAACGAATTCCTCCTTTGCTCTTGCAAACGCAAGGCTTCTTCTGAAAAACTACGTCGCGGTGCAGGGATCCTTCCAGAGGAGCAACGGCATAGTTTTAGCTGGAAGGGCTTGGCAGAGCAGCCGGCGAGAAAAGGCCTCTTGCGATTCTCTTTTCTTTCTGCCTGAATGCGGTCTATTGGCACTTGCCAGGGTAAGGTTTCCCAGCACAAACTACAAAGCAGCAGCTCTCTCCTGGCAGAGGAAAGCCCATGCAGTGTTGCCCTGGCGAGATAGTGTTGCTACAGCGAGGCCCAGGGAAAACAGACTGCCTGGAGAAATCCTAGCAAAGCCCTGTGTTTCCCCACAGGAGTGTATGTCCGTTTCAGTTCTTTGCCAGCAACGGAGCTCAGAGGCAACGTCAGATTGTGTGTATCTCAGTGAGAGAAAGAACACTGTGACTTCCCCCGTTCCTCTGACGAAAGCGGTTAGAGGGAGAAAAGCGTCCTTTGCTTTCGCTTTCCCGCAGTGAGCTCGGCAGATCTGCCCTTCGCGAAGGGCCGTTTTCCCCCGGAGAACTGCCTCGCGGTAGCCCTGTTCTGGAAGTGGAACGAGTATGCAGTGTTAGCGTTCAGCTATTGTGAAGGCTCGCTTTGGCCCAGGGCAAACGAAGCGCCGGGGGAAGTCTTAGCAGAACTCGGCGCCTTTCCACGGTTCAAAGCGTGGAACAGCAGACTCTTTTGCAAAGAAGAGAGCGCCCAGGCAACAGCAGCCTGCACGTTTCTCAGTGAAAGGGAGAACTTCCTAACTTCATCCAGTCCTCTGAGCAAAGCAGGCAGAGGGAGAGAAACTTTCTTTCCTTCCTCTTTCCTGCAACGAATTCCTCCTTTGCTCTTGCAAACGCAAGGCTTCTTCTGAAAAACTACGTCGCGGTGCAGGGATCCTTCCAGAGGAGCAACGGCATAGTTTTAGCTGGAAGGGCTTGGCAGAGCAGCCGGCGAGAAAAGGCCTCTTGCGATTCTCTTTTCTTTCTGCCTGAATGCGGTCAATTCGCACTTGCCAAAGCAAGGTTTCCCAGCACAAACTACAAAGCAGCAGCTCTCTCCTGGCAGAGGAAATCCCATGCAGTGTTGCCCTGGCGAGATAGTGTTGCTACAGCGAGGCCCAGGGAAAACGGACTGCCTGGAGAAATCCTAGCAAAGCCCTGTGTTTCCCCACAGGAGTGTATGTCAGTTTCAGTTCTTTGCCAGCAACGGAGCTCAGAGGCAACGTCAGATTGTGTGTATCTCAGTGAGAGAAAGAACACTGTGACTTCCCCCGTTCCTCTGACGAAAGCGGTTAGAGGGAGAAAAGCGTCCTTTGCTTTCGCTTTCCCGCAGTGAGCTCGGCAGATCTGCCCTTCGCGAAGGGCCGTTTTCCCCCGGAGAACTGCCTCGCGGTAGCCCTGTTCTGGAAGTGGAACGAGTATGCAGTGTTAGCGTTCAGCTATTGTGAAGGCTCGCTTTGGCCCAGGGCAAACGAAGCGCCGGGGGAAGTCTTAGCAGAACTCGGCGCCTTTCCACGGTTCAAAGCGTGGAACAGCAGACTCTTTTGCAAAGAAGAGAGCGCCCAGGCAACAGCAGCCTGCACGTTTCTCAGTGAAAGGGAGAACTTCCTAACTTCATCCAGTCCTCTGAGCAAAGCAGGCAGAGGGAGAGAAACTTTCTTTCCTTCCTCTTTCCTGCAACGAATTCCTCCTTTGCTCTTGCAAACGCAAGGCTTCTTCTGAAAAACTACGTCGCGGTGCAGGGATCCTTCCAGAGGAGCAACGGCATAGTTTTAGCTGGAAGGGCTTGGCAGAGCAGCCGGCGAGAAAAGGCCTCTTGCGATTCTCTTTTCTTTCTGCCTGAATGCGGTCTATTGGCACTTGCCAGGGCAAGGTTTCCCAGCACAAACTACAAAGCAGCAGCTCTCTCCTGGCAGAGGAAATCCCATGCAGTGTTGCCCTGGCGAGATAGTGTTGCTACAGCGAGGCCCAGGGAAAACAGACTGCCTGGAGAAATCCTAGCAAAGCCCTGTGTTTCCCCACAGGAGTGTATGTCCGTTTCAGTTCTTTGCCAGCAACGGAGCTCAGAGGCAACGTCAGATTGTGTGTATCTCAGTGAGAGAAAGAACACTGTGACTTCCCCCGTTCCTCTGACGAAAGCGGTTAGAGGGAGAAAAGCGTCCTTTGCTTTCGCTTTCCCGCAGTGAGCTCGGCAGATCTGCCCTTCGCGAAGGGCCGTTTTCCCCCGGAGAACTGCCTCGCGGTAGCCCTGTTCTGGAAGTGGAACGAGTATGCAGTGTTAGCGTTCAGCTATTGTGAAGGCTCGCTTTGGCCCAGGGCAAACGAAGCGCCGGGGGAAGTCTTAGCAGAACTCGGCGCCTTTCCACGGTTCAAAGCGTGGAACAGCAGACTCTTTTGCAAAGAAGAGAGCGCCCAGGCAACAGCAGCCTGCACGTTTCTCAGTGAAAGGGAGAACTTCCTAACTTCATCCAGTCCTCTGAGCAAAGCAGGCAGAGGGAGAGAAACTTTCTTTCCTTCCTCTTTCCTGCAACGAATTCCTCCTTTGCTCTTGCAAACGCAAGGCTTCTTCTGAAAAACTACGTCGCGGTGCAGGGATCCTTCCAGAGGAGCAACGGCATAGTTTTAGCTGGAAGGGCTTGGCAGAGCAGCCGGCGAGAAAAGGCCTCTTGCGATTCTCTTTTCTTTCTGCCTGAATGCGGTCAATTGGCACTTGCCAAAGCAAGGTTTCCCAGCACAAACTACAAAGCAGCAGCTCTCTCCTGGCAGAGGAAATCCCATGCAGTGTTGCCCTGGCGAGATAGTGTTGCTACAGCGAGGCCCAGGGAAAACAGACTGCCTAGAGAAATCCTAGCAAAGCCGTGTTTCCCCACAGGAATGTATGTCAGTTTCAGTTCTTTGCCAGCAACGGAGCTCAGAGGCAACGTCAGATTGTGTGTATCTCAGTGAGAGAAAGAACACTGTGACTTCCCCCGTTCCTCTGACGAAAGCGGTTAGAGGGAGAAAAGCGTCCTTTGCTTTCCCTATCCCGCAGTGAGCTCGGCAGATCTGCCCTTCGCGAAGGGCCGTTTTCCCCCGGAGAACTGCCTCGCGGTAGCCCTGTTCTGGAAGTGGAACGAGTATGCAGTGTTAGCGTTCAGCTATTGTGAAGGCTCGCTTTGGCCCAGGGCAAACGAAGCGCCGGGGGAAATCTTAGCAGAGCCCGGCGCCTTTCCACGGTTCAAAGCGTGGAACAGCAGACTCTTTTGCAAAGAAGAGAGCGCCCAGGCAACAGCAGCCTGCACGTTTCTCAGTGAAAGGGAGAACTTCCTAACTTCGTCCAGTCCTCTGTGCAAAGCAGGCAGAGGGAAAGAAACTTTCTTTCCTTCCTCTTTCCTGCAACGAATTCCTCCTTTGCTCTTGCAAACGCAAGGCTTCTTCTGAAAAACTACGTCGCGGTGCAGGGATCCTTCCAGAGGAGCAACGGCATAGTTTCAGCTGGAAGGGCTTGGCAGAGCAGCCGGCGAGAAAAGGCCTCTTGCGATTCTCTTTTCTTTCTGCCTGAATGCGGTCAATTCGCACTTGCCAAAGCAAGGTTTCCCAGCACAAACTACAAAGCAGCAGCTCTCTCCTGGCAGAGGAAATCCCATGCAGTGTTGCCCTGGCGAGATAGTGTTGCTACAGCGAGGCCCAGGGAAAACGGACTGCCTGGAGAAATCCTAGCAAAGCCCTGTGTTTCCCCACAGGAGTGTATGTCAGTTTCAGTTCTTTGCCAGCAACGGAGCTCAGAGGCAACGTCAGATTGTGTGTATCTCAGTGAGAGAAAGAACACTGTCACTTCCCCCGTTCCTCTGACGAAAGCGGTTAGAGGGAGAAAAGCGTCCTTTGCTTTCGCTTTCCCGCAGTGAGCTCGGCAGATCTGCCCTTCGCGAAGGGCCGTTTTCCCCCGGAGAACTGCCTCGCGGTAGCCCTGTTCTGGAAGTGGAACGAGTATGCAGTGTTAGCGTTCAGCTATTGTGAAGGCTCGCTTTGGCCCAGGGCAAACGAAGCGCCGGGGGAAGTCTTAGCAGAACTCGGCGCCTTTCCTCGGTTCAAAGCGTGGAACAGCAGACTCTTTTGCAAAGAAGAGAGCGCCCAGGCAACAGCAGCCTGCACGTTTCTCAGTGAAAGGGAGAACTTCCTAACTTCATCCAGTCCTCTGAGCAAAGCAGGCAGAGGGAGAGAAACTTTCTTTCCTTCCTCTTTCCTGCAACGAATTCCTCCTTTGCTCTTGCAAACGCAAGGCTTCTTCTGAAAAACTACGTCGCGGTGCAGGGATCCTTCCAGAGGAGCAACGGCATAGTTTTAGCTGGAAGGGCTTGGCAGAGCAGCCGGCGAGAAAAGGCCTCTTGCGATTCTCTTTTCTTTCTGCCTGAATGCGGTCAATTCGCACTTGCCAAAGCAAGGTTTCCCAGCACAAACTACAAAGCAGCAGCTCTCTCCTGGCAGAGGAAATCCCATGCAGTGTTGCCCTGGCGAGATAGTGTTGCTACAGCGAGGCCCAGGGAAAACGGACTGCCTGGAGAAATCCTAGCAAAGCCCTGTGTTTCCCCACAGGAGTGTATGTCAGTTTCAGTTCTTTGCCAGCAACGGAGCTCAGACGCAACGTCAGATTGTGTGTATCTCAGTGAGAGAAAGAACACTGTCACTTCCCCCGTTCCTCTGACGAAAGCGGTTAGAGGGAGAAAAGCGTCCTTTGCTTTCGCTTTCCCGCAGTGAGCTCGGCAGATCTGCCCTTCGCGAAGGGCCATTTTCCCCCGGAGAACTGCCTCGCGGTAGCCCTGTTCTGGAAGTGGAACGAGTATGCAGTGTTAGCGTTCAGCTATTGTGAAGGCTCGCTTTGGCCCAGGGCAAACGAAGCGCCGGGGGAAGTCTTAGCAGAACTCGGCGCCTTTCCACGGTTCAAAGCGTGGAACAGCAGACTCTTTTGCAAAGAAGAGAGCGCCCAGGCAACAGCAGCCTGCACGTTTCTCAGTGAAAGGGAGAACTTCCTAACTTCATCCAGTCCTCTGAGCAAAGCAGGCAGAGGGAGAGAAACTTTCTTTCCTTCCTCTTTCCTGCAACGAATTCCTCCTTTGCTCTTGCAAACGCAAGGCTTCTTCTGAAAAACTACGTCGCGGTGCAGGGATCCTTCCAGAGGAGCAACGGCATAGTTTCAGCTGGAAGGGCTTGGCAGAGCAGCCGGCGAGAAAAGGCCTCTTGCGATTCTCTTTTCTTTCTGCCTGAATGCGGTCAATTGGCACTTGCCAAAGCAAGGTTTCCCAGCACAAACTACAAAGCAGCAGCTCTCTCCTGGCAGAGGAAATCCCATGCAGTGTTGCCCTGGCGAGATAGTGTTGCTACAGCGAGGCCCAGGGAAAACAGACTGCCTAGAGAAATCCTAGCAAAGCCGTGTTTCCCCACAGGAATGTATGTCAGTTTCAGTTCTTTGCCAGCAACGGAGCTCAGAGGCAACGTCAGATTGTGTGTATCTCAGTGAGAGAAAGAACACTGTGACTTCCCCCGTTCCTCTGACGAAAGCGGTTAGAGGGAGAAAAGCGTCCTTTGCTTTCGCTTTCCCGCAGTGAGCTCGGCAGATCTGCCCTTCGCGAAGGGCCGTTTTCCCCCGCAGAACTGCCTCGCGGTAGCCCTGTTCTGGAAGTGGAACGAGTATGCAGTGTTAGCGTTCAGCTATTGTGAAGGCTCGCTTTGGCCCAGGGCAAACGAAGCGCCGGGGGAAGTCTTAGCAGAACTCGGCGCCTTTCCACGGTTCAAAGCGTGGAACAGCAGACTCTTTTGCAAAGAAGAGAGCGCCCAGGCAACAGCAGCCTGCACGTTTCTCAGTGAAAGGGAGAACTTCCTAACTTCATCCAGTCCTCTGAGCAAAGCAGGCAGAGGGAGAGAAACTTTCTTTCCTTCCTCTTTCCTGCAACGAATTCCTCCTTTGCTCTTGCAAACGCAAGGCTTCTTCTGAAAAACTACGTCGCGGTGCAGGGATCCTTCCAGAGGAGCAACGGCATAGTTTCAGCTGGAAGGGCTTGGCAGAGCAGCCGGCGAGAAAAGGCCTCTTGCGATTCTCTTTTCTTTCTGCCTGAATGCGGTCAATTGGCACTTGCCAAAGCAAGGTTTCCCAGCACAAACTACAAAGCAGCAGCTCTCTCCTGGCAGAGGAAATCCCATGCAGTGTTGCCCTGGCGAGATAGTGTTGCTACAGCGAGGCCCAGGGAAAACAGACTGCCTAGAGAAATCCTAGCAAAGCCGTGTTTCCCCACAGGAATGTATGTCAGTTTCAGTTCTTTGCCAGCAACGGAGCTCAGAGGCAACGTCAGATTGTGTGTATCTCAGTGAGAGAAAGAACACTGTGACTTCCCCCGTTCCTCTGACGAAAGCGGTTAGAGGGAGAAAAGCGTCCTTTGCTTTCGCTTTCCCGCAGTGAGCTCGGCAGATCTGCCCTTCGCGAAGGGCCGTTTTCCCCCGGAGAACTGCCTCGCGGTAGCCCTGTTCTGGAAGTGGAACGAGTATGCAGTGTTAGCGTTCAGCTATTGTGAAGGCTCGCTTTGGCCCAGGGCAAACGAAGCGCCGGGGGAAGTCTTAGCAGAGCCCGGCGCCTTTCCACGGTTCAAAGCGTGGAACAGCAGACTCTTTTGCAAAGAAGAGAGCGCCCAGGCAACAGCAGCCTGCACATTTCTCAGTGAAAGGGAGAACTTCCTAACTTCATCCAGTCCTCTGAGCAAAGCAGGCAGAGGGAGAGAAACTTTCTTTCCTTCCTCTTTCCTGCAACGAATTCCTCCTTTGCTCTTGCAAACGCAAGGCTTCTTCTGAAAAACTACGTCGCGGTGCAGGGATCCTTCCAGAGGAGCAACGGCATAGTTTTAGCTGGAAGGGCTTGGCAGAGCAGCCGGCGAGAAAAGGCCTCTTGCGATTCTCTTTTCTTTCTGCCTGAATGCGGTCAATTCGCACTTGCCAAAGCAAGGTTTCCCAGCACAAACTACAAAGCAGCAGCTCTCTCCTGGCAGAGGAAATCCCATGCAGTGTTGCCCTGGCGAGATAGTGTTTCTACAGTGAGGCCCAGGGAAAACGGACTGCCTGGAGAAATCCTAGCAAAGCCCTGTGTTTCCCCACAGGAGTGTATGTCAGTTTCAGTTCTTTGCCAGCAACGGAGCTCAGAGGCAACGTCAGATTGTGTGTATCTCAGTGAGAGAAAGAACACTGTGACTTCCCCCGTTCCTCTGACGAAAGCGGTTAGAGGGAGAAAAGCGTCCTTTGCTTTCGCTTTCCCGCAGTGAGCTCGGCAGATCTGCCCTTCGCGAAGGGCCATTTTCCCCCGGAGAACTGCCTCGCGGTAGCCCTGTTCTGGAAGTGGAACGAGTATGCAGTGTTAGCGTTCAGCTATTGTGAAGGCTCGCTTTGGCCCAGGGCAAACGAAGCGCCGGGGGAAGTCTTAGCAGAACTCGGCGCCTTTCCACGGTTCAAAGCGTGGAACAGCAGACTCTTTTGCAAAGAAGAGAGCGCCCAGGCAACAGCAGCCTGCACGTTTCTCAGTGAAAGGGAGAACTTCCTAACTTCATCCAGTCCTCTGAGCAAAGCAGGCAGAGGGAGAGAAACTTTCTTTCCTTCCTCTTTCCTGCAACGAATTCCTCCTTTGCTCTTGCAAACGCAAGGCTTCTTCTGAAAAACTACGTCGCGGTGCAGGGATCCTTCCAGAGGAGCAACGGCATAGTTTTAGCTGGAAGGGCTTGGCAGAGCAGCCGGCGAGAAAAGGCCTCTTGCGATTCTCTTTTCTTTCTGCCTGAATGCGGTCAATTGGCACTTGCCAAAGCAAGGTTTCCCAGCACAAACTACAAAGCAGCAGCTCTCTCCTGGCAGAGGAAATCCCATGCAGTGTTGCCTTGGCGAGATAGTGTTGCTACAGCGAGGCCCAGGGAAAACGGACTGCCTGGAGAAATCCTAGCAAAGCCGTGTTTCCCCACAGGAGTGTATGTCAGTTTCAGTTCTTTGCCAGCAACGGAGCTCAGACGCAACGTCAGATTGTGTGTATCTCAGTGAGAGAAAGAACACTGTGACTTCCCCCGTTCCTCTGACGAAAGCGGTTAGAGGGAGAAAAGCGTCCTTTGCTTTCGCTTTCCCGCAGTGAGCTCGGCAGATCTGCCCTTCGCGAAGGGCCGTTTTCCCCCGGAGAACTGCCTCGCGGTAGCCCTGTTCTGGAAGTGGAACGAGTATGCAGTGTTAGCGTTCAGCTATTGTGAAGGCTCGCTTTGGCCCAGGGCAAACGAAGCGCCGGGGGAAGTCTTAGCAGAACTCGGCGCCTTTCCACGGTTCAAAGCGTGGAACAGCAGACTCTTTTGCAAAGAAGAGAGCGCCCAGGCAACAGCAGCCTGCACGTTTCTCAGTGAAAGGGAGAACTTCCTAACTTCATCCAGTCCTCTGAGCAAAGCAGGCAGAGGGAGAGAAACTTTCTTTCCTTCCTCTTTCCTGCAACGAATTCCTCCTTTGCTCTTGCAAACGCAAGGCTTCTTCTGAAAAACTACGTCGCGGTGCAGGGATCCTTCCAGAGGAGCAACGGCATAGTTTTAGCTGGAAGGGCTTGGCAGAGCAGCCGGCGAGAAAAGGCCTCTTGCGATTCTCTTTTCTTTCTGCCTGAATGCGGTCAATTCGCACTTGCCAAAGCAAGGTTTCCCAGCACAAACTACAAAGCAGCAGCTCTCTCCTGGCAGAGGAAATCCCATGCAGTGTTGCCCTGGCGAGATAGTGTTGCTACAGCGAGGCCCAGGGAAAACGGACTGCCTGGAGAAATCCTAGCAAAGCCCTGTGTTTCCCCACAGGAGTGTATGTCAGTTTCAGTTCTTTGCCAGCAACGGAGCTCAGACGCAACGTCAGATTGTGTGTATCTCAGTGAGAGAAAGAACACTGTCACTTCCCCCGTTCCTCTGACGAAAGCGGTTAGAGGGAGAAAAGCGTCCTTTGCTTTCGCTTTCCCACAGTGAGCTCGGCAGATCTGCCCTTCGCGAAGGGCCGTTTTCCCCCGGAGAACTGCCTCGCGGTAGCCCTGTTCTGGAAGTGGAACGAGTATGCAGTGTTAGCGTTCAGCTATTGTGAAGGCTCGCTTTGGCCCAGGGCAAACGAAGCGCCGGGGGAAGTCTTAGCAGAACTCGGCGCCTTTCCACGGTTCAAAGCGTGGAACAGCAGACTCTTTTGCAAAGAAGAGAGCGCCCAGGCAACAGCAGCCTGCACGTTTCTCAGTGAAAGGGAGAACTTCCTAACTTCATCCAGTCCTCTGAGCAAAGCAGGCAGAGGGAGAGAAACTTTCTTTCCTTCCTCTTTCCTGCAACGAATTCCTCCTTTGCTCTTGCAAACGCAAGGCTTCTTCTGAAAAACTACGTCGCGGTGCAGGGATCCTTCCAGAGGAGCAACGGCATAGTTTTAGCTGGAAGGGCTTGGCAGAGCAGCCGGCGAGAAAAGGCCTCTTGCGATTCTCTTTTCTTTCTGCCTGAATGCGGTCAATTGGCACTTGCCAAAGCAAGGTTTCCCAGCACAAACTACAAAGCAGCAGCTCTCTCCTGGCAGAGGAAATCCCATGCAGTGTTGCCCTGGCGAGATAGTGTTGCTACAGCGAGGCCCAGGGAAAACAGACTGCCTAGAGAAATCCTAGCAAAGCCGTGTTTCCCCACAGGAATGTATGTCAGTTTCAGTTCTTTGCCAGCAACGGAGCTCAGAGGCAACGTCAGATTGTGTGTATCTCAGTGAGAGAAAGAACACTGTGACTTCCCCCGTTCCTCTGACGAAAGCGGTTAGAGGGAGAAAAGCGTCCTTTGCTTTCGCTTTCCCGCAGTGAGCTCGGCAGATCTGCCCTTCGCGAAGGGCCGTTTTCCCCCGGAGAACTGCCTCGCGGTAGCCCTGTTCTGGAAGTGGAACGAGTATGCAGTGTTAGCGTTCAGCTATTGTGAAGGCTCGCTTTGGCCCAGGGCAAACGAAGCGCCGGGGGAAGTCTTAGCAGAACTCGGCGCCTTTCCACGGTTCAAAGCGTGGAACAGCAGACTCTTTTGCAAAGAAGAGAGCGCCCAGGCAACAGCAGCCTGCACATTTCTCAGTGAAAGGGAGAACTTCCTAACTTCATCCAGTCCTCTGAGCAAAGCAGGCAGAGGGAGAGAAACTTTCTTTCCTTCCTCTTTCCTGCAACGAATTCCTCCTTTGCTCTTGCAAACGCAAGGCTTCTTCTGAAAAACTACGTCGCGGTGCAGGGATCCTTCCAGAGAAGCAACGGCATAGTTTTAGCTGGAAGGGCTTGGCAGAGCAGCCGGCGAGAAAAGGCCTCTTGCGATTCTCTTTTCTTTCTGCCTGAATGCGGTCAATTGGCACTTGCCAAAGCAAGGTTTCCCAGCACAAACTACAAAGCAGCAGCTCTCTCCTGGCAGAGGAAATCCCATGCAGTGTTGCCCTGGCGAGATAGTGTTGCTACAGTGAGACCCAGGGAAAACGGACTGCCTGGAGAAATCCTAGCAAAGCCCTGTGTTTCCCCACAGGAGTGTATGTCAGTTTCAGTTCTTTGCCAGCAACGGAGCTCAGAGGCAACGTCAGATTGTGTGTATCTCAGTGAGAGAAAGAACACTGTGACTTCCCCCGTTCCTCTGACGAAAGCGGTTAGAGGGAGAAAAGCGTCCTTTGCTTTCGCTTTCCCGCAGTGAGCTCGGCAGATCTGCCCTTCGCGAAGGGCCATTTTCCCCCGGAGAACTGCCTCGCGGTAGCCCTGTTCTGGAAGTGGAACGAGTATGCAGTGTTAGCGTTCAGCTATTGTGAAGGCTCGCTTTGGCCCAGGGCAAACGAAGCGCCGGGGGAAGTCTTAGCAGAACTCGGCGCCTTTCCACGGTTCAAAGCGTGGAACAGCAGACTCTTTTGCAAAGAAGAGAGCGCCCAGGCAACAGCAGCCTGCACGTTTCTCAGTGAAAGGGAGAACTTCCTAACTTCATCCAGTCCTCTGAGCAAAGCAGGCAGAGGGAGAGAAACTTTCTTTCCTTCCTCTTTCCTGCAACGAATTCCTCCTTTGCTCTTGCAAACGCAAGGCTTCTTCTGAAAAACTACGTCGCGGTGCAGGGATCCTTCCAGAGGAGCAACGGCATAGTTTTAGCTGGAAGGGCTTGGCAGAGCAGCCGGCGAGAAAAGGCCTCTTGCGATTCTCTTTTCTTTCTGCCTGAATGCGGTCAATTGGCACTTGCCAAAGCAAGGTTTCCCAGCACAAACTACAAAGCAGCAGCTCTCTCCTGGCAGAGGAAATCCCATGCAGTGTTGCCTTGGCGAGATAGTGTTGCTACAGCGAGGCCCAGGGAAAACGGACTGCCTGGAGAAATCCTAGCAAAGCCGTGTTTCCCCACAGGAATGTATGTCAGTTTCAGTTCTTTGCCAGCAACGGAGCTCAGAGGCAACGTCAGATTGTGTGTATCTCAGTGAGAGAAAGAACACTGTGACTTCCCCCGTTCCTCTGACGAAAGCGGTTAGAGGGAGAAAAGCGTCCTTTGCTTTCGCTTTCCCGCAGTGAGCTCGGCAGATCTGCCCTTCGCGAAGGGCCGTTTTCCCCCGGAGAACTGCCTCGCGGTAGCCCTGTTCTGGAAGTGGAACGAGTATGCAGTGTTAGCGTTCAGCTATTGTGAAGGCTCGCTTTGGCCCAGGGCAAACGAAGCGCCGGGGGAAATCTTAGCAGAGCCCGGCGCCTTTCCACGGTTCAAAGCGTGGAACAGCAGACTCTTTTGCAAAGAAGAGAGCGCCCAGGCAACAGCAGCCTGCACGTTTCTCAGTGAAAGGGAGAACTTCCTAACTTCGTCCAGTCCTCTGTGCAAAGCAGGCAGAGGGAAAGAAACTTTCTTTCCTTCCTCTTTCCTGCAACGAATTCCTCCTTTGCTCTTGCAAACGCAAGGCTTCTTCTGAAAAACTACGTCGCGGTGCAGGGATCCTTCCAGAGGAGCAACGGCATAGTTTCAGCTGGAAGGGCTTGGCAGAGCAGCCGGCGAGAAAAGGCCTCTTGCGATTCTCTTTTCTTTCTGCCTGAATGCGGTCAATTGGCACTTGCCAAAGCAAGGTTTCCCAGCACAAACTACAAAGCAGCAGCTCTCTCCTGGCAGAGGAAATCCCATGCAGTGTTGCCTTGGCGAGATAGTGTTGCTACAGCGAGGCCCAGGGAAAACGGACTGCCTGGAGAAATCCTAGCAAAGCCGTGTTTCCCCACAGGAATGTATGTCAGTTTCAGTTCTTTGCCAGCAACGGAGCTCAGAGGCAACGTCAGATTGTGTGTATCTCAGTGAGAGAAAGAACACTGTGACTTCCCCCGTTCCTCTGACGAAAGCGGTTAGAGGGAGAAAAGCGTCCTTTGCTTTCGCTTTCCCGCAGTGAGCTCGGCAGATTTGCCCTTCGCGAAGGGCCGTTTTCCCCCGGAGAACTGCCTCGCGGTAGCCCTGTTCTGGAAGTGGAACGAGTATGCAGTGTTAGCGTTCAGCTATTGTGAAGGCTCGCTTTGGCCCAGGGCAAACGAAGCGCCGGGGGAAATCTTAGCAGAGCCCGGCGCCTTTCCACGGTTCAAAGCGTGGAACAGCAGACTCTTTTGCAAAGAAGAGAGCGCCCAGGCAACAGCAGCCTGCACGTTTCTCAGTGAAAGGGAGAACTTCCTAACTTCGTCCAGTCCTCTGTGCAAAGCAGGCAGAGGGAAAGAAACTTTCTTTCCTTCCTCTTTCCTGCAACGAATTCCTCCTTTGCTCTTGCAAACGCAAGGCTTCTTCTGAAAAACTACGTCGCGGTGCAGGGATCCTTCCAGAGGAGCAACGGCATAGTTTCAGCTGGAAGGGCTTGGCAGAGCAGCCGGCGAGAAAAGGCCTCTTGCGATTCTCTTTTCTTTCTGCCTGAATGCGGTCAATTCGCACTTGCCAAAGCAAGGTTTCCCAGCACAAACTACAAAGCAGCAGCTCTCTCCTGGCAGAGGAAATCCCATGCAGTGTTGCCCTGGCGAGATAGTGTTGCTACAGTGAGGCCCAGGGAAAACGGACTGCCTGGAGAAATCCTAGCAAAGCCCTGTGTTTCCCCACAGGAATGTATGTCAGTTTCAGTTCTTTGCCAGCAACGGAGCTCAGAGGCAACGTCAGATTGTGTGTATCTCAGTGAGAGAAAGAACACTGTGACTTCCCCCGTTCCTCTGACGAAAGCGGTTAGAGGGAGAAAAGCGTCCTTTGCTTTCGCTTTCCCGCAGTGAGCTCGGCAGATCTGCCCTTCGCGAAGGGCCGTTTTCCCCCGGAGAACTGCCTCGCGGTAGCCCTGTTCTGGAAGTGGAACGAGTATGCAGTGTTAGCGTTCAGCTATTGTGAAGGCTCGCTTTGGCCCAGGGCAAACGAAGCGCCGGGGGAAGTCTTAGCAGAACTCGGCGCCTTTCCACGGTTCAAAGCGTGGAACAGCAGACTCTTTTGCAAAGAAGAGAGCGCCCAGGCAACAGCAGCCTGCACGTTTCTCAGTGAAAGGGAGAACTTCCTAACTTCATCCAGTCCTCTGAGCAAAGCAGGCAGAGGGAGAGAAACTTTCTTTCCTTCCTCTTTCCTGCAACGAATTCCTCCTTTGCTCTTGCAAACGCAAGGCTTCTTCTGAAAAACTACGTCGCGGTGCAGGGATCCTTCCAGAGGAGCAACGGCATAGTTTTAGCTGGAAGGGCTTGGCAGAGCAGCCGGCGAGAAAAGGCCTCTTGCGATTCTCTTTTCTTTCTGCCTGAATGCGGTCAATTCGCACTTGCCAAAGCAAGGTTTCCCAGCACAAACTACAAAGCAGCAGCTCTCTCCTGGCAGAGGAAATCCCATGCAGTGTTGCCCTGGCGAGATAGTGTTGCTACAGCGAGGCCCAGGGAAAACGGACTGCCTGGAGAAATCCTAGCAAAGCCCTGTGTTTCCCCACAGGAGTGTATGTCAGTTTCAGTTCTTTGCCAGCAACGGAGCTCAGACGCAACGTCAGATTGTGTGTATCTCAGTGAGAGAAAGAACACTGTGACTTCCCCCGTTCCTCTGACGAAAGCGGTTAGAGGGAGAAAAGCGTCCTTTGCTTTCGCTTTCCCGCAGTGAGCTCGGCAGATCTGCCCTTCGCGAAGGGCCGTTTTCCCCCGGAGAACTGCCTCGCGGTAGCCCTGTTCTGGAAGTGGAACGAGTATGCAGTGTTAGCGTTCAGCTATTGTGAAGGCTCGCTTTGGCCCAGGGCAAACGAAGCGCCGGGGGAAGTCTTAGCAGAACTCGGCGCCTTTCCACGGTTCAAAGCGTGGAACAGCAGACTCTTTTGCAAAGAAGAGAGCGCCCAGGCAACAGCAGCCTGCAGGTTTCTCAGTGAAAGGGAGAACTTCCTAACTTCATCCAGTCCTCTGAGCAAAGCAGGCAGAGGGAGAGAAACTTTCTTTCCTTCCTCTTTCCTGCAACGAATTCCTCCTTTGCTCTTGCAAACGCAAGGCTTCTTCTGAAAAACTACGTCGCGGTGCAGGGATCCTTCCAGAGGAGCAACGGCATAGTTTTAGCTGGAAGGGCTTGGCAGAGCAGCCGGCGAGAAAAGGCCTCTTGCGATTCTCTTTTCTTTCTGCCTGAATGCGGTCAATTGGCACTTGCCAAAGCAAGGTTTCCCAGCACAAACTACAAAGCAGCAGCTCTCTCCTGGCAGAGAAAATCCCATGCAGTGTTGCCTTGGCGAGATAGTGTTGCTACAGCGAGGCCCAGGGAAAACGGACTGCCTGGAGAAATCCTAGCAAAGCCGTGTTTCCCCACAGGAATGTATGTCAGTTTCAGTTCTTTGCCAGCAACGGAGCTCAGAGGCAACGTCAGATTGTGTGTATCTCAGTGAGAGAAAGAACACTGTGACTTCCCCCGTTCCTCTGACGAAAGCGGTTAGAGGGAGAAAAGCGTCCTTTGCTTTCGCTTTCCCGCAGTGAGCTCGGCAGATCTGCCCTTCGCGAAGGGCCGTTTTCCCCCGGAGAACTGCCTCGCGGTAGCCCTGTTCTGGAAGTGGAACGAGTATGCAGTGTTAGCGTTCAGCTATTGTGAAGGCTCGCTTTGGCCCAGGGCAAACGAAGCGCCGGGGGAAATCTTAGCAGAGCCCGGCGCCTTTCCACGGTTCAAAGCGTGGAACAGCAGACTCTTTTGCAAAGAAGAGAGCGCCCAGGCAACAGCAGCCTGCACGTTTCTCAGTGAAAGGGAGAACTTCCTAACTTCGTCCAGTCCTCTGTGCAAAGCAGGCAGAGGGAAAGAAACTTTCTTTCCTTCCTCTTTCCTGCAACGAATTCCTCCTTTGCTCTTGCAAACGCAAGGCTTCTTCTGAAAAACTACGTCGCGGTGCAGGGATCCTTCCAGAGGAGCAACGGCATAGTTTCAGCTGGAAGGGCTTGGCAGAGCAGCCGGCGAGAAAAGGCCTCTTGCGATTCTCTTTTCTTTCTGCCTGAATGCGGTCAATTGGCACTTGCCAAAGCAAGGTTTCCCAGCACAAACTACAAAGCAGCAGCTCTCTCCTGGCAGAGGAAATCCCATGCAGTGTTGCCCTGGCGAGATAGTGTTGCTACAGCGAGGCCCAGGGAAAACAGACTGCCTAGAGAAATCCTAGCAAAGCCGTGTTTCCCCACAGGAATGTATGTCAGTTTCAGTTCTTTGCCAGCAACGGAGCTCAGAGGCAACGTCAGATTGTGTGTATCTCAGTGAGAGAAAGAACACTGTGACTTCCCCCGTTCCTCTGACGAAAGCGGTTAGAGGGAGAAAAGCGTCCTTTGCTTTCGCTTTCCCGCAGTGAGCTCGGCAGATCTGCCCTTCGCGAAGGGCCGTTTTCCCCCGCAGAACTGCCTCGCGGTAGCCCTGTTCTGGAAGTGGAACGAGTATGCAGTGTTAGCGTTCAGCTATTGTGAAGGCTCGCTTTGGCCCAGGGCAAACGAAGCGCCGGGGGAAGTCTTAGCAGAACTCGGCGCCTTTCCACGGTTCAAAGCGTGGAACAGCAGACTCTTTTGCAAAGAAGAGAGCGCCCAGGCAACAGCAGCCTGCACGTTTCTCAGTGAAAGGGAGAACTTCCTAACTTCATCCAGTCCTCTGAGCAAAGCAGGCAGAGGGAGAGAAACTTTCTTTCCTTCCTCTTTCCTGCAACGAATTCCTCCTTTGCTCTTGCAAACGCAAGGCTTCTTCTGAAAAACTACGTCGCGGTGCAGGGATCCTTCCAGAGGAGCAACGGCATAGTTTCAGCTGGAAGGGCTTGGCAGAGCAGCCGGCGAGAAAAGGCCTCTTGCGATTCTCTTTTCTTTCTGCCTGAATGCGGTCTATTGGCACTTGCCAGGGCAAGGTTTCCCAGCACAAACTACAAAGCAGCAGCTCTCTCCTGGCAGAGGAAATCCCATGCAGTGTTGCCCTGGCGAGATAGTGTTGCTACAGTGAGGCCCAGGGAAAACAGACTGCCTAGAGAAATCCTAGCAAAGCCCTGTGTTTCCCCACAGGAATGTATGTCAGTTTCAGTTCTTTGCCAGCAACGGAGCTCAGAGGCAACGTCAGATTGTGTGTATCTCAGTGAGAGAAAGAACACTGTGACTTCCCCCATTCCTCTGACGAAAGCGGTTAGAGGGAGAAAAGCGTCCTTTGCTTTCGCTTTCCCGCAGTGAGCTCGGCAGATCTGCCCTTCGCGAAGGGCCGTTTTCCCCCGGAGAACTGCCTCGCGGTAGCCCTGTTCTGGAAGTGGAACGAGTATGCAGTGTTAGCGTTCAGCTATTGTGAAGGCTCGCTTTGGCCCAGGGCAAACGAAGCGCCGGGGGAAGTCTTAGCAGAGCCCGGCGCCTTTCCACGGTTCAAAGCGTGGAACAGCAGACTCTTTTGCAAAGAAGAGAGCGCCCAGGCAACAGCAGCCTGCACATTTCTCAGTGAAAGGGAGAACTTCCTAACTTCATCCAGTCCTCTGAGCAAAGCAGGCAGAGGGAGAGAAACTTTCTTTCCTTCCTCTTTCCTGCAACGAATTCCTCCTTTGCTCTTGCAAACGCAAGGCTTCTTCTGAAAAACTACGTCGCGGTGCAGGGATCCTTCCAGAGGAGCAACGGCATAGTTTTAGCTGGAAGGGCTTGGCAGAGCAGCCGGCGAGAAAAGGCCTCTTGCGATTCTCTTTTCTTTCTGCCTGAATGCGGTCAATTCGCACTTGCCAAAGCAAGGTTTCCCAGCACAAACTACAAAGCAGCAGCTCTCTCCTGGCAGAGGAAATCCCATGCAGTGTTGCCCTGGCGAGATAGTGTTTCTACAGTGAGGCCCAGGGAAAACGGACTGCCTGGAGAAATCCTAGCAAAGCCCTGTGTTTCCCCACAGGAGTGTATGTCAGTTTCAGTTCTTTGCCAGCAACGGAGCTCAGAGGCAACGTCAGATTGTGTGTATCTCAGTGAGAGAAAGAACACTGTGACTTCCCCCGTTCCTCTGACGAAAGCGGTTAGAGGGAGAAAAGCGTCCTTTGCTTTCGCTTTCCCGCAGTGAGCTCGGCAGATCTGCCCTTCGCGAAGGGCCATTTTCCCCCGGAGAACTGCCTCGCGGTAGCCCTGTTCTGGAAGTGGAACGAGTATGCAGTGTTAGCGTTCAGCTATTGTGAAGGCTCGCTTTGGCCCAGGGCAAACGAAGCGCCGGGGGAAGTCTTAGCAGAACTCGGCGCCTTTCCACGGTTCAAAGCGTGGAACAGCAGACTCTTTTGCAAAGAAGAGAGCGCCCAGGCAACAGCAGCCTGCACGTTTCTCAGTGAAAGGGAGAACTTCCTAACTTCATCCAGTCCTCTGAGCAAAGCAGGCAGAGGGAGAGAAACTTTCTTTCCTTCCTCTTTCCTGCAACGAATTTCTCCTTTGCTCTTGCAAACGCAAGGCTTCTTCTGAAAAACTACGTCGCGGTGCAGGGATCCTTCCAGAGGAGCAACGGCATAGTTTTAGCTGGAAGGGCTTGGCAGAGCAGCCGGCGAGAAAAGGCCTCTTGCGATTCTCTTTTCTTTCTGCCTGAATGCGGTCAATTGGCACTTGCCAAAGCAAGGTTTCCCAGCACAAACTACAAAGCAGCAGCTCTCTCCTGGCAGAGGAAATCCCATGCAGTGTTGCCTTGGCGAGATAGTGTTGCTACAGCGAGGCCCAGGGAAAACGGACTGCCTGGAGAAATCCTAGCAAAGCCGTGTTTCCCCACAGGAATGTATGTCAGTTTCAGTTCTTTGCCAGCAACGGAGCTCAGAGGCAACGTCAGATTGTGTGTATCTCAGTGAGAGAAAGAACACTGTGACTTCCCCCGTTCCTCTGACGAAAGCGGTTAGAGGGAGAAAAGCGTCCTTTGCTTTCGCTTTCCCGCAGTGAGCTCGGCAGATCTGCCCTTCGCGAAGGGCCGTTTTCCCCCGGAGAACTGCCTCGCGGTAGCCCTGTTCTGGAAGTGGAACGAGTATGCAGTGTTAGCGTTCAGCTATTGTGAAGGCTCGCTTTGGCCCAGGGCAAACGAAGCGCCGGGGGAAATCTTAGCAGAGCCCGGCGCCTTTCCACGGTTCAAAGCGTGGAACAGCAGACTCTTTTGCAAAGAAGAGAGCGCCCAGGCAACAGCAGCCTGCACGTTTCTCAGTGAAAGGGAGAACTTCCTAACTTCGTCCAGTCCTCTGTGCAAAGCAGGCAGAGGGAAAGAAACTTTCTTTCCTTCCTCTTTCCTGCAACGAATTCCTCCTTTGCTCTTGCAAACGCAAGGCTTCTTCTGAAAAACTACGTCGCGGTGCAGGGATCCTTCCAGAGGAGCAACGGCATAGTTTCAGCTGGAAGGGCTTGGCAGAGCAGCCGGCGAGAAAAGGCCTCTTGCGATTCTCTTTTCTTTCTGCCTGAATGCGGTCAATTGGCACTTGCCAAAGCAAGGTTTCCCAGCACAAACTACAAAGCAGCAGCTCTCTCCTGGCAGAGGAAATCCCATGCAGTGTTGCCCTGGCGAGATAGTGTTGCTACAGCGAGGCCCAGGGAAAACAGACTGCCTAGAGAAATCCTAGCAAAGCCGTGTTTCCCCACAGGAATGTATGTCAGTTTCAGTTCTTTGCCAGCAACGGAGCTCAGAGGCAACGTCAGATTGTGTGTATCTCAGTGAGAGAAAGAACACTGTGACTTCCCCCGTTCCTCTGACGAAAGCGGTTAGAGGGAGAAAAGCGTCCTTTGCTTTCGCTTTCCCGCAGTGAGCTCGGCAGATCTGCCCTTCGCGAAGGGCCGTTTTCCCCCGCAGAACTGCCTCGCGGTAGCCCTGTTCTGGAAGTGGAACGAGTATGCAGTGTTAGCGTTCAGCTATTGTGAAGGCTCGCTTTGGCCCAGGGCAAACGAAGCGCCGGGGGAAGTCTTAGCAGAACTCGGCGCCTTTCCACGGTTCAAAGCGTGGAACAGCAGACTCTTTTGCAAAGAAGAGAGCGCCCAGGCAACAGCAGCCTGCACGTTTCTCAGTGAAAGGGAGAACTTCCTAACTTCATCCAGTCCTCTGAGCAAAGCAGGCAGAGGGAGAGAAACTTTCTTTCCTTCCTCTTTCCTGCAACGAATTCCTCCTTTGCTCTTGCAAACGCAAGGCTTCTTCTGAAAAACTACGTCGCGGTGCAGGGATCCTTCCAGAGGAGCAACGGCATAGTTTCAGCTGGAAGGGCTTGGCAGAGCAGCCGGCGAGAAAAGGCCTCTTGCGATTCTCTTTTCTTTCTGCCTGAATGCGGTCAATTGGCACTTGCCAAAGCAAGGTTTCCCAGCACAAACTACAAAGCAGCAGCTCTCTCCTGGCAGAGGAAATCCCATGCAGTGTTGCCCTGGCGAGATAGTGTTGCTACAGCGAGGCCCAGGGAAAACAGACTGCCTAGAGAAATCCTAGCAAAGCCGTGTTTCCCCACAGGAATGTATGTCAGTTTCAGTTCTTTGCCAGCAACGGAGCTCAGAGGCAACGTCAGATTGTGTGTATCTCAGTGAGAGAAAGAACACTGTGACTTCCCCCGTTCCTCTGACGAAAGCGGTTAGAGGGAGAAAAGCGTCCTTTGCTTTCGCTTTCCCGCAGTGAGCTCGGCAGATCTGCCCTTCGCGAAGGGCCGTTTTCCCCCGCAGAACTGCCTCGCGGTAGCCCTGTTCTGGAAGTGGAACGAGTATGCAGTGTTAGCGTTCAGCTATTGTGAAGGCTCGCTTTGGCCCAGGGCAAACGAAGCGCCGGGGGAAGTCTTAGCAGAACTCGGCGCCTTTCCACGGTTCAAAGCGTGGAACAGCAGACTCTTTTGCAAAGAAGAGAGCGCCCAGGCAACAGCAGCCTGCACGTTTCTCAGTGAAAGGGAGAACTTCCTAACTTCATCCAGTCCTCTGAGCAAAGCAGGCAGAGGGAGAGAAACTTTCTTTCCTTCCTCTTTCCTGCAACGAATTCCTCCTTTGCTCTTGCAAACGCAAGGCTTCTTCTGAAAAACTACGTCGCGGTGCAGGGATCCTTCCAGAGGAGCAACGGCATAGTTTTAGCTGGAAGGGCTTGGCAGAGCAGCCGGCGAGAAAAGGCCTCTTGCGATTCTCTTTTCTTTCTGCCTGAATGCGGTCAATTCGCACTTGCCAAAGCAAGGTTTCCCAGCACAAACTACAAAGCAGCAGCTCTCTCCTGGCAGAGGAAATCCCATGCAGTGTTGCCCTGGCGAGATAGTGTTGCTACAGTGAGGCCCAGGGAAAACGGACTGCCTGGAGAAATCCTAGCAAAGCCCTGTGTTTCCCCACAGGAGTGTATGTCAGTTTCAGTTCTTTGCCAGCAACGGACCTCAGAGGCAACGTCAGATTGTGTGTATCTCAGTGAGAGAAAGAACACTGTGACTTCCCCCGTTCCTCTGACGAAAGCGGTTAGAGGGAGAAAAGCGTCCTTTGCTTTCGCTTTCCCGCAGTGAGCTCGGCAGATCTGCCCTTCGCGAAGGGCCATTTTCCCCCGGAGAACTGCCTCGCGGTAGCCCTGTTCTGGAAGTGGAACGAGTATGCAGTGTTAGCGTTCAGCTATTGTGAAGGCTCGCTTTGGCCCAGGGCAAACGAAGCGCCGGGGGAAGTCTTAGCAGAACTCGGCGCCTTTCCACGGTTCAAAGCGTGGAACAGCAGACTCTTTTGCAAAGAAGAGAGCGCCCAGGCAACAGCAGCCTGCACGTTTCTCAGTGAAAGGGAGAACTTCCTAACTTCATCCAGTCCTCTGAGCAAAGCAGGCAGAGGGAGAGAAACTTTCTTTCCTTCCTCTTTCCTGCAACGAATTCCTCCTTTGCTCTTGCAAACGCAAGGCTTCTTCTGAAAAACTACGTCGCGGTGCAGGGATCCTTCCAGAGGAGCAACGGCATAGTTTTAGCTGGAAGGGCTTGGCAGAGCAGCCGGCGAGAAAAGGCCTCTTGCGATTCTCTTTTCTTTCTGCCTGAATGCGGTCTATTGGCACTTGCCAGGGCAAGGTTTCCCAGCACAAACTACAAAGCAGCAGCTCTCTCCTGGCAGAGGAAATCCCATGCAGTGTTGCCCTGGCGAGATAGTGTTGCTACAGTGAGGCCCAGGGAAAACAGACTGCCTAGAGAAATCCTAGCAAAGCCCTGTGTTTCCCCACAGGAATGTATGTCAGTTTCAGTTCTTTGCCAGCAACGGAGCTCAGAGGCAACGTCAGATTGTGTGTATCTCAGTGAGAGAAAGAACACTGTGACTTCCCCCATTCCTCTGACGAAAGCGGTTAGAGGGAGAAAAGCGTCCTTTGCTTTCGCTTTCCCGCAGTGAGCTCGGCAGATCTGCCCTTCGCGAAGGGCCGTTTTCCCCCGGAGAACTGCCTCGCGGTAGCCCTGTTCTGGAAGTGGAACGAGTATGCAGTGTTAGCGTTCAGCTATTGTGAAGGCTCGCTTTGGCCCAGGGCAAACGAAGCGCCGGGGGAAGTCTTAGCAGAGCCCGGCGCCTTTCCACGGTTCAAAGCGTGGAACAGCAGACTCTTTTGCAAAGAAGAGAGCGCCCAGGCAACAGCAGCCTGCACATTTCTCAGTGAAAGGGAGAACTTCCTAACTTCATCCAGTCCTCTGAGCAAAGCAGGCAGAGGGAGAGAAACTTTCTTTCCTTCCTCTTTCCTGCAATGAATTCCTCCTTTGCTCTTGCAAACGCAAGGCTTCTTCTGAAAAACTACGTCGCGGTGCAGGGATCCTTCCAGAGGAGCAACGGCATAGTTTTAGCTGGAAGGGCTTGGCAGAGCAGCCGGCGAGAAAAGGCCTCTTGCGATTCTCTTTTCTTTCTGCCTGAATGCGGTCAATTCGCACTTGCCAAAGCAAGGTTTCCCAGCACAAACTACAAAGCAGCAGCTCTCTCCTGGCAGAGGAAATCCCATGCAGTGTTGCCCTGGCGAGATAGTGTTGCTACAGCGAGGCCCAGGGAAAACGGACTGCCTGGAGAAATCCTAGCAAAGCCCTGTGTTTCCCCACAGGAGTGTATGTCAGTTTCAGTTCTTTGCCAGCAACGGAGCTCAGAGGCAACGTCAGATTGTGTGTATCTCAGTGAGAGAAAGAACACTGTGAGTTCCCCCGTTCCTCTGACGAAAGCGGTTAGAGGGAGAAAAGCGTCCTTTGCTTTCGCTTTCCCGCAGTGAGCTCGGCAGATCTGCCCTTCGCGAAGGGCCGTTTTCCCCCGGAGAACTGCCTCGCGGTAGCCCTGTTCTGGAAGTGGAACGAGTATGCAGTGTTAGCGTTCAGCTATTGTGAAGGCTCGCTTTGGCCCAGGGCAAACGAAGCGCCGGGGGAAATCTTAGCAGAGCCCGGCGCCTTTCCACGGTTCAAAGCGTGGAACAGCAGACTCTTTTGCAAAGAAGAGAGCGCCCAGGCAACAGCAGCCTGCACGTTTCTCAGTGAAAGGGAGAACTTCCTAACTTCGTCCAGTCCTCTGTGCAAAGCAGGCAGAGGGAAAGAAACTTTCTTTCCTTCCTCTTTCCTGCAACGAATTCCTCCTTTGCTCTTGCAAACGCAAGGCTTCTTCTGAAAAACTACGTCGCGGTGCAGGGATCCTTCCAGAGGAGCAACGGCATAGTTTCAGCTGGAAGGGCTTGGCAGAGCAGCCGGCGAGAAAAGGCCTCTTGCGATTCTCTTTTCTTTCTGCCTGAATGCGGTCAATTGGCACTTGCCAAAGCAAGGTTTCCCAGCACAAACTACAAAGCAGCAGCTCTCTCCTGGCAGAGGAAATCCCATGCAGTGTTGCCCTGGCGAGATAGTGTTGCTACAGCGAGGCCCAGGGAAAACGGACTGCCTGGAGAAATCCTAGCAAAGCCCTGTGTTTCCCCACAGGAGTGTATGTCAGTTTCAGTTCTTTGCCAGCAACGGAGCTCAGAGGCAACGTCAGATTGTGTGTATCTCAGTGAGAGAAAGAACACTGTTACTTCCCCCGTTCCTCTGACGAAAGCGGTTAGAGGGAGAAAAGCGTCCTTTGCTTTCGCTTTCCCGCAGTGAGCTCGGCAGATCTGCCCTTCGCGAAGGGCCGTTTTCCCCCGGAGAACTGCCTCGCGGTAGCCCTGTTCTGGAAGTGGAACGAGTATGCAGTGTTAGCGTTCAGCTATTGTGAAGGCTCGCTTTGGCCCAGGGCAAACGAAGCGCCGGGGGAAGTCTTAGCAGAACTCGGCGCCTTTCCACGGTTCAAAGCGTGGAACAGCAGACTCTTTTGCAAAGAAGAGAGCGCCCAGGCAAGAGCAGCCTGCACGTTTCTCAGTGAAAGGGAGAACTTCCTAGCTTCATCCAGTCCTCTGAGCAAAGCAGGCAGAGGGAGAGAAACTTTCTTTCCTTCCTCTTTCCTGCAACGAATTCCTCCTTTGCTCTTGCAAACGCAAGGCTTCTTCTGAAAAACTACGTCGCGGTGCAGGGATCCTTCCAGAGGAGCAACGGCATAGTTTTAGCTGGAAGGGCTTGGCAGAGCAGCCGGCGAGAAAAGGCCTCTTGCCATTCTCTTTTCTTTCTGCCTGAATGCGGTCAATTCGCACTTGCCAGGGCAAGGTTTCCCAGCACAAACTACAAAGCAGCAGCTCTCTCCTGGCAGAGGAAAGCCCATGCAGTGTTGCCCTGGCGAGATAGTGTTGCTACAGCGAGGCCCAGGGAAAACAGACTGCCTGGAGAAATCCTAGCAAAGCCCTGTGTTTCCCCACAGGAGTGTATGTCCGTTTCAGTTCTTTGCCAGCAACGGAGCTCAGAGGCAACGTCAGATTGTGTGTATCTCAGTGAGAGAAAGAACACTGTGACTTCCCCCGTTCCTCTGACGAAAGCGGTTAGAGGGAGAAAAGCGTCCTTTGCTTTCGCTTTCCCGCAGTGAGCTCGGCAGATCTGCCCTTCGCGAAGGGCCGTTTTCCCCCGGAGAACTGCCTCGCGGTAGCCCTGTTCTGGAAGTGGAACGAGTATGCAGTGTTAGCGTTCAGCTATTGTGAAGGCTCGCTTTGGCCCAGGGCAAACGAAGCGCCGGGGGAAGTCTTAGCAGAACTCGGCGCCTTTCCACGGTTCAAAGCGTGGAACAGCAGACTCTTTTGCAAAGAAGAGAGCGCCCAGGCAACAGCAGCCTGCACGTTTCTCAGTGAAAGGGAGAACTTCCTAACTTCATCCAGTCCTCTGAGCAAAGCAGGCAGAGGGAGAGAAACTTTCTTTCCTTCCTCTTTCCTGCAACGAATTCCTCCTTTGCTCTTGCAAACGCAAGGCTTCTTCTGAAAAACTACGTCGCGGTGCAGGGATCCTTCCAGAGGAGCAACGGCATAGTTTTAGCTGGAAGGGCTTGGCAGAGCAGCCGGCGAGAAAAGGCCTCTTGCGATTCTCTTTTCTTTCTGCCTGAATGCGGTCAATTGGCACTTGCCAAAGCAAGGTTTCCCAGCACAAACTACAAAGCAGCAGCTCTCTCCTGACAGATTAAATCCCATGCAGTGTTGCCTTGGCGAGATAGTGTTGCTACAGCGAGGCCCAGGGAAAACGGACTGCCTGGAGAAATCCTAGCAAAGCCGTGTTTCCCCACAGGAATGTATGTCAGTTTCAGTTCTTTGCCAGCAACGGAGCTCAGAGGCAACGTCAGATTGTGTGTATCTCAGTGAGAGAAAGAACACTGTGAGTTCCCCCGTTCCTCTGACGAAAGCGGTTAGAGGGAGAAAAGCGTCCTTTGCTTTCGCTTTCCCGCAGTGAGCTCGGCAGATCTGCCCTTCGCGAAGGGCCGTTTTCCCCCGGAGAACTGCCTCGCGGTAGCCCTGTTCTGGAAGTGGAACGAGTATGCAGTGTTAGCGTTCAGCTATTGTGAAGGCTCGCTTTGGCCCAGGGCAAACGAAGCGCCGGGGGAAGTCTTAGCAGAGCCCGGCGCCTTTCCACGGTTCAAAGCGTGGAACAGCAGACTCTTTTGCAAAGAAGAGAGCGCCCAGGCAACAGCAGCCTGCACATTTCTCAGTGAAAGGGAGAACTTCCTAACTTCATCCAGTCCTCTGAGCAAAGCAGGCAGAGGGAGAGAAACTTTCTTTCCTTCCTCTTTCCTGCAACGAATTCCTCCTTTGCTCTTGCAAACGCAAGGCTTCTTCTGAAAAACTACGTCGCGGTGCAGGGATCCTTCCAGAGGAGCAACGGCATAGTTTTAGCTGGAAGGGCTTGGCAGAGCAGCCGGCGAGAAAAGGCCTCTTGCGATTCTCTTTTCTTTCTGCCTGAATGCGGTCAATTCGCACTTGCCAAAGCAAGGTTTCCCAGCACAAACTACAAAGCAGCAGCTCTCTCCTGGCAGAGGAAATCCCATGCAGTGTTGCCCTGGCGAGATAGTGTTTCTACAGTGAGGCCCAGGGAAAACGGACTGCCTGGAGAAATCCTAGCAAAGCCCTGTGTTTCCCCACAGGAGTGTATGTCAGTTTCAGTTCTTTGCCAGCAACGGAGCTCAGAGGCAACGTCAGATTGTGTGTATCTCAGTGAGAGAAAGAACACTGTGACTTCCCCCGTTCCTCTGACGAAAGCGGTTAGAGGGAGAAAAGCGTCCTTTGCTTTCGCTTTCCCGCAGTGAGCTCGGCAGATCTGCCCTTCGCGAAGGGCCATTTTCCCCCGGAGAACTGCCTCGCGGTAGCCCTGTTCTGGAAGTGGAACGAGTATGCAGTGTTAGCGTTCAGCTATTGTGAAGGCTCGCTTTGGCCCAGGGCAAACGAAGCGCCGGGGGAAGTCTTAGCAGAACTCGGCGCCTTTCCACGGTTCAAAGCGTGGAACAGCAGACTCTTTTGCAAAGAAGAGAGCGCCCAGGCAACAGCAGCCTGCACGTTTCTCAGTGAAAGGGAGAACTTCCTAACTTCATCCAGTCCTCTGAGCAAAGCAGGCAGAGGGAGAGAAACTTTCTTTCCTTCCTCTTTCCTGCAACGAATTTCTCCTTTGCTCTTGCAAACGCAAGGCTTCTTCTGAAAAACTACGTCGCGGTGCAGGGATCCTTCCAGAGGAGCAACGGCATAGTTTTAGCTGGAAGGGCTTGGCAGAGCAGCCGGCGAGAAAAGGCCTCTTGCGATTCTCTTTTCTTTCTGCCTGAATGCGGTCAATTGGCACTTGCCAAAGCAAGGTTTCCCAGCACAAACTACAAAGCAGCAGCTCTCTCCTGGCAGAGGAAATCCCATGCAGTGTTGCCTTGGCGAGATAGTGTTGCTACAGCGAGGCCCAGGGAAAACGGACTGCCTGGAGAAATCCTAGCAAAGCCGTGTTTCCCCACAGGAATGTATGTCAGTTTCAGTTCTTTGCCAGCAACGGAGCTCAGAGGCAACGTCAGATTGTGTGTATCTCAGTGAGAGAAAGAACACTGTGACTTCCCCCGTTCCTCTGACGAAAGCGGTTAGAGGGAGAAAAGCGTCCTTTGCTTTCGCTTTCCCGCAGTGAGCTCGGCAGATCTGCCCTTCGCGAAGGGCCGTTTTCCCCCGGAGAACTGCCTCGCGGTAGCCCTGTTCTGGAAGTGGAACGAGTATGCAGTGTTAGCGTTCAGCTATTGTGAAGGCTCGCTTTGGCCCAGGGCAAACGAAGCGCCGGGGGAAATCTTAGCAGAGCCCGGCGCCTTTCCACGGTTCAAAGCGTGGAACAGCAGACTCTTTTGCAAAGAAGAGAGCGCCCAGGCAACAGCAGCCTGCACGTTTCTCAGTGAAAGGGAGAACTTCCTAACTTCGTCCAGTCCTCTGTGCAAAGCAGGCAGAGGGAAAGAAACTTTCTTTCCTTCCTCTTTCCTGCAACGAATTCCTCCTTTGCTCTTGCAAACGCAAGGCTTCTTCTGAAAAACTACGTCGCGGTGCAGGGATCCTTCCAGAGGAGCAACGGCATAGTTTCAGCTGGAAGGGCTTGGCAGAGCAGCCGGCGAGAAAAGGCCTCTTGCGATTCTCTTTTCTTTCTGCCTGAATGCGGTCAATTGGCACTTGCCAAAGCAAGGTTTCCCAGCACAAACTACAAAGCAGCAGCTCTCTCCTGGCAGAGGAAATCCCATGCAGTGTTGCCCTGGCGAGATAGTGTTGCTACAGCGAGGCCCAGGGAAAACAGACTGCCTAGAGAAATCCTAGCAAAGCCGTGTTTCCCCACAGGAATGTATGTCAGTTTCAGTTCTTTGCCAGCAACGGAGCTCAGAGGCAACGTCAGATTGTGTGTATCTCAGTGAGAGAAAGAACACTGTGACTTCCCCCGTTCCTCTGACGAAAGCGGTTAGAGGGAGAAAAGCGTCCTTTGCTTTCGCTTTCCCGCAGTGAGCTCGGCAGATCTGCCCTTCGCGAAGGGCCGTTTTCCCCCGCAGAACTGCCTCGCGGTAGCCCTGTTCTGGAAGTGGAACGAGTATGCAGTGTTAGCGTTCAGCTATTGTGAAGGCTCGCTTTGGCCCAGGGCAAACGAAGCGCCGGGGGAAGTCTTAGCAGAACTCGGCGCCTTTCCACGGTTCAAAGCGTGGAACAGCAGACTCTTTTGCAAAGAAGAGAGCGCCCAGGCAACAGCAGCCTGCACGTTTCTCAGTGAAAGGGAGAACTTCCTAACTTCATCCAGTCCTCTGAGCAAAGCAGGCAGAGGGAGAGAAACTTTCTTTCCTTCCTCTTTCCTGCAACGAATTCCTCCTTTGCTCTTGCAAACGCAAGGCTTCTTCTGAAAAACTACGTCGCGGTGCAGGGATCCTTCCAGAGGAGCAACGGCATAGTTTTAGCTGGAAGGGCTTGGCAGAGCAGCCGGCGAGAAAAGGCCTCTTGCGATTCTCTTTTCTTTCTGCCTGAATGCGGTCAATTCGCACTTGCCAAAGCAAGGTTTCCCAGCACAAACTACAAAGCAGCAGCTCTCTCCTGGCAGAGGAAATCCCATGCAGTGTTGCCCTGGCGAGATAGTGTTGCTACAGTGAGGCCCAGGGAAAACGGACTGCCTGGAGAAATCCTAGCAAAGCCCTGTGTTTCCCCACAGGAGTGTATGTCAGTTTCAGTTCTTTGCCAGCAACGGAGCTCAGAGGCAACGTCAGATTGTGTGTATCTCAGTGAGAGAAAGAACACTGTGACTTCCCCCGTTCCTCTGACGAAAGCGGTTAGAGGGAGAAAAGCGTCCTTTGCTTTCGCTTTCCCGCAGTGAGCTCGGCAGATCTGCCCTTCGCGAAGGGCCATTTTCCCCCGGAGAACTGCCTCGCGGTAGCCCTGTTCTGGAAGTGGAACGAGTATGCAGTGTTAGCGTTCAGCTATTGTGAAGGCTCGCTTTGGCCCAGGGCAAACGAAGCGCCGGGGGAAGTCTTAGCAGAACTCGGCGCCTTTCCACGGTTCAAAGCGTGGAACAGCAGACTCTTTTGCAAAGAAGAGAGCGCCCAGGCAACAGCAGCCTGCACGTTTCTCAGTGAAAGGGAGAACTTCCTAACTTCATCCAGTCCTCTGAGCAAAGCAGGCAGAGGGAGAGAAACTTTCTTTCCTTCCTCTTTCCTGCAACGAATTCCTCCTTTGCTCTTGCAAACGCAAGGCTTCTTCTGAAAAACTACGTCGCGGTGCAGGGATCCTTCCAGAGGAGCAACGGCATAGTTTTAGCTGGAAGGGCTTGGCAGAGCAGCCGGCGAGAAAAGGCCTCTTGCGATTCTCTTTTCTTTCTGCCTGAATGCGGTCTATTGGCACTTGCCAGGGCAAGGTTTCCCAGCACAAACTACAAAGCAGCAGCTCTCTCCTGGCAGAGGAAATCCCATGCAGTGTTGCCCTGGCGAGATAGTGTTGCTACAGTGAGGCCCAGGGAAAACAGACTGCCTAGAGAAATCCTAGCAAAGCCCTGTGTTTCCCCACAGGAATGTATGTCAGTTTCAGTTCTTTGCCAGCAACGGAGCTCAGAGGCAACGTCAGATTGTGTGTATCTCAGTGAGAGAAAGAACACTGTGACTTCCCCCATTCCTCTGACGAAAGCGGTTAGAGGGAGAAAAGCGTCCTTTGCTTTCGCTTTCCCGCAGTGAGCTCGGCAGATCTGCCCTTCGCGAAGGGCCGTTTTCCCCCGGAGAACTGCCTCGCGGTAGCCCTGTTCTGGAAGTGGAACGAGTATGCAGTGTTAGCGTTCAGCTATTGTGAAGGCTCGCTTTGGCCCAGGGCAAACGAAGCGCCGGGGGAAGTCTTAGCAGAGCCCGGCGCCTTTCCACGGTTCAAAGCGTGGAACAGCAGACTCTTTTGCAAAGAAGAGAGCGCCCAGGCAACAGCAGCCTGCACATTTCTCAGTGAAAGGGAGAACTTCCTAACTTCATCCAGTCCTCTGAGCAAAGCAGGCAGAGGGAGAGAAACTTTCTTTCCTTCCTCTTTCCTGCAATGAATTCCTCCTTTGCTCTTGCAAACGCAAGGCTTCTTCTGAAAAACTACGTCGCGGTGCAGGGATCCTTCCAGAGGAGCAACGGCATAGTTTTAGCTGGAAGGGCTTGGCAGAGCAGCCGGCGAGAAAAGGCCTCTTGCGATTCTCTTTTCTTTCTGCCTGAATGCGGTCAATTGGCACTTGCCAAAGCAAGGTTTCCCAGCACAAACTACAAAGCAGCAGCTCTCTCCTGGCAGAGGAAATCCCATGCAGTGTTGCCCTGGCGAGATAGTGTTGCTACAGCGAGGCCCAGGGAAAACGGACTGCCTGGAGAAATCCTAGCAAAGCCCTGTGTTTCCCCACAGGAGTGTATGTCAGTTTCAGTTCTTTGCCAGCAACGGAGCTCAGAGGCAACGTCAGATTGTGTGTATCTCAGTGAGAGAAAGAACACTGTGAGTTCCCCCGTTCCTCTGACGAAAGCGGTTAGAGGGAGAAAAGCGTCCTTTGCTTTCGCTTTCCCGCAGTGAGCTCGGCAGATCTGCCCTTCGCGAAGGGCCGTTTTCCCCCGGAGAACTGCCTCGCGGTAGCCCTGTTCTGGAAGTGGAACGAGTATGCAGTGTTAGCGTTCAGCTATTGTGAAGGCTCGCTTTGGCCCAGGGCAAACGAAGCGCCGGGGGAAATCTTAGCAGAGCCCGGCGCCTTTCCACGGTTCAAAGCGTGGAACAGCAGACTCTTTTGCAAAGAAGAGAGCGCCCAGGCAACAGCAGCCTGCACGTTTCTCAGTGAAAGGGAGAACTTCCTAACTTCGTCCAGTCCTCTGTGCAAAGCAGGCAGAGGGAAAGAAACTTTCTTTCCTTCCTCTTTCCTGCAACGAATTCCTCCTTTGCTCTTGCAAACGCAAGGCTTCTTCTGAAAAACTACGTCGCGGTGCAGGGATCCTTCCAGAGGAGCAACGGCATAGTTTCAGCTGGAAGGGCTTGGCAGAGCAGCCGGCGAGAAAAGGCCTCTTGCGATTCTCTTTTCTTTCTGCCTGAATGCGGTCAATTGGCACTTGCCAAAGCAAGGTTTCCCAGCACAAACTACAAAGCAGCAGCTCTCTCCTGGCAGAGGAAATCCCATGCAGTGTTGCCCTGGCGAGATAGTGTTGCTACAGCGAGGCCCAGGGAAAACGGACTGCCTGGAGAAATCCTAGCAAAGCCCTGTGTTTCCCCACAGGAGTGTATGTCAGTTTCAGTTCTTTGCCAGCAACGGAGCTCAGAGGCAACGTCAGATTGTGTGTATCTCAGTGAGAGAAAGAACACTGTTACTTCCCCCGTTCCACTGACGAAAGCGGTTAGAGGGAGAAAAGCGTCCTTTGCTTTCGCTTTCCCGCAGTGAGCTCGGCAGATCTGCCCTTCGCGAAGGGCCGTTTTCCCCCGGAGAACTGCCTCGCGGTAGCCCTGTTCTGGAAGTGGAACGAGTATGCAGTGTTAGCGTTCAGCTATTGTGAAGGCTCGCTTTGGCCCAGGGCAAACGAAGCGCCGGGGGAAGTCTTAGCAGAACTCGGCGCCTTTCCACGGTTCAAAGCGTGGAACAGCAGACTCTTTTGCAAAGAAGAGAGCGCCCAGGCAAGAGCAGCCTGCACGTTTCTCAGTGAAAGGGAGAACTTCCTAGCTTCATCCAGTCCTCTGAGCAAAGCAGGCAGAGGGAGAGAAACTTTCTTTCCTTCCTCTTTCCTGCAACGAATTCCTCCTTTGCTCTTGCAAACGCAAGGCTTCTTCTGAAAAACTACGTCGCGGTGCAGGGATCCTTCCAGAGGAGCAACGGCATAGTTTTAGCTGGAAGGGCTTGGCAGAGCAGCCGGCGAGAAAAGGCCTCTTGCCATTCTCTTTTCTTTCTGCCTGAATGCGGTCAATTCGCACTTGCCAGGGCAAGGTTTCCCAGCACAAACTACAAAGCAGCAGCTCTCTCCTGGCAGAGGAAAGCCCATGCAGTGTTGCCCTGGCGAGATAGTGTTGCTACAGCGAGGCCCAGGGAAAACAGACTGCCTAGAGAAATCCTAGCAAAGCCCTGTGTTTCCCCACAGGAGTGTATGTCCGTTTCAGTTCTTTGCCAGCAACGGAGCTCAGAGGCAACGTCAGATTGTGTGTATCTCAGTGAGAGAAAGAACACTGTGACTTCCCCCGTTCCTCTGACGAAAGCGGTTAGAGGGAGAAAAGCGTCCTTTGCTTTCGCTTTCCCGCAGTGAGCTCGGCAGATCTGCCCTTCGCGAAGGGCCGTTTTCCCCCGGAGAACTGCCTCGCGGTAGCCCTGTTCTGGAAGTGGAACGAGTATGCAGTGTTAGCGTTCAGCTATTGTGAAGGCTCGCTTTGGCCCAGGGCAAACGAAGCGCCGGGGGAAGTCTTAGCAGAACTCGGCGCCTTTCCACGGTTCAAAGCGTGGAACAGCAGACTCTTTTGCAAAGAAGAGAGCGCCCAGGCAACAGCAGCCTGCACGTTTCTCAGTGAAAGGGAGAACTTCCTAACTTCATCCAGTCCTCTGAGCAAAGCAGGCAGAGGGAGAGAAACTTTCTTTCCTTCCTCTTTCCTGCAACGAATTCCTCCTTTGCTCTTGCAAACGCAAGGCTTCTTCTGAAAAACTACGTCGCGGTGCAGGGATCCTTCCAGAGGAGCAACGGCATAGTTTTAGCTGGAAGGGCTTGGCAGAGCAGCCGGCGAGAAAAGGCCTCTTGCGATTCTCTTTTCTTTCTGCCTGAATGCGGTCAATTGGCACTTGCCAAAGCAAGGTTTCCCAGCACAAACTACAAAGCAGCAGCTCTCTCCTGGCAGAGGAAATCCCATGCAGTGTTGCCTTGGCGAGATAGTGTTGCTACAGCGAGGCCCAGGGAAAACGGACTGCCTGGAGAAATCCTAGCAAAGCCGTGTTTCCCCACAGGAATGTATGTCAGTTTCAGTTCTTTGCCAGCAACGGAGCTCAGAGGCAACGTCAGATTGTGTGTATCTCAGTGAGAGAAAGAACACTGTGAGTTCCCCCGTTCCTCTGACGAAAGCGGTTAGAGGGAGAAAAGCGTCCTTTGCTTTCGCTTTCCCGCAGTGAGCTCGGCAGATCTGCCCTTCGCGAAGGGCCGTTTTCCCCCGGAGAACTGCCTCGCGGTAGCCCTGTTCTGGAAGTGGAACGAGTATGCAGTGTTAGCGTTCAGCTATTGTGAAGGCTCGCTTTGGCCCAGGGCAAACGAAGCGCCGGGGGAAATCTTAGCAGAGCCCGGCGCCTTTCCACGGTTCAAAGCGTGGAACAGCAGACTCTTTTGCAAAGAAGAGAGCGCCCAGGCAACAGCAGCCTGCACGTTTCTCAGTGAAAGGGAGAACTTCCTAACTTCGTCCAGTCCTCTGTGCAAAGCAGGCAGAGGGAAAGAAACTTTCTTTCCTTCCTCTTTCCTGCAATGAATTCCTCCTTTGCTCTTGCAAACGCAAGGCTTCTTCTGAAAAACTACTTCGCGGTGCAGGGATCCTTCCAGAGGAGCAACGGCATAGTTTCAGCTGGAAGGGCTTGGCAGAGCAGCCGGCGAGAAAAGGCCTCTTGCGATTCTCTTTTCTTTCTGCCTGAATGCGGTCAATTGGCACTTGCCAAAGCAAGGTTTCCCAGCACAAACTACAAAGCAGCAGCTCTCTCCTGGCAGAGGAAATCCCATGCAGTGTTGCCCTGGCGAGATAGTGTTGCTACAGCGAGGCCCAGGGAAAACGGACTGCCTGGAGAAATCCTAGCAAAGCCCTGTGTTTCCCCACAGGAGTGTATGTCAGTTTCAGTTCTTTGCCAGCAACGGAGCTCAGAGGCAACGTCAGATTGTGTGTATCTCAGTGAGAGAAAGAACACTGTGAGTTCCCCCGTTCCTCTGACGAAAGCGGTTAGAGGGAGAAAAGCGTCCTTTGCTTTCGCTTTCCCGCAGTGAGCTCGGCAGATCTGCCCTTCGCGAAGGGCCGTTTTCCCCCGGAGAACTGCCTCGCGGTAGCCCTGTTCTGGAAGTGGAACGAGTATGCAGTGTTAGCGTTCAGCTATTGTGAAGGCTCGCTTTGGCCCAGGGCAAACGAAGCGCCGGGGGAAATCTTAGCAGAGCCCGGCGCCTTTCCACGGTTCAAAGCGTGGAACAGCAGACTCTTTTGCAAAGAAGAGAGCGCCCAGGCAACAGCAGCCTGCACGTTTCTCAGTGAAAGGGAGAACTTCCTAACTTCGTCCAGTCCTCTGTGCAAAGCAGGCAGAGGGAAAGAAACTTTCTTTCCTTCCTCTTTCCTGCAACGAATTCCTCCTTTGCTCTTGCAAACGCAAGGCTTCTTCTGAAAAACTACGTCGCGGTGCAGGGATCCTTCCAGAGGAGCAACGGCATAGTTTCAGCTGGAAGGGCTTGGCAGAGCAGCCGGCGAGAAAAGGCCTCTTGCGATTCTCTTTTCTTTCTGCCTGAATGCGGTCAATTGGCACTTGCCAAAGCAAGGTTTCCCAGCACAAACTACAAAGCAGCAGCTCTCTCCTGGCAGAGGAAATCCCATGCAGTGTTGCCCTGGCGAGATAGTGTTGCTACAGCGAGGCCCAGGGAAAACGGACTGCCTGGAGAAATCCTAGCAAAGCCCTGTGTTTCCCCACAGGAGTGTATGTCAGTTTCAGTTCTTTGCCAGCAACGGAGCTCAGAGGCAACGTCAGATTGTGTGTATCTCAGTGAGAGAAAGAACACTGTGACTTCCCCCGTTCCTCTGACGAAAGCGGTTAGAGGGAGAAAAGCGTCCTTTGCTTTCGCTTTCCCGCAGTGAGCTCGGCAGATCTGCCCTTCGCGAAGGGCCGTTTTCCCCCGGAGAACTGCCTCGCGGTAGCCCTGTTCTGGAAGTGGAACGAGTATGCAGTGTTAGCGTTCAGCTATTGTGAAGGCTCGCTTTGGCCCAGGGCAAACGAAGCGCCGGGGGAAGTCTTAGCAGAACTCGGCGCCTTTCCACGGTTCAAAGCGTGGAACAGCAGACTCTTTTGCAAAGAAGAGAGCGCCCAGGCAACAGCAGCCTGCACGTTTCTCAGTGAAAGGGAGAACTTCCTAACTTCATCCAGTCCTCTGAGCAAAGCAGGCAGAGGGAGAGAAACTTTCTTTCCTTCCTCTTTCCTGCAACGAATTCCTCCTTTGCTCTTGCAAACGCAAGGCTTCTTCTGAAAAACTACGTCGCGGTGCAGGGATCCTTCCAGAGGAGCAACGGCATAGTTTTAGCTGGAAGGGCTTGGCAGAGCAGCCGGCGAGAAAAGGCCTCTTGCGATTCTCTTTTCTTTCTGCCTGAATGCGGTCAATTGGCACTTGCCAAAGCAAGGTTTCCCAGCACAAACTACAAAGCAGCAGCTCTCTCCTGGCAGAGGAAATCCCATGCAGTGTTGCCCTGGCGAGATAGTGTTGCTACAGCGAGGCCCAGGGAAAACGGACTGCCTGGAGAAATCCTAGCAAAGCCCTGTGTTTCCCCACAGGAGTGTATGTCAGTTTCAGTTCTTTGCCAGCAACGGAGCTCAGACGCAACGTCAGATTGTGTGTATCTCAGTGAGGGAAAGAACACTGTGACTTCCCCCGTTCCTCTGACGAAAGCGGTTAGAGGGAGAAAAGCGTCCTTTGCTTTCGCTTTCCCGCAGTGAGCTCGGCAGATCTGCCCTTCGCGAAGGGCCGTTTTCCCCCGGAGAACTGCCTCGCGGTAGCCCTGTTCTGGAAGTGGAACGAGTATGCAGTGTTAGCGTTCAGCTATTGTGAAGGCTCGCTTTGGCCCAGGGCAAACGAAGCGCCGGGGGAAGTCTTAGCAGAACTCGGCGCCTTTCCACGGTTCAAAGCGTGGAACAGCAGACTCTTTTGCAAAGAAGAGAGCGCCCAGGCAACAGCAGCCTGCACGTTTCTCAGTGAAAGGGAGAACTTCCTAACTTCATCCAGTCCTCTGAGCAAAGCAGGCAGAGGGAGAGAAACTTTCTTTCCTTCCTCTTTCCTGCAACGAATTCCTCCTTTGCTCTTGCAAACGCAAGGCTTCTTCTGAAAAACTACGTCGCGGTGCAGGGATCCTTCCAGAGGAGCAACGGCATAGTTTTAGCTGGAAGGGCTTGGCAGAGCAGCCGGCGAGAAAAGGCCTCTTGCGATTCTCTTTTCTTTCTGCCTGAATGCGGTCTATTGGCACTTGCCAGGGTAAGGTTTCCCAGCACAAACTACAAAGCAGCAGCTCTCTCCTGGCAGAGGAAAGCCCATGCAGTGTTGCCCTGGCGAGATAGTGTTGCTACAGCGAGGCCCAGGGAAAACAGACTGCCTGGAGAAATCCTAGCAAAGCCCTGTGTTTCCCCACAGGAGTGTATGTCCGTTTCAGTTCTTTGCCAGCAACGGAGCTCAGAGGCAACGTCAGATTGTGTGTATCTCAGTGAGAGAAAGAACACTGTGACTTCCCCCGTTCCTCTGACGAAAGCGGTTAGAGGGAGAAAAGCGTCCTTTGCTTTCGCTTTCCCGCAGTGAGCTCGGCAGATCTGCCCTTCGCGAAGGGCCGTTTTCCCCCGGAGAACTGCCTCGCGGTAGCCCTGTTCTGGAAGTGGAACGAGTATGCAGTGTTAGCGTTCAGCTATTGTGAAGGCTCGCTTTGGCCCAGGGCAAACGAAGCGCCGGGGGAAGTCTTAGCAGAACTCGGCGCCTTTCCACGGTTCAAAGCGTGGAACAGCAGACTCTTTTGCAAAGAAGAGAGCGCCCAGGCAACAGCAGCCTGCACGTTTCTCAGTGAAAGGGAGAACTTCCTAACTTCATCCAGTCCTCTGAGCAAAGCAGGCAGAGGGAGAGAAACTTTCTTTCCTTCCTCTTTCCTGCAACGAATTCCTCCTTTGCTCTTGCAAACGCAAGGCTTCTTCTGAAAAACTACGTCGCGGTGCAGGGATCCTTCCAGAGGAGCAACGGCATAGTTTTAGCTGGAAGGGCTTGGCAGAGCAGCCGGCGAGAAAAGGCCTCTTGCGATTCTCTTTTCTTTCTGCCTGAATGCGGTCAATTGGCACTTGCCAAAGCAAGGTTTCCCAGCACAAACTACAAAGCAGCAGCTCTCTCCTGGCAGAGGAAATCCCATGCAGTGTTGCCTTGGCGAGATAGTGTTGCTACAGCGAGGCCCAGGGAAAACGGACTGCCTGGAGAAATCCTAGCAAAGCCGTGTTTCCCCACAGGAGTGTATGTCAGTTTCAGTTCTTTGCCAGCAACGGAGCTCAGACGCAACGTCAGATTGTGTGTATCTCAGTGAGAGAAAGAACACTGTGACTTCCCCCGTTCCTCTGACGAAAGCGGTTAGAGGGAGAAAAGCGTCCTTTGCTTTCGCTTTCCCGCAGTGAGCTCGGCAGATCTGCCCTTCGCGAAGGGCCGTTTTCCCCCGGAGAACTGCCTCGCGGTAGCCCTGTTCTGGAAGTGGAACGAGTATGCAGTGTTAGCGTTCAGCTATTGTGAAGGCTCGCTTTGGCCCAGGGCAAACGAAGCGCCGGGGGAAGTCTTAGCAGAACTCGGCGCCTTTCCACGGTTCAAAGCGTGGAACAGCAGACTCTTTTGCAAAGAAGAGAGCGCCCAGGCAACAGCAGCCTGCACGTTTCTCAGTGAAAGGGAGAACTTCCTAACTTCATCCAGTCCTCTGAGCAAAGCAGGCAGAGGGAGAGAAACTTTCTTTCCTTCCTCTTTCCTGCAACGAATTCCTCCTTTGCTCTTGCAAACGCAAGGCTTCTTCTGAAAAACTACGTCGCGGTGCAGGGATCCTTCCAGAGGAGCAACGGCATAGTTTTAGCTGGAAGGGCTTGGCAGAGCAGCCGGCGAGAAAAGGCCTCTTGCGATTCTCTTTTCTTTCTGCCTGAATGCGGTCAATTCGCACTTGCCAAAGCAAGGTTTCCCAGCACAAACTACAAAGCAGCAGCTCTCTCCTGGCAGAGGAAATCCCATGCAGTGTTGCCCTGGCGAGATAGTGTTGCTACAGCGAGGCCCAGGGAAAACGGACTGCCTGGAGAAATCCTAGCAAAGCCCTGTGTTTCCCCACAGGAGTGTATGTCAGTTTCAGTTCTTTGCCAGCAACGGAGCTCAGACGCAACGTCAGATTGTGTGTATCTCAGTGAGAGAAAGAACACTGTCACTTCCCCCGTTCCTCTGACGAAAGCGGTTAGAGGGAGAAAAGCGTCCTTTGCTTTCGCTTTCCCACAGTGAGCTCGGCAGATCTGCCCTTCGCGAAGGGCCGTTTTCCCCCGGAGAACTGCCTCGCGGTAGCCCTGTTCTGGAAGTGGAACGAGTATGCAGTGTTAGCGTTCAGCTATTGTGAAGGCTCGCTTTGGCCCAGGGCAAACGAAGCGCCGGGGGAAGTCTTAGCAGAACTCGGCGCCTTTCCACGGTTCAAAGCGTGGAACAGCAGACTCTTTTGCAAAGAAGAGAGCGCCCAGGCAACAGCAGCCTGCACGTTTCTCAGTGAAAGGGAGAACTTCCTAACTTCATCCAGTCCTCTGAGCAAAGCAGGCAGAGGGAGAGAAACTTTCTTTCCTTCCTCTTTCCTGCAACGAATTCCTCCTTTGCTCTTGCAAACGCAAGGCTTCTTCTGAAAAACTACGTCGCGGTGCAGGGATCCTTCCAGAGGAGCAACGGCATAGTTTTAGCTGGAAGGGCTTGGCAGAGCAGCCGGCGAGAAAAGGCCTCTTGCGATTCTCTTTTCTTTCTGCCTGAATGCGGTCAATTGGCACTTGCCAAAGCAAGGTTTCCCAGCACAAACTACAAAGCAGCAGCTCTCTCCTGGCAGAGGAAATCCCATGCAGTGTTGCCCTGGCGAGATAGTGTTGCTACAGCGAGGCCCAGGGAAAACAGACTGCCTAGAGAAATCCTAGCAAAGCCGTGTTTCCCCACAGGAATGTATGTCAGTTTCAGTTCTTTGCCAGCAACGGAGCTCAGAGGCAACGTCAGATTGTGTGTATCTCAGTGAGAGAAAGAACACTGTGACTTCCCCCGTTCCTCTGACGAAAGCGGTTAGAGGGAGAAAAGCGTCCTTTGCTTTCGCTTTCCCGCAGTGAGCTCGGCAGATCTGCCCTTCGCGAAGGGCCGTTTTCCCCCGGAGAACTGCCTCGCGGTAGCCCTGTTCTGGAAGTGGAACGAGTATGCAGTGTTAGCGTTCAGCTATTGTGAAGGCTCGCTTTGGCCCAGGGCAAACGAAGCGCCGGGGGAAGTCTTAGCAGAACTCGGCGCCTTTCCACGGTTCAAAGCGTGGAACAGCAGACTCTTTTGCAAAGAAGAGAGCGCCCAGGCAACAGCAGCCTGCACATTTCTCAGTGAAAGGGAGAACTTCCTAACTTCATCCAGTCCTCTGAGCAAAGCAGGCAGAGGGAGAGAAACTTTCTTTCCTTCCTCTTTCCTGCAACGAATTCCTCCTTTGCTCTTGCAAACGCAAGGCTTCTTCTGAAAAACTACGTCGCGGTGCAGGGATCCTTCCAGAGGAGCAACGGCATAGTTTTAGCTGGAAGGGCTTGGCAGAGCAGCCGGCGAGAAAAGGCCTCTTGCGATTCTCTTTTCTTTCTGCCTGAATGCGGTCAATTGGCACTTGCCAAAGCAAGGTTTCCCAGCACAAACTACAAAGCAGCAGCTCTCTCCTGGCAGAGGAAATCCCATGCAGTGTTGCCCTGGCGAGATAGTGTTGCTACAGTGAGACCCAGGGAAAACGGACTGCCTGGAGAAATCCTAGCAAAGCCCTGTGTTTCCCCACAGGAGTGTATGTCAGTTTCAGTTCTTTGCCAGCAACGGAGCTCAGAGGCAACGTCAGATTGTGTGTATCTCAGTGAGAGAAAGAACACTGTGACTTCCCCCGTTCCTCTGACGAAAGCGGTTAGAGGGAGAAAAGCGTCCTTTGCTTTCGCTTTCCCGCAGTGAGCTCGGCAGATCTGCCCTTCGCGAAGGGCCATTTTCCCCCGGAGAACTGCCTCGCGGTAGCCCTGTTCTGGAAGTGGAACGAGTATGCAGTGTTAGCGTTCAGCTATTGTGAAGGCTCGCTTTGGCCCAGGGCAAACGAAGCGCCGGGGGAAGTCTTAGCAGAACTCGGCGCCTTTCCACGGTTCAAAGCGTGGAACAGCAGACTCTTTTGCAAAGAAGAGAGCGCCCAGGCAACAGCAGCCTGCACGTTTCTCAGTGAAAGGGAGAACTTCCTAACTTCATCCAGTCCTCTGAGCAAAGCAGGCAGAGGGAGAGAAACTTTCTTTCCTTCCTCTTTCCTGCAACGAATTCCTCCTTTGCTCTTGCAAACGCAAGGCTTCTTCTGAAAAACTACGTCGCGGTGCAGGGATCCTTCCAGAGGAGCAACGGCATAGTTTTAGCTGGAAGGGCTTGGCAGAGCAGCCGGCGAGAAAAGGCCTCTTGCGATTCTCTTTTCTTTCTGCCTGAATGCGGTCAATTGGCACTTGCCAAAGCAAGGTTTCCCAGCACAAACTACAAAGCAGCAGCTCTCTCCTGGCAGAGGAAATCCCATGCAGTGTTGCCTTGGCGAGATAGTGTTGCTACAGCGAGGCCCAGGGAAAACGGACTGCCTGGAGAAATCCTAGCAAAGCCCTGTGTTTCCCCACAGGAATGTATGTCAGTTTCAGTTCTTTGCCAGCAACGGAGCTCAGAGGCAACGTCAGATTGTGTGTATCTCAGTGAGAGAAAGAACACTGTGACTTCCCCCGTTCCTCTGACGAAAGCGGTTAGAGGGAGAAAAGCGTCCTTTGCTTTCGCTTTCCCGCAGTGAGCTCGGCAGATCTGCCCTTCGCGAAGGGCCGTTTTCCCCCGGAGAACTGCCTCGCGGTAGCCCTGTTCTGGAAGTGGAACGAGTATGCAGTGTTAGCGTTCAGCTATTGTGAAGGCTCGCTTTGGCCCAGGGCAAACGAAGCGCCGGGGGAAGTCTTAGCAGAACTCGGCGCCTTTCCACGGTTCAAAGCGTGGAACAGCAGACTCTTTTGCAAAGAAGAGAGCGCCCAGGCAACAGCAGCCTGCACGTTTCTCAGTGAAAGGGAGAACTTCCTAACTTCATCCAGTCCTCTGAGCAAAGCAGGCAGAGGGAGAGAAACTTTCTTTCCTTCCTCTTTCCTGCAACGAATTCCTCCTTTGCTCTTGCAAACGCAAGGCTTCTTCTGAAAAACTAGGTCGCGGTGCAGGGATCCTTCCAGAGGAGCAACGGCATAGTTTTAGCTGGAAGGGCTTGGCAGAGCAGCCGGCGAGAAAAGGCCTCTTGCGATTCTCTTTTCTTTCTGCCTGAATGCGGTCAATTCGCACTTGCCAAAGCAAGGTTTCCCAGCACAAACTACAAAGCAGCAGCTCTCTCCTGGCAGAGGAAATCCCATGCAGTGTTGCCCTGGCGAGATAGTGTTGCTACAGCGAGGCCCAGGGAAAACGGACTGCCTGGAGAAATCCTAGCAAAGCCCTGTGTTTCCCCACAGGAGTGTATGTCAGTTTCAGTTCTTTGCCAGCAACGGAGCTCAGACGCAACGTCAGATTGTGTGTATCTCAGTGAGAGAAAGAACACTGTGACTTCCCCCGTTCCTCTGACGAAAGCGGTTAGAGGGAGAAAAGCGTCCTTTGCTTTCGCTTTCCCGCAGTGAGCTCGGCAGATCTGCCCTTCGCGAAGGGCCGTTTTCCCCCGGAGAACTGCCTCGCGGTAGCCCTGTTCTGGAAGTGGAACGAGTATGCAGTGTTAGCGTTCAGCTATTGTGAAGGCTCGCTTTGGCCCAGGGCAAACGAAGCGCCGGGGGAAATCTTAGCAGAGCCCGGCGCCTTTCCACGGTTCAAAGCGTGGAACAGCAGACTCTTTTGCAAAGAAGAGAGCGCCCAGGCAACAGCAGCCTGCACGTTTCTCAGTGAAAGGGAGAACTTCCTAACTTCGTCCAGTCCTCTGTGCAAAGCAGGCAGAGGGAAAGAAACTTTCTTTCCTTCCTCTTTCCTGCAACGAATTCCTCCTTTGCTCTTGCAAACGCAAGGCTTCTTCTGAAAAACTACGTCGCGGTGCAGGGATCCTTCCAGAGGAGCAACGGCATAGTTTCAGCTGGAAGGGCTTGGCAGAGCAGCCGGCGAGAAAAGGCCTCTTGCGATTCTCTTTTCTTTCTGCCTGAATGCGGTCAATTGGCACTTGCCAAAGCAAGGTTTCCCAGCACAAACTACAAAGCAGCAGCTCTCTCCTGGCAGAGGAAATCCCATGCAGTGTTGCCCTGGCGAGATAGTGTTGCTACAGTGAGGCCCAGGGAAAACGGACTGCCTGGAGAAATCCTAGCAAAGCCCTGTGTTTCCCCACAGGAGTGTATGTCAGTTTCAGTTCTTTGCCAGCAACGGAGCTCAGAGGCAACGTCAGATTGTGTGTATCTCAGTGAGAGAAAGAACACTGTGACTTCCCCCGTTCCTCTGACGAAAGCGGTTAGAGGGAGAAAAGCGTCCTTTGCTTTCGCTTTCCCGCAGTGAGCTCGGCAGATCTGCCCTTCGCGAAGGGCCGTTTTCCCCCGGAGAACTGCCTCGCGGTAGCCCTGTTCTGGAAGTGGAACGAGTATGCAGTGTTAGCGTTCAGCTATTGTGAAGGCTCGCTTTGGCCCAGGGCAAACGAAGCGCCGGGGGAAGTCTTAGCAGAACTCGGCGCCTTTCCACGGTTCAAAGCGTGGAACAGCAGACTCTTTTGCAAAGAAGAGAGCGCCCAGGCAACAGCAGCCTGCACGTTTCTCAGTGAAAGGGAGAACTTCCTAACTTCATCCAGTCCTCTGAGCAAAGCAGGCAGAGGGAGAGAAACTTTCTTTCCTTCCTCTTTCCTGCAACGAATTCCTCCTTTGCTCTTGCAAACGCAAGGCTTCTTCTGAAAAACTACGTCGCGGTGCAGGGATCCTTCCAGAGGAGCAACGGCATAGTTTTAGCTGGAAGGGCTTGGCAGAGCAGCCGGCGAGAAAAGGCCTCTTGCGATTCTCTTTTCTTTCTGCCTGAATGCGGTCAATTCGCACTTGCCAAAGCAAGGTTTCCCAGCACAAACTACAAAGCAGCAGCTCTCTCCTGGCAGAGGAAATCCCATGCAGTGTTGCCCTGGCGAGATAGTGTTGCTACAGCGAGGCCCAGGGAAAACGGACTGCCTGGAGAAATCCTAGCAAAGCCCTGTGTTTCCCCACAGGAGTGTATGTCAGTTTCAGTTCTTTGCCAGCAACGGAGCTCAGACGCAACGTCAGATTGTGTGTATCTCAGTGAGAGAAAGAACACTGTGACTTCCCCCGTTCCTCTGACGAAAGCGGTTAGAGGGAGAAAAGCGTCCTTTGCTTTCGCTTTCCCGCAGTGAGCTCGGCAGATCTGCCCTTCGCGAAGGGCCGTTTTCCCCCGGAGAACTGCCTCGCGGTAGCCCTGTTCTGGAAGTGGAACGAGTATGCAGTGTTAGCGTTCAGCTATTGTGAAGGCTCGCTTTGGCCCAGGGCAAACGAAGCGCCGGGGGAAGTCTTAGCAGAACTCGGCGCCTTTCCACGGTTCAAAGCGTGGAACAGCAGACTCTTTTGCAAAGAAGAGAGCGCCCAGGCAACAGCAGCCTGCACGTTTCTCAGTGAAAGGGAGAACTTCCTAACTTCATCCAGTCCTCTGAGCAAAGCAGGCAGAGGGAGAGAAACTTTCTTTCCTTCCTCTTTCCTGCAACGAATTCCTCCTTTGCTCTTGCAAACGCAAGGCTTCTTCTGAAAAACTACGTCGCGGTGCAGGGATCCTTCCAGAGGAGCAACGGCATAGTTTTAGCTGGAAGGGCTTGGCAGAGCAGCCGGCGAGAAAAGGCCTCTTGCGATTCTCTTTTCTTTCTGCCTGAATGCGGTCAATTGGCACTTGCCAAAGCAAGGTTTCCCAGCACAAACTACAAAGCAGCAGCTCTCTCCTGGCAGAGGAAATCCCATGCAGTGTTGCCTTGGCGAGATAGTGTTGCTACAGCGAGGCCCAGGGAAAACGGACTGCCTGGAGAAATCCTAGCAAAGCCGTGTTTCCCCACAGGAATGTATGTCAGTTTCAGTTCTTTGCCAGCAACGGAGCTCAGAGGCAACGTCAGATTGTGTGTATCTCAGTGAGAGAAAGAACACTGTGACTTCCCCCGTTCCTCTGACGAAAGCGGTTAGAGGGAGAAAAGCGTCCTTTGCTTTCGCTTTCCCGCAGTGAGCTCGGCAGATCTGCCCTTCGCGAAGGGCCGTTTTCCCCCGGAGAACTGCCTCGCGGTAGCCCTGTTCTGGAAGTGGAACGAGTATGCAGTGTTAGCGTTCAGCTATTGTGAAGGCTCGCTTTGGCCCAGGGCAAACGAAGCGCCGGGGGAAATCTTAGCAGAGCCCGGCGCCTTTCCACGGTTCAAAGCGTGGAACAGCAGACTCTTTTGCAAAGAAGAGAGCGCCCAGGCAACAGCAGCCTGCACGTTTCTCAGTGAAAGGGAGAACTTCCTAACTTCGTCCAGTCCTCTGTGCAAAGCAGGCAGAGGGAAAGAAACTTTCTTTCCTTCCTCTTTCCTGCAACGAATTCCTCCTTTGCTCTTGCAAACGCAAGGCTTCTTCTGAAAAACTACGTCGCGGTGCAGGGATCCTTCCAGAGGAGCAACGGCATAGTTTTAGCTGGAAGGGCTTGGCAGAGCAGCCGGCGAGAAAAGGCCTCTTGCGATTCTCTTTTCTTTCTGCCTGAATGCGGTCAATTCGCACTTGCCAAAGCAAGGTTTCCCAGCACAAACTACAAAGCAGCAGCTCTCTCCTGGCAGAGGAAATCCCATGCAGTGTTGCCCTGGCGAGATAGTGTTGCTACAGTGAGGCCCAGGGAAAACGGACTGCCTGGAGAAATCCTAGCAAAGCCCTGTGTTTCCCCACAGGAGTGTATGTCAGTTTCAGTTCTTTGCCAGCAACGGAGCTCAGAGGCAACGTCAGATTGTGTGTATCTCAGTGAGAGAAAGAACACTGTGACTTCCCCCGTTCCTCTGACGAAAGCGGTTAGAGGGAGAAAAGCGTCCTTTGCTTTCGCTTTCCCGCAGTGAGCTCGGCAGATCTGCCCTTCGCGAAGGGCCATTTTCCCCCGGAGAACTGCCTCGCGGTAGCCCTGTTCTGGAAGTGGAACGAGTATGCAGTGTTAGCGTTCAGCTATTGTGAAGGCTCGCTTTGGCCCAGGGCAAACGAAGCGCCAGGGGAAGTCTTAGCAGAACTCGGCGCCTTTCCACGGTTCAAAGCGTGGAACAGCAGACTCTTTTGCAAAGAAGAGAGCGCCCAGGCAACAGCAGCCTGCACGTTTCTCAGTGAAAGGGAGAACTTCCTAACTTCATCCAGTCCTCTGAGCAAAGCAGGCAGAGGGAGAGAAACTTTCTTTCCTTCCTCTTTCCTGCAACGAATTCCTCCTTTGCTCTTGCAAACGCAAGGCTTCTTCTGAAAAACTACGTCGCGGTGCAGGGATCCTTCCAGAGGAGCAACGGCATAGTTTTAGCTGGAAGGGCTTGGCAGAGCAGCCGGCGAGAAAAGGCCTCTTGCGATTCTCTTTTCTTTCTGCCTGAATGCGGTCAATTGGCACTTGCCAAAGCAAGGTTTCCCAGCACAAACTACAAAGCAGCAGCTCTCTCCTGGCAGAGGAAATCCCATGCAGTGTTGCCTTGGCGAGATAGTGTTGCTACAGCGAGGCCCAGGGAAAACGGACTGCCTGGAGAAATCCTAGCAAAGCCGTGTTTCCCCACAGGAATGTATGTCAGTTTCAGTTCTTTGCCAGCAACGGAGCTCAGAGGCAACGTCAGATTGTGTGTATCTCAGTGAGAGAAAGAACACTGTGACTTCCCCCGTTCCTCTGACGAAAGCGGTTAGAGGGAGAAAAGCGTCCTTTGCTTTCGCTTTCCCGCAGTGAGCTCGGCAGATCTGCCCTTCGCGAAGGGCCGTTTTCCCCCGGAGAACTGCCTCGCGGTAGCCCTGTTCTGGAAGTGGAACGAGTATGCAGTGTTAGCGTTCAGCTATTGTGAAGGCTCGCTTTGGCCCAGGGCAAACGAAGCGCCGGGGGAAGTCTTAGCAGAACTCGGCGCCTTTCCACGGTTCAAAGCGTGGAACAGCAGACTCTTTTGCAAAGAAGAGAGCGCCCAGGCAACAGCAGCCTGCACGTTTCTCAGTGAAAGGGAGAACTTCCTAACTTCATCCAGTCCTCTGAGCAAAGCAGGCAGAGGGAGAGAAACTTTCTTTCCTTCCTCTTTCCTGCAACGAATTCCTCCTTTGCTCTTGCAAACGCAAGGCTTCTTCTGAAAAACTACGTCGCGGTGCAGGGATCCTTCCAGAGGAGCAACGGCATAGTTTTAGCTGGAAGGGCTTGGCAGAGCAGCCGGCGAGAAAAGGCCTCTTGCGATTCTCTTTTCTTTCTGCCTGAATGCGGTCAATTCGCACTTGCCAAAGCAAGGTTTCCCAGCACAAACTACAAAGCAGCAGCTCTCTCCTGGCAGAGGAAATCCCATGCAGTGTTGCCCTGGCGAGATAGTGTTGCTACAGCGAGGCCCAGGGAAAACGGACTGCCTGGAGAAATCCTAGCAAAGCCCTGTGTTTCCCCACAGGAGTGTATGTCAGTTTCAGTTCTTTGCCAGCAACGGAGCTCAGACGCAACGTCAGATTGTGTGTATCTCAGTGAGAGAAAGAACACTGTGACTTCCCCCGTTCCTCTGACGAAAGCGGTTAGAGGGAGAAAAGCGTCCTTTGCTTTCGCTTTCCCGCAGTGAGCTCGGCAGATCTGCCCTTCGCGAAGGGCCATTTTCCCCCGGAGAACTGCCTCGCGGTAGCCCTGTTCTGGAAGTGGAACGAGTATGCAGTGTTAGCGTTCAGCTATTGTGAAGGCTCGCTTTGGCCCAGGGCAAACGAAGCGCCGGGGGAAGTCTTAGCAGAACTCGGCGCCTTTCCACGGTTCAAAGCGTGGAACAGCAGACTCTTTTGCAAAGAAGAGAGCGCCCAGGCAACAGCAGCCTGCACGTTTCTCAGTGAAAGGGAGAACTTCCTAACTTCATCCAGTCCTCTGAGCAAAGCAGGCAGAGGGAGAGAAACTTTCTTTCCTTCCTCTTTCCTGCAACGAATTCCTCCTTTGCTCTTGCAAACGCAAGGCTTCTTCTGAAAAACTACGTCGCGGTGCAGGGATCCTTCCAGAGGAGCAACGGCATAGTTTCAGCTGGAAGGGCTTGGCAGAGCAGCCGGCGAGAAAAGGCCTCTTGCGATTCTCTTTTCTTTCTGCCTGAATGCGGTCAATTCGCACTTGCCAAAGCAAGGTTTCCCAGCACAAACTACAAAGCAGCAGCTCTCTCCTGGCAGAGGAAATCCCATGCAGTGTTGCCCTGGCGAGATAGTGTTGCTACAGTGAGGCCCAGGGAAAACGGACTGCCTGGAGAAATCCTAGCAAAGCCCTGTGTTTCCCCACAGGAGTGTATGTCAGTTTCAGTTCTTTGCCAGCAACGGAGCTCAGAGGCAACGTCAGATTGTGTGTATCTCAGTGAGAGAAAGAACACTGTGACTTCCCCCGTTCCTCTGACGAAAGCGGTTAGAGGGAGAAAAGCGTCCTTTGCTTTCGCTTTCCCGCAGTGAGCTCGGCAAATCTGCCCTTCGCGAAGGGCCATTTTCCCCCGGAGAACTGCCTCGCGGTAGCCCTGTTCTGGAAGTGGAACGAGTATGCAGTGTTAGCGTTCAGCTATTGTGAAGGCTCGCTTTGGCCCAGGGCAAACGAAGCGCCGGGGGAAGTCTTAGCAGAACTCGGCGCCTTTCCACGGTTCAAAGCGTGGAACAGCAGACTCTTTTGCAAAGAAGAGAGCGCCCAGGCAACAGCAGCCTGCACGTTTCTCAGTGAAAGGGAGAACTTCCTAACTTCATCCAGTCCTCTGAGCAAAGCAGGCAGAGGGAGAGAAACTTTCTTTCCTTCCTCTTTCCTGCAACGAATTCCTCCTTTGCTCTTGCAAACGCAAGGCTTCTTCTGAAAAACTACGTCGCGGTGCAGGGATCCTTCCAGAGGAGCAACGGCATAGTTTTAGCTGGAAGGGCTTGGCAGAGCAGCCGGCGAGAAAAGGCCTCTTGCGATTCTCTTTTCTTTCTGCCTGAATGCGGTCAATTCGCACTTGCCAAAGCAAGGTTTCCCAGCACAAACTACAAAGCAGCAGCTCTCTCCTGGCAGAGGAAATCCCATGCAGTGTTGCCCTGGCGAGATAGTGTTGCTACAGTGAGGCCCAGGGAAAACGGACTGCCTGGAGAAATCCTAGCAAAGCCCTGTGTTTCCCCACAGGAGTGTATGTCAGTTTCAGTTCTTTGCCAGCAACGGAGCTCAGAGGCAACGTCAGATTGTGTGTATCTCAGTGAGAGAAAGAACACTGTCACTTCCCCCGTTCCTCTGACGAAAGCGGTTAGAGGGAGAAAAGCGTCCTTTGCTTTCGCTTTCCCGCAGTGAGCTCGGCAGATCTGCCCTTCGCGAAGGGCCGTTTTCCCCCGGAGAACTGCCTCGCGGTAGCCCTGTTCTGGAAGTGGAACGAGTATGCAGTGTTAGCGTTCAGCTATTGTGAAGGCTCGCTTTGGCCCAGGGCAAACGAAGCGCCGGGGGAAGTCTTAGCAGAACTCGGCGCCTTTCCACGGTTCAAAGCGTGGAACAGCAGACTCTTTTGCAAAGAAGAGAGCGCCCAGGCAACAGCAGCCTGCACGTTTCTCAGTGAAAGGGAGAACTTCCTAACTTCATCCAGTCCTCTGAGCAAAGCAGGCAGAGGGAGAGAAACTTTCTTTCCTTCCTCTTTCCTGCAACGAATTCCTCCTTTGCTCTTGCAAACGCAAGGCTTCTTCTGAAAAACTACGTCGCGGTGCAGGGATCCTTCCAGAGGAGCAACGGCATAGTTTTAGCTGGAAGGGCTTGGCAGAGCAGCCGGCGAGAAAAGGCCTCTTGCGATTCTCTTTTCTTTCTGCCTGAATGCGGTCTATTGGCACTTGCCAGGGCAAGGTTTCCCAGCACAAACTACAAAGCAGCAGCTCTCTCCTGGCAGAGGAAATCCCATGCAGTGTTGCCCTGGCGAGATAGTGTTGCTACAGTGAGGCCCAGGGAAAACAGACTGCCTAGAGAAATCCTAGCAAAGCCCTGTGTTTCCCCACAGGAATGTATGTCAGTTTCAGTTCTTTGCCAGCAACGGAGCTCAGAGGCAACGTCAGATTGTGTGTATCTCAGTGAGAGAAAGAACACTGTGACTTCCCCCGTTCCTCTGACGAAAGCGGTTAGAGGGAGAAAAGCGTCCTTTGCTTTCGCTTTCCCGCAGTGAGCTCGGCAGATCTGCCCTTCGCGAAGGGCCGTTTTCCCCCGGAGAACTGCCTCGCGGTAGCCCTGTTCTGGAAGTGGAACGAGTATGCAGTGTTAGCGTTCAGCTATTGTGAAGGCTCGCTTTGGCCCAGGGCAAACGAAGCGCCGGGGGAAATCTTAGCAGAGCCCGGCGCCTTTCCACGGTTCAAAGCGTGGAACAGCAGACTCTTTTGCAAAGAACAGAGCGCCCAGGCAACAGCAGCCTGCACGTTTCTCAGTGAAAGGGAGAACTTCCTAACTTCATCCAGTCCTCTGAGCAAAGCAGGCAGAGGGAGAGAAACTTTCTTTCCTTCCTCTTTCCTGCAACGAATTCCTCCTTTGCTCTTGCAAACGCAAGGCTTCTTCTGAAAAATTAGGTCGCGGTGCAGGGATCCTTCCAGAGGAGCAACGGCATAGTTTTAGCTGGAAGGGCTTGGCAGAGCAGCCGGGGAGAAAAGGCCTCTTGCGATTCTCTTTTCTTTCTGCCTGAATGCGGTCAATTGGCACTTGCCATAGCAAGGTTTCCCAGCACAAACTACAAAGCAGCAGCTCTCTCCTGGCAGAGGAAATCCCATGCAGTGTTGCCCTGGCGAGATAGTGTTGCTACAGCGAGGCCCAGGGAAAACAGACTGCCTAGAGAAATCCTAGCAAAGCCCTGTGTTTCCCCACAGCAATGTATGTCAGTTTCAGTTCTTTGCCAGCAACGGAGCTCAGAGGCAACATCAGATTGTGTGTATCTCAGTGAGAGAAAGAACACTGTGACTTCCCCCGTTCCTCTGACGAAAGCGGTTAGAGGGAGAAAAGCGTCCTTTGCTTTCGCTTTCCCGCAGTGAGCTCGGCAGATCTGCCTTCGCGAAAGGCCGTTTTCCCCCGGAGAACTGCCTCGCGGTAGCCCTGTTCTGGAAGTGGAACGAGTATGCAGTGTTAGCGTTCAGCTATTGTGAAGGCTCGCTTTGGCCCAGGGCAAACGAAGCGCCGGGGGAAGTCTTAGCAGAACTCGGCGCCTTTCCACGGTTCAAAGCGTGGAACAGCAGACTCTTTTGCAAAGAAGAGAGCGCCCAGGCAACAGCAGCCTGCACGTTTCTCAGTGAAAGGGAGAACTTCCTAACTTCATCCAGTCCTCTGAGCAAAGCAGGCAGAGGGAGAGAAACTTTCTTTCCTTCCTCTTTCCTGCAACGAATTCCTCCTTTGCTCTTGCAAACGCAAGGCTTCTTCTGAAAAACTACGTCGCGGTGCAGGGATCCTTCCAGAGGAGCAACGGCATAGTTTCAGCTGGAAGGGCTTGGCAGAGCAGCCGGCGAGAAAAGGCCTCTTGCGATTCTCTTTTCTTTCTGCCTGAATGCGGTCAATTCGCACTTGCCAAAGCAAGGTTTCCCAGCACAAACTACAAAGCAGCAGCTCTCTCCTGGCAGAGGAAATCCCATGCAGTGTTGCCCTGGCGAGATAGTGTTGCTACAGTGAGGCCCAGGGAAAACGGACTGCCTGGAGAAATCCTAGCAAAGCCCTGTGTTTCCCCACAGGAGTGTATGTCAGTTTCAGTTCTTTGCCAGCAACGGAGCTCAGAGGCAACGTCAGATTGTGTGTATCTCAGTGAGAGAAAGAACACTGTGACTTCCCCCGTTCCTCTGACGAAAGCGGTTAGAGGGAGAAAAGCGTCCTTTGCTTTCGCTTTCCCGCAGTGAGCTCGGCAAATCTGCCCTTCGCGAAGGGCCATTTTCCCCCGGAGAACTGCCTCGCGGTAGCCCTGTTCTGGAAGTGGAACGAGTATGCAGTGTTAGCGTTCAGCTATTGTGAAGGCTCGCTTTGGCCCAGGGCAAACGAAGCGCCGGGGGAAGTCTTAGCAGAACTCGGCGCCTTTCCACGGTTCAAAGCGTGGAACAGCAGACTCTTTTGCAAAGAAGAGAGCGCCCAGGCAACAGCAGCCTGCACGTTTCTCAGTGAAAGGGAGAACTTCCTAACTTCATCCAGTCCTCTGAGCAAAGCAGGCAGAGGGAGAGAAACTTTCTTTCCTTCCTCTTTCCTGCAACGAATTCCTCCTTTGCTCTTGCAAACGCAAGGCTTCTTCTGAAAAACTACGTCGCGGTGCAGGGATCCTTCCAGAGGAGCAACGGCATAGTTTTAGCTGGAAGGGCTTGGCAGAGCAGCCGGCGAGAAAAGGCCTCTTGCGATTCTCTTTTCTTTCTGCCTGAATGCGGTCAATTCGCACTTGCCAAAGCAAGGTTTCCCAGCACAAACTACAAAGCAGCAGCTCTCTCCTGGCAGAGGAAATCCCATGCAGTGTTGCCCTGGCGAGATAGTGTTGCTACAGTGAGGCCCAGGGAAAACGGACTGCCTGGAGAAATCCTAGCAAAGCCCTGTGTTTCCCCACAGGAGTGTATGTCAGTTTCAGTTCTTTGCCAGCAACGGAGCTCAGAGGCAACGTCAGATTGTGTGTATCTCAGTGAGAGAAAGAACACTGTCACTTCCCCCGTTCCTCTGACGAAAGCGGTTAGAGGGAGAAAAGCGTCCTTTGCTTTCGCTTTCCCGCAGTGAGCTCGGCAGATCTGCCCTTCGCGAAGGGCCGTTTTCCCCCGGAGAACTGCCTCGCGGTAGCCCTGTTCTGGAAGTGGAACGAGTATGCAGTGTTAGCGTTCAGCTATTGTGAAGGCTCGCTTTGGCCCAGGGCAAACGAAGCGCCGGGGGAAGTCTTAGCAGAACTCGGCGCCTTTCCACGGTTCAAAGCGTGGAACAGCAGACTCTTTTGCAAAGAAGAGAGCGCCCAGGCAACAGCAGCCTGCACGTTTCTCAGTGAAAGGGAGAACTTCCTAACTTCATCCAGTCCTCTGAGCAAAGCAGGCAGAGGGAGAGAAACTTTCTTTCCTTCCTCTTTCCTGCAACGAATTCCTCCTTTGCTCTTGCAAACGCAAGGCTTCTTCTGAAAAACTACGTCGCGGTGCAGGGATCCTTCCAGAGGAGCAACGGCATAGTTTTAGCTGGAAGGGCTTGGCAGAGCAGCCGGCGAGAAAAGGCCTCTTGCGATTCTCTTTTCTTTCTGCCTGAATGCGGTCTATTGGCACTTGCCAGGGCAAGGTTTCCCAGCACAAACTACAAAGCAGCAGCTCTCTCCTGGCAGAGGAAATCCCATGCAGTGTTGCCCTGGCGAGATAGTGTTGCTACAGTGAGGCCCAGGGAAAACAGACTGCCTAGAGAAATCCTAGCAAAGCCCTGTGTTTCCCCACAGGAATGTATGTCAGTTTCAGTTCTTTGCCAGCAACGGAGCTCAGAGGCAACGTCAGATTGTGTGTATCTCAGTGAGAGAAAGAACACTGTGACTTCCCCCGTTCCTCTGACGAAAGCGGTTAGAGGGAGAAAAGCGTCCTTTGCTTTCGCTTTCCCGCAGTGAGCTCGGCAGATCTGCCCTTCGCGAAGGGCCGTTTTCCCCCGGAGAACTGCCTCGCGGTAGCCCTGTTCTGGAAGTGGAACGAGTATGCAGTGTTAGCGTTCAGCTATTGTGAAGGCTCGCTTTGGCCCAGGGCAAACGAAGCGCCGGGGGAAATCTTAGCAGAGCCCGGCGCCTTTCCACGGTTCAAAGCGTGGAACAGCAGACTCTTTTGCAAAGAACAGAGCGCCCAGGCAACAGCAGCCTGCACGTTTCTCAGTGAAAGGGAGAACTTCCTAACTTCATCCAGTCCTCTGAGCAAAGCAGGCAGAGGGAGAGAAACTTTCTTTCCTTCCTCTTTCCTGCAACGAATTCCTCCTTTGCTCTTGCAAACGCAAGGCTTCTTCTGAAAAATTAGGTCGCGGTGCAGGGATCCTTCCAGAGGAGCAACGGCATAGTTTTAGCTGGAAGGGCTTGGCAGAGCAGCCGGGGAGAAAAGGCCTCTTGCGATTCTCTTTTCTTTCTGCCTGAATGCGGTCAATTGGCACTTGCCAAAGCAAGGTTTCCCAGCACAAACTACAAAGCAGCAGCTCCCTCCTGGCAGGGGAAATCCCATGCAGTGTTTCCCTGGCGAGATAGTGTTGCTACAGCGAGGCCCAGGGAAAACAGACTGCCTAGAGAAATCCTAGCAAAGCCCTGTGTTTCCCCACAGGAATGTATGTCAGTTTCAGTTCTTTGCCAGCAACGGAGCACAGAGGCAACGTCAGATTGTGTGTATCTCAGTGAGAGAAAGAACACTGTGAGTTCCCCCGTTCCTCTGACGAAAGCGGTTAGAGGGAGAAAAGCGTCCTTTGCTTTCGCTTTCCCGCAGTGAGCTCGGCAGATCTGCCTTCGCGAAAGGCCGTTTTCCCCCGGAGAACTGCCTCGCGGTAGCCCTGTTCTGGAAGTGGAACGAGTATGCAGTGTTAGCGTTCAGCTATTGTGAAGGCTCGCTTTGGCCCAGGGCAAACGAAGCGCCGGGGGAAATCTTAGCAGAGCCCGGCGCCTTTCCACGGTTCAAAGCCTGGAACTGCAGACTCTTTTGCAAAGAAGAGAGCGCACAGGCAACAGCAGCCTGCACGTTTCTCAGTGAAAGGGAGAACTTGCTAACTTCATCCAGTCCTCTGAGCAAAGTAGGCAGAGGGAGAGAAACTTTCTTTCCTTCCTCTTTCCTGCAACGAATTCCTCCTTTGCTCTTGCAAACGCAAGGCTTCTTCTGAAAAACTACGTCGCGGTGCAGAGATCCTTCCAGAGGAGCAACGGCATAGTTTTAGCTGGAAGGGCTTGGCAGAGCAGCCGGGGAGAAAAGGCCCCTTGCGATTCTCTTTTCTTTCTGCCTGAATGCGGTCAATTGGCACTTGCCAAAGCAAGGTTTCCCAGCACAAACTACAAAGCAGCAGCTCCCTCCTGGCAGAGGAAATCCCATGCAGTGTTGCCCTGGCGAGATAGTGTTGCTACAGCGAGGCCCAGGGAAAACAGACTGCCTAGAGAAATCCTAGCAAAGCCCTGTGTTTCCCCACAGGAATGTATGTAAGTTTCAGTTCTTTGCCAGCAACGGAGCTCAGAGGCAACGTCAGATTGTGTGTATCTCAGTGAGAGAAAGAACACTGTGACTTCCCCCGTTCCTCTGACGAAAGCGGTTAGAGGGAGAAAAGCGTCCTTTGCTTTCGCTTTCCCGCAGTGAGCTCGGCAGATCTGTCTTCGCCAAGGCCCTTTTTCCCCCGGAGAACTGCCTCGCGGTAGCCCTGTTCTGGAAGTGGAACGAGTATGCAGTGTTAGCGTTCAGCTATTGTGAAGGCTCGCTTTGGCCCAGGGCAAACGAAGCACCGGGGGAAATCTTAGCAGAGCCCGGCGCCTTTCCACGGTTCAAAGCGTGGAACAGCAGACTCTTTTGCAAAGAACAGAGCGCCCAGGCAACAGCAGCCTGCACGTTTCTCAGTGAAAGGGAGAACTTCCTAACTTCATCCAGTCCTCTGAGCAAAGCAGGCAGAGGGAGAGAAACTTTCTTTCCTTCCTCTTTCCTGCAACGAATTCCTCCTTTGCTCTTGCAAACGCAAGGCTTCTTCTGAAAAACTACGTCGCGGTGCAGGGATCCTTCCAGAGGAGCAACGGCATAGTTTTAGCTGGAAGGGCTTGGCAGAGCAGCCGGGGAGAAAAGGCCTCTTGCGATTCTCTTTTCTTTCTGCCTGAATGCGGTCAATTGGCACTTGCCAAAGCAAGGTTTCCCAGCACAAACTACAAAGCAGCAGCTCTCTCCTGGCAGAGGAAATCCCATGCAGTGTTGCCCTGGCGAGATAGTGTTGCTACAGCGAGGCCCAGGGAAAACAGACTGCCTAGAGAAATCCTAGCAAAGCCCTGTGTTTCCCCACAGGAATGTATGTCAGTTTCAGTTCTTTGCCAGCAACGGAGCTCAGAGGCAACGTCAGATTGTGTGTATCTCAGTGAGAGAAAGAACACTGTGACTTCCCCCGTTCCTCTGACGAAAGCGGTTAGAGGGAGAAAAGCGTCCTTTGCTTTCGCTTTCCCGCAGTGAGCTCGGCAGATCTGCCTACGCGAAAGGCCGTTTTCCCCCGGAGAACTGCCTCGCGGTAGCCCTGTTCTGGAAGTGGAACGAGTATGCAGTGTTAGCGTTCAGCTATTGTGAAGGCTCTCTTTGGCCCAGGGCAAACGAAGCGCCGGGGGAAATCTTAGCAGAGCCCGGCGCCTTTCCACGGTTCAAAGCCTGGAACTGCAGACTCTTTTGCAAAGAAGAGAGCGCCCAGGCAACAGCAGCCCGCACGTTTCTCAGGGAAAGGGAGAACTTCCTAACTTCATCCAGTCCTCTGAGCAAAGCAGGCAGAGGGAGAGAAACTTTCTTTCCTTCCTCTTTCCTGCAACGAATTCCTCCTTTGCTCTTGCAAACGCAAGGCTTCTTCTGAAAAACTACGTCGCGGTGCAGGGATCCTTCCAGAGGAGCAACGGCATAGTTTTAGCTGGAAGGGCTTGGCAGAGCAGCCGGGGAGAAAAGGCCTCTTGTGATTCTCTTTTCTTTCTGCCTGAATGCGGTCAATTGGCACTTGCCAAAGCAAGGTTTCCCAGCACAAACTACAAAGCAGCAGCTCCCTCCTGGCAGGGGAAATCCCATGCAGTGTTTCCCTGGCGAGATAGTGTTGCTACAGCGAGGCCCAGGGAAAACAGACTGCCTAGAGAAATCCTAGCAAAGCCCTGTGTTTCCCCACAGGAATGTATGTCAGTTTCAGTTCTTTGCCAGCAACGGAGCTCAGAGGCAACGTCAGATTGTGTGTATCTCAGTGAGAGAAAGAACACTGTGACTTCCCCCGTTCCTCTGACGAAAGCGGTTAGAGGGAGAAAAGCGTCCTTTGCTTTCGCTTTCCCGCAGTGAGCTCGGCAGATCTGCCTTCGCGAAAGGCCGTTTTCCCCCGGAGAACTGCCTCGCGGTAGCCCTGTTCTGGAAGTGGAACGAGTATGCAGTGTTAGCGTTCAGCTATTGTGAAGGCTCGCTTTGGCCCAGGGCAAACGAAGCGCCGGGGGAAATCTTAGCAGAGCCCGGCGCCTTTCCACGGTTCAAAGCCTGGAACTGCAGACTCTTTTGCAAAGAAGAGAGCGCACAGGCAACAGCAGCCTGCACGTTTCTCAGTGAAAGGGAGAACTTGCTAACTTCATCCAGTCCTCTGAGCAAAGCAGGCAGAGGGAGAGAAACTTTCTTTCCTTCCTCTTTCCTGCAACGAATTCCTCCTTTGCTCTTGCAAACGCAAGGCTTCTTCTGAAAAACTACGTCGCGGTGCAGGGATCCTTCCAGAGGAGCAACGGCATAGTTTTAGCTGGAAGGGCTTGGCAGAGCAGCCGGGGAGAAAAGGCCTCTTGCGATTCTCTTTTCTTTCTGCCTGAATGCGGTCAATTGGCACTTGCCAAAGCAAGGTTTCCCAGCACAAACTACAAAGCAGCAGCTCCCTCCTGGCAGAGGAAATCCCATGCAGTGTTGCCCTGGCGAGATAGTGTTGCTACAGCGAGGCCCAGGGAAAACAGACTGCCTAGAGAAATCCTAGCAAAGCCCTGTGTTTCCCCACAGGAATGTATGTCAGTTTCAGTTCTTTGCCAGCAACGGAGCTCAGAGGCAACGTCAGATTGTGTGTATCTCAGTGAGAGAAAGAACACTGTGACTTCCCCCGTTCCTCTGACGAAAGCGTTTAGAGGGAGAAAAGCGTCCTTTGCTTTCGCTTTCCCGCAGTGAGCTCGGCAGATCTGCCTTCGCGAAAGGACGTTTTCCCCCGGAGAACTGCCTCGCGGTAGCCCTGTTCTGGAAGTGGAACGAGTATGCAGTGTTAGCGTTCAGCTATTGTGAAGGCTCTCTTTGGCCCAGGGCAAACGAAGCACCGGGGGAAATCTTAGCAGAGCCCGGCGCCTTTCCACGGTTCAAAGCGTGGAACAGCAGACTCTTTTGCAAAGAAGAGAGCGCCCAGGCAACAGCAGCCTGCACGTTTCTCAGGGAAAGGGAGAACTTCCTAACTTCATCCAGTCCTCTGAGCAAAGTAGGCAGAGGGAGAGAAACTTTCTTTCCTTCCTCTTTCCTGCAACGAATTCCTCCTTTGCTCTTGCAAACGCAAGGCTTCTTCTGAAAAACTACTTCGCGGTGCAGAGATCCTTCCAGAGGAGCAACGGCATAGTTTTAGCTGGAAGGGCTTGGCAGAGCAGCCGGGGAGAAAAGGCCCCTTGCGATTCTCTTTTCTTTCTGCCTGAATGCGGTCAATTGGCACTTGCCAAAGCAAGGTTTCCCAGCACAAACTACAAAGCAGCAGCTCCCTCCTGGCAGAGGAAATCCCATGCAGTGTTGCCCTGGCGAGATAGTGTTGCTACAGCGAGGCCCAGGGAAAACAGACTGCCTAGAGAAATCCTAGCAAAGCCCTGTGTTTCCCCACAGGAATGTATGTCAGTTTCAGTTCTTTGCCAGCAACGGAGCTCAGAGGCAACGTCAGATTGTGTGTATCTCAGTGAGAGAAAGAACACTGTGACTTCCCCCGTTCCTCTGACGAAAGCGGTTAGAGGGAGAAAAGCGTCCTTTGCTTTCGCTTTCCCGCAGTGAGCTCGGCAGGTCTGTCTTCGCCAAGGCCCGTTTTCCCCCGGAGAACTGCCTCGCGGTAGCCCTGTTCTGGAAGTGGAACGAGTATGCAGTGTTAGCGTTCAGCTATTGTGAAGGCTCTCTTTGGCCCAGGGCAAACGAAGCACCGGGGGAAATCTTAGCAGAGCCCGGCGCCTTTCCACGGTTCAAAGCGTGGAACAGCAGACTCTTTTGCAAAGAACAGAGCGCCCAGGCAACAGCAGCCCGCACGTTTCTCAGGGAAAGGGAGAACTTCCTAACTTCATCCAGTCCTCTGAGCAAAGCAGGCAGAGGGAGAGAAACTTTCTTTCCTTCCTCTTTCCTGCAACGAATTCCTCCTTTGCTCTTGCAAACGCAAGGCTTCTTCTGAAAAACTACGTCGCGGTGCAGGGATCCTTCCAGAGGAGCAACGGCATAGTTTTAGCTGGAAGGGCTTGGCAGAGCAGCCGGGGAGAAAAGGCCTCTTGCGATTCTCTTTTCTTTCTGCCTGAATGCGGTCAATTGGCACTTGCCAAAGCAAGGTTTCCCAGCACAAACTACAAAGCAGCAGCTCCCTCCTGGCAGGGGAAATCCCATGCAGTGTTTCCCTGGCGAGATAGTGTTGCTACAGCGAGGCCCAGGGAAAACAGACTGCCTAGAGAAATCCTAGCAAAGCCCTGTGTTTCCCCACAGGAATGTATGTCAGTTTCAGTTCTTTGCCAGCAACGGAGCTCAGAGGCAACGTCAGATTGTGTGTATCTCAGTGAGAGAAAGAACACTGTGACTTCCCCCGTTCCTCTGACGAAAGCGGTTAGAGGGAGAAAAGCGTCCTTTGCTTTCGCTTTCCCGCAGTGAGCTCGGCAGATCTGCCTTCGCGAAAGGCCGTTTTCCCCCGGAGAACTGCCTCGCGGTAGCCCTGTTCTGGAAGTGGAACGAGTATGCAGTGTTAGCGTTCAGCTATTGTGAAGGCTCGCTTTGGCCCAGGGCAAACGAAGCGCCGGGGGAAATCTTAGCAGAGCCCGGCGCCTTTCCACGGTTCAAAGCCTGGAACTGCAGACTCTTTTGCAAAGAAGAGAGCGCACAGGCAACAGCAGCCTGCACGTTTCTCAGTGAAAGGGAGAACTTGCTAACTTCATCCAGTCCTCTGAGCAAAGCAGGCAGAGGGAGAGAAACTTTCTTTCCTTCCTCTTTCCTGCAACGAATTCCTCCTTTGCTCTTGCAAACGCAAGGCTTCTTCTGAAAAACTACGTCGCGGTGCAGGGATCCTTCCAGAGGAGCAACGGCATAGTTTTAGCTGGAAGGGCTTGGCAGAGCAGCCGGGGAGAAAAGGCCCCTTGCGATTCTCTTTTCTTTCTGCCTGAATGCGGTCAATTGGCACTTGCCAAAGCAAGGTTTCCCAGCACAAACTACAAAGCAGCAGCTCTCTCCTGGCAGAGGAAATCCCATGCAGTGTTGCCCTGGCGAGATAGTGTTGCTACAGCGAGGCCCAGGGAAAACAGACTGCCTAGAGAAATCCTAGCAAAGCCCTGTGTTTCCCCACAGGAATGTATGTCAGTTTCAGTTCTTTGCCAGCAACGGAGCTCAGAGGCAACGTCAGATTGTGTGTATCTCAGTGAGAGAAAGAACACTGTGACTTCCCCCGTTCCTCTGACGAAAGCGGTTAGAGGGAGAAAAGCGTCCTTTGCTTTCGCTTTCCCGCAGTGAGCTCGGCAGATCTGCCTTCGCGAAAGGCCGTTTTCCCCCGGAGAACTGCCTCGCGGTAGCCCTGTTCTGGAAGTGGAACGAGTATGCAGTGTTAGCGTTCAGCTATTGTGAAGGCTCGCTTTGGCCCAGGGCAAACGAAGCGCCGGGGGAAATCTTAGCAGAGCCCGGCGCCTTTCCACGGTTCAAAGCCTGGAACTGCAGACTCTTTTGCAAAGAAGAGAGCGCACAGGCAACAGCAGCCTGCACGTTTCTCAGTGAAAGGGAGAACTTGCTAACTTCATCCAGTCCTCTGAGCAAAGCAGGCAGAGGGAGAGAAACTTTCTTTCCTTCCTCTTTCCTGCAACGAATTCCTCCTTTGCTCTTGCAAACGCAAGGCTTCTTCTGAAAAACTACGTCGCGGTGCAGGGATCCTTCCAGAGGAGCAACGGCATAGTTTTAGCTGGAAGGGCTTGGCAGAGCAGCCGGGGAGAAAAGGCCTCTTGCGATTCTCTTTTCTTTCTGCCTGAATGCGGTCAATTGGCACTTGCCAAAGCAAGGTTTCCCAGCACAAACTACAAAGCAGCAGCTCCCTCCTGGCAGGGGAAATCCCATGCAGTGTTTCCCTGGCGAGATAGTGTTGCTACAGCGAGGCCCAGGGAAAACAGACTGCCTAGAGAAATCCTAGCAAAGCCCTGTGTTTCCCCACAGGAATGTATGTCAGTTTCAGTTCTTTGCCAGCAACGGAGCTCAGAGGCAACGTCAGATTGTGTGTATCTCAGTGAGAGAAAGAACACTGTCACTTCCCCTGTTCCTCTGACAAAAGCGGTTAGAGGGAGAAAAGCGTCCTTTGCTTTCGCTTTCCCGCAGTGAGCTCGGCAGATCTGCCTTCGCGAAAGGCCGTTTTCCCCCGGAAAACTGCCTCGCGGTAGCCCTGTTCTGGAAGTGGAACGAGTATGCAGTGTTAGCGTTCAGCTATTGTGAAGGCTCTCTTTGGCCCAGGGCAAACGAAGCACCGGGGGAAATCTTAGCAGAGCCCGGCGCCTTTCCACGGTTCAAAGCGTGGAACAGCAGACTCTTTTGCAAAGAACAGAGCGCCCAGGCAACAGCAGCCTGCACGTTTCTCAGTGAAAGGGAGAACTTCCTAACTTCATCCAGTCCTCTGAGCAAAGCAGGCAGAGGGAGAGAAACTTTCTTTCCTTCCTCTTTCCTGCAACGAATTCCTCCTTTGCTCTTGCAAACGCAAGGCTTCTTCTGAAAAACTAGGTCGCGGTGCAGGGATCCTTCCAGAGGAGTAACGGCATAGTTTTACATAGAGAGATAGTATTCAGAGCAGCCGGGGAGAAAAGGCCTCTTGCGATTCTCTTTTCTTTCTGCCTGAATGCGGTCAATTGGCACTTGCCAAAGCAAGGTTTCCCAGCACAAACTACAAAGCAGCAGCTCCCTCCTGGCAGAGGAAATCCCATGCAGTGTTGCCCTGGCGAGATAGTGTTGCTACAGCGAGGCCCAGGGAAAACAGACTGCCTAGAGAAATCCTAGCAAAGCCTGTGTTTCCCCACAGGAATGTATGTCAGTTTCACTTCTTTGCCAGCAACGGAGCTCAGAGGCAACGTCAGATTGTGTGTATCTCAGTGAGAGAAAGAACACTGTCACTTCCCCCGTTGCTCTGACGAAACCGGTTAGAGGGAGAAAAGCGTCCTTTGCTTTCGCTTTCCCGCAGTGAGCTCGGCAGATCTGTCTTTGCGAAAGGCCGTTTTCCCCCGGAGAACTGCCTCGCGGTAGCCCTGTTCTGGAAGTGGAACGAGTATGCAGTGTTAGCGTTCAGCTATTGTGAGGCTCTCTTTGGCCCAGGGCAAACGAAGCACCGGGGGAAATCTTAGCAGAGCCCGGCGCCTTTCCACGGTTCAAAGCGTGGAACAGCAGACTCTTTTGCAAAGAACAGAGCGCCCAGGCAACAGCAGCCCGCACGTTTCTCAGGGAAAGGGAGAACTTGCTAACTTCATCCAGTCCTCTGAGCAAAGCAGGCAGAGGGAGAGAAACTTTCTTTCCTTCCTCTTTCCTGCAACGAATTCCTCCTTTGCTCTTGCAAACGCAAGGCTTCTTCTGAAAAACTACGTCGCGGTGCAGGGATCCTTCCAGAGGAGCAACGGCATAGTTCTAGCTGGAAGGGCTTGGCAGAGCAGCCGGGGAGAAAAGGCCCCTTGCGATTCTCTTTTCTTTCTGCCTGAATGCGGTCAATTGGCACTTGCCAAAGCAAGGTTTCCCAGCACAAACTACAAAGCAGCAGCTCCCTCCTGGCAGAGGAAATCCCATGCAGTGTTGCCCTGGCGAGATAGTGTTGCTACAGCGAGGCCCAGGGAAAACAGACTGCCTAGAGAAATCCTAGCAAAGCCCTGTGTTTCCCCACAGGAATGTATGTCAGTTTCAGTTCTTTGCCAGCAACGGAGCTCAGAGGCAACGTCAGATTGTGTGTATCTCAGTGAGAGAAAGAACACTGTGACTTCCCCCGTTCCTCTGACGAAAGCGGTTAGAGGGAGAAAAGCGTCCTTTGCTTTCGCTTTCCCGCAGTGAGCTCGGCAGATCTGCCTTCGCGAAAGGCCGTTTTCCCCCCGGAGAACTGCCTCGCGGTAGCCCTGTTCTGGAAGTGGAACGAGTATGCAGTGTTAGCGTTCAGCTATTGTGAAGGCTCGCTTTGGCCCAGGGCAAACGAAGCACCGGGGGAAATCTTAGCAGAGCCCGGCGCCTTTCCACGGTTCAAAGCGTGGAACAGCAGACTCTTTTGCAAAGAACAGAGCGCCCAGGCAACAGCAGGCCGCACGTTTCTCAGGGAAAGGGAGAACTTCCTAACTTCATCCAGTCCTCTGAGCAAAGCAGGCAGAGGGAGAGAAACTTTCTTTCCTTCCTCTTTCCTGCAACGAATTCCTCCTTTGCTCTTGCAAACGCAAGGCTTCTTCTGAAAAACTACGTCGCGGTGCAGGATCCTTCCAGAGGAGCAACGGCATAGTTTTAGCTGGAAGGGCTTTGCAGAGCAGCCGGGGAGAAAAGGCCCCTTGCGATTCTCTTTTCTTTCTGCCTGAATGCGGTCAATTGGCACTTGCCAAAGCAAGGTTTCCCAGCACAAACTACAAAGCAGCAGCTCCCTCCTGGCAGAGGAAATCCCATGCAGTGTTGCCCTGGCGAGATAGTGTTGCTACAGCGAGGCCCAGGGAAAACAGACTGCCTAGAGAAATCCTAGCAAAGCCCTGTGTTTCCCCACAGGAATGTATGTCAGTTTCACTCTTTGCCAGCAACGGAGCTCAGAGGCAACGTCAGATTGTGTGTATCTCAGTGAGAGAAAGAACACTGTGAGTTCCCCCGTTCCTCTGACGAAAGCGGTTAGAGGGAGAAAAGCGTCCTTTGCTTTCGCTTTCCCGCAGTGAGCTCGGCAGATCTGCCTTCGCGAAAGGCCGTTTTCCCCCGGAGAACTGCCTCGCGGTAGCCCTGTTCTGGAAGTGGAACGAGTATGCAGTGTTAGCGTTCAGCTATTGTGAAGGCTCGCTTTGGCCCAGGGCAAACGAAGCGCCGGGGGAAATCTTAGCAGAGCCCGGCGACTTTCCACGGTTCAAATCGTGGAACAGCAGACTCTTTTGCAAAGAACAGAGCGCCCAGGCAACAGCAGCCTGCACGTTTCTCAGTGAAAGGGAGAACTTCCTAACTTCATCCAGTCCTCTGAGCAAAGCAGGCAGAGGGAGAGAAACTTTCTTTCCTTCCTCTTTCCTGCAACGAATTCCTCCTTTGCTCTTGCAAACGCAAGGCTTCTTCTGAAAAACTACGTCGCGGTGCAGGGATCCTTCCAGAGGAGCAACGGCATAGTTTTAGCTGGAAGGGCTTGGCAGAGCAGCCGGGGAGAAAAGGCCTCTTGCGATTCTCTTTTCTTTCTGCCTGAATGCGGTCAATTGGCACTTGCCAAAGCAAGGTTTCCCAGCACAAACTACAAAGCAGCAGCTCTCTCCTGGCAGAGGAAATCCCATGCAGTGTTGCCCTGGCGAGATAGTGTTGCTACAGCGAGGCCCAGGGAAAACAGACTGCCTAGAGAAATCCTAGCAAAGCCCTGTGTTTCCCCACAGGAATGTATGTCAGTTTCAGTTCTTTGCCAGCAACGGAGCTCAGAGGCAACGTCAGATTGTGTGTATCTCAGTGAGAGAAAGAACACTGTCACTTCCCCTGTTCCTCTGACAAAAGCGGTTAGAGGGAGAAAAGCGTCCTTTGCTTTCGCTTTCCCGCAGTGAGCTCGGCAGATCTGCCTTCGCGAAAGGCCGTTTTCCCCCGGAAAACTGCCTCGCGGTAGACCTGTTCTGGAAGTGGAACGAGTATGCAGTGTTAGCGTTCAGCTATTGTGAAGGCTCTCTTTGGCCCAGGGCAAACGAAGCACCGGGGGAAATCTTAGCAGAGCCCGGCGCCTTTCCACGGTTCAAAGCGTGGAACAGCAGACTCTTTTGCAAAGAACAGAGCGCCCAGGCAACAGCAGCCTGCACGTTTCTCAGTGAAAGGGAGAACTTCCTAACTTCATCCAGTCCTCTGAGCAAAGTAGGCAGAGGGAGAGAAACTTTCTTTCCTTCCTCTTTCCTGCAACGAATTCCTCCTTTGCTCTTGCAAACGCAAGGCTTCTTCTGAAAAACTACTTCGCGGTGCAGAGATCCTTCCAGAGGAGCAACGGCATAGTTTTAGCTGGAAGGGCTTGGCAGAGCAGCCGGGGAGAAAAGGCCTCTTGCGATTCTCTTTTCTTTCTGCCTGAATGCGGTCAATTGGCACTTGCCAAAGCAAGGTTTCCCAGCACAAACTACAAAGCAGCAGCTCTCTCCTGGCAGAGGAAATCCCATGCAGTGTTGCCCTGGCGAGATAGTGTTGCTACAGCGAGGCCCAGGGAAAACAGACTGCCTAGAGAAATCCTAGCAAAGCCCTGTGTTTCCCCACAGGAATGTATGTCAGTTTCAGTTCTTTGCCAGCAACGGAGCTCAGAGGCAACGTCAGATTGTGTGTATCTCAGTGAGAGAAAGAACACTGTGACTTCCCCCGTTCCTCTGACGAAAGCGGTTAGAGGGAGAAAAGCGTCCTTTGCTTTCGCTTTCCCGCAGTGAGCTCGGCAGATCTGCCTTCGCGAAAGGCCGTTTTCCCCCGGAGAACTGCCTCGCGGTAGCCCTGTTCTGGAAGTGGAACGAGTATGCAGTGTTAGCGTTCAGCTATTGTGAAGGCTCTCTTTGGCCCAGGGCAAACGAAGCGCCGGGGGAAATCTTAGCAGAGCCCGGCGCCTTTCCACGGTTCAAAGCGTGGAACAGCAGACTCTTTTGCAAAGAAGAGAGCGCCCAGGCAACAGCAGCCTGCACGTTTCTCAGTGAAAGGGAGAACTTGCTAACTTCATCCAGTCCTCTGAGCAAAGCAGGCAGAGGGAGAGAAACTTTCTTTCCTTCCTCTTTCCTGCAACGAATTCCTCCTTTGCTCTTGCAAACGCAAGGCTTCTTCTGAAAAACTACTTCGCGGTGCAGAGATCCTTCCAGAGGAGCAACGGCATAGTTTTAGCTGGAAGGGCTTGGCAGAGCAGCCGGGGAGAAAAGGCCCCTTGCGATTCTCTTTTCTTTCTGCCTGAATGCGGTCAATTGGCACTTGCCAAAGCAAGGTTTCCCAGCACAAACTACAAAGCAGCAGCTCCCTCCTGGCAGAGGAAATCCCATGCAGTGTTGCCCTGGCGAGATAGTGTTGCTACAGCGAGGCCCAGGGAAAACAGACTGCCTAGAGAAATCCTAGCAAAGCCCTGTGTTTCCCCACAGGAATGTATGTCAGTTTCAGTTCTTTGCCAGCAACGGAGCTCAGAGGCAACGTCAGATTGTGTGTATCTCAGTGAGGGAAAGAACACTGTGACTTCCCCCGTTCCTCTGACGAAAGCGGTTAGAGGGAGAAAAGCGTCCTTTGCTTTCGCTTTCCCGCAGTGAGCTCGGCAGATCTGCCTTCGCGAAAGGCCGTTTTCCCCCGGAGAACTGCCTCGCGGTAGCCCTGTTCTGGAAGTGGAACGAGTATGCAGTGTTAGCGTTCAGCTATTGTGAAGGCTCGCTTTGGCCCAGGGCAAACGAAGCGCCGGGGGAAATCTTAGCAGAGCCCGGCGCCTTTCCACGGTTCAAAGCCTGGAACAGCAGACTCTTTTGCAAAGAAGAGAGCGCCCAGGCAACAGCAGCCTGCACGTTTCTCAGTGAAAGGGAGAACTTGCTAACTTCATCCAGTCCTCTGAGCAAAGCAGGCAGAGGGAGAGAAACTTTCTTTCCTTCCTCTTTCCTGCAACGAATTCCTCCTTTGCTCTTGCAAACGCAAGGCTTCTTCTGAAAAACTACGTCGCGGTGCAGGGATCCTTCCAGAGGAGCAACGGCATAGTTTTAGCTGGAAGGGCTTGGCAGAGCAGCCGGGGAGAAAAGGCCCCTTGCGATTCTCTTTTCTTTCTGCCTGAATGCGGTCAATTGGCACTTGCCAAAGCAAGGTTTCCCAGCACAAACTACAAAGCAGCAGCTCCCTCCTGGCAGAGGAAATCCCATGCAGTGTTGCCCTGGCGAGATAGTGTTGCTACAGCGAGGCCCAGGGAAAACAGACTGCCTAGAGAAATCCTAGCAAAGCCCTGTGTTTCCCCACAGGAATGTATGTCAGTTTCAGTTCTTTGCCAGCAACGGAGCTCAGAGGCAACGTCAGATTGTGTGTATCTCAGTGAGAGAAAGAACACTGTGACTTCCCCCGTTCCTCTGACGAAAGCGGTTAGAGGGAGAAAAGCGTCCTTTGCTTTCGCTTTCCCGCAGTGAGCTCGGCAGATCTGCCCTTCGCGAAGGGCCGTTTTCCCCCGGAGAACTGCCTCGCGGTAGCCCTGTTCTGGAAGTGGAACGAGTATGCAGTGTTAGCGTTCAGCTATTGTGAAGGCTCTCTTTGGCCCAGGGCAAACGAAGCGCCGGGGGAAATCTTAGCAGAGCCCGGCGCCTTTCCACGGTTCAAAGCCTGGAACTGCAGACTCTTTTGCAAAGAAGAGAGCGCACAGGCAACAGCAGCCTGCACGTTTCTCAGTGAAAGGGAGAACTTGCTAACTTCATCCAGTCCCCTGAGCAAAGCAGGCAGAGGGAGAGAAACTTTCTTTGCTTCCTCTTTGCTGCAACGAATTCCTCCTTTGCTCTTGCAAACGCAAGGCTTCTTCTGAAAAACTACGTCGCGGTGCAGGGATCCTTCCAGAGGAGCAACGGCATAGTTTTAGCTGGAAGGGCTTGGCAGAGCAGCCGGGGAGAAAAGGCCCCTTGCGATTCTCTTTTCTTTCTGCCTGAATGCGGTCAATTGGCACTTGCCAAAGCAAGGTTTCCCACCACAAACTACAAAGCAGCAGCTCTCTCCTGGCAGAGGAAATCCCATGCAGTGTTGCCCTGGCGAGATAGTGTTGCTACAGCGAGGCCCAGGGAAAACAGACTGCCTAGAGAAATCCTAGCAAAGCCCTGTGTTTCCCCACAGGAATGTATGTCAGTTTCAGTTCTTTGCCAGCAACGGAGCTCAGAGGCAACGTCAGATTGTGTGTATCTCAGTGAGAGAAAGAACACTGTCACTTCCCCCGTTCCTCAGACGAAAGCGGTTAGAGGGAGAAAAGCGTCCTTTGCTTTCGCTTTCCCGCAGTGAGCTCGGCAGATCTGTCTTCGCCAAGGCCCTTTTTCCCCCGGAGAACTGCCTCGCGGTAGCCCTGTTCTGGAAGTGGAACGAGTATGCAGTGTTAGCGTTCAGCTATTGTGAAGGCTCGCTTTGGCCCAGGGCAAACGAAGCACCGGGGGAAATCTTAGCAGAGCCCGGCGCCTTTCCACGGTTCAAAGCGTGGAACAGCAGACTCTTTTGCAAAGAACAGAGCGCCCAGGCAACAGCAGGCTGCACGTTTCTCAGGGAAAGGGAGAACTTCCTAACTTCATCCAGTCCTCTGAGCAAAGCAGGCAGAGGGAGAGAAACTTTCTTTCCTTCCTCTTTCCTGCAACGAATTCCTCCTTTGCTCTTGCAAACGCAAGGCTTCTTCTGAAAAACTACTTCGCGGTGCAGAGATCCTTCCAGAGGAGCAACGGCATAGTTTTAGCTGGAAGGGCTTGGCAGAGCAGCCGGGGAGAAAAGGCCCCTTGCGATTCTCTTTTCTTTCTGCCTGAATGCGGTCAATTGGCACTTGCCAAAGCAAGGTTTCCCAGCACAAACTACAAAGCAGCAGCTCCCTCCTGGCAGAGGAAATCCCATGCAGTGTTGCCCTGGCGAGATAGTGTTGCTACAGCGAGGCCCAGGGAAAACAGACTGCCTAGAGAAATCCTAGCAAAGCCCTGTGTTTCCCCACAGGAATGTATGTCAGTTTCAGTTCTTTGCCAGCAACGGAGCTCAGAGGCAACGTCAGATTGTGTGTATCTCAGTGAGGGAAAGAACACTGTGACTTCCCCCGTTCCTCTGACGAAAGCGGTTAGAGGGAGAAAAGCGTCCTTTGCTTTCGCTTTCCCGCAGTGAGCTCGGCAGATCTGCCTTCGCGAAAGGCCGTTTTCCCCGGAGAACTGCCTCGCGGTAGCCCTGTTCTGGAAGTGGAACGAGTATGCAGTGTTAGCGTTCAGCTATTGTGAAGGCTCTCTTTGGCCCAGGGCAAACGAAGCGCCGGGGGAAATCTTAGCAGAGCCCGGCGCCTTTCCACGGTTCAAAGCCTGGAACTGCAGACTCTTTTGCAAAGAAGAGAGCGCACAGGCAACAGCAGCCTGCACGTTTCTCAGTGAAAGGGAGAACTTGCTAACTTCATCCAGTCCTCTGAGAAAAGCAGGCAGAGGGAGAGAAACTTTCTTTGCTTCCTCTTTGCTGCAACGAATTCCTCCTTTGCTCTTGCAAACGCAAGGCTTCTTCTGAAAAACTACGCCGCGGTGCAGGGATCCTTCCAGAGGAGCAACGGCATAGTTTTAGCTGGAAGGGCTTGGCAGAGCAGCCGGGGAGAAAAGGCCCCTTGCGATTCTCTTTTCTTTCTGCCTGAATGCGGTCAATTGGCACTTGCCAAAGCAAGGTTTCCCAGCACAAACTACAAAGCAGCAGCTCCCTCCTGGCAGGGGAAATCCCATGCAGTGTTTCCCTGGCGAGATAGTGTTGCTACAGCGAGGCCCAGGGAAAACAGACTGCCTAGAGAAATCCTAGCAAAGCCCTGTGTTTCCCCACAGGAATGTATGTCAGTTTCAGTTCTTTGCCAGCAACGGAGCTCAGAGGCAACGTCAGATTGTGTGTATCTCAGTGAGGGAAAGAACACTGTGACTTCCCCCGTTCCTCTGACGAAAGCGGTTAGAGGGAGAAAAGCGTCCTTTGCTTTCGCTTTCCCGCAGTGAGCTCGGCAGATCTGCCTTCGCGAAAGGCCGTTTTCCCCCGGAGAACTGCCTCGCGGTAGCCCTGTTCTGGAAGTGGAACGAGTATGCAGTGTTAGCGTTCAGCTATTGTGAAGGCTCTCTTTGGCCCAGGGCAAACGAAGCGCCGGGGGAAATCTTAGCAGAGCCCGGCGCCTTTCCACGGTTCAAAGCCTGGAACAGCAGACTCTTTTGCAAAGAAGAGAGCGCACAGGCAACAGCAGCCTGCACGTTTCTCAGTGAAAGGGAGAACTTGCTAACTTCATCCAGTCCTCTGAGCAAAGCAGGCAGAGGGAGAGAAACTTTCTTTCCTTCCTCTTTCCTGCAACGAATTCCTCCTTTGCTCTTGCAAACGCAAGGCTTCTTCTGAAAAACTACGTCGCGGTGCAGGGATCCTTCCAGAGGAGCAACGGCATAGTTTTAGCTGGAAGGGCTTGGCAGAGCAGCCGGGGAGAAAAGGCCCCTTGCGATTCTCTTTTCTTTCTGCCTGAATGCGGTCAATTGGCACTTGCCAAAGCAAGGTTTCCCAGCACAAACTACAAAGCAGCAGCTCCCTCCTGGCAGAGGAAATCCCATGCAGTGTTGCCCTGGCGAGATAGTGTTGCTACAGCGAGGCCCAGGGAAAACAGACTGCCTAGAGAAATCCTAGCAAAGCCCTGTGTTTCCCCACAGGAATGTATGTCAGTTTCAGTTCTTTGCCAGCAACGGAGCTCAGAGGCAACGTCAGATTGTGTGTATCTCAGTGAGAGAAAGAACACTGTGACTTCCCCCGTTCCTCTGACGAAAGCGGTTAGAGGGAGAAAAGCGTCCTTTGCTTTCGCTTTCCCGCAGTGAGCTCGGCAGATCTGCCTTCGCGAAAGGCCGTTTTCCCCCGGAGAACTGCCTCGCGGTAGCCCTGTTCTGGAAGTGGAACGAGTATGCAGTGTTAGCGTTCAGCTATTGTGAAGGCTCTCTTTGGCCCAGGGCAAACGAAGCACCGGGGGAAATCTTAGCAGAGCCCGGCGCCTTTCCACGGTTCAAAGCGTGGAACAGCAGACTCTTTTGCAAAGAACAGAGCGCCCAGGCAACAGCAGCCTGCACGTTTCTCAGTGAAAGGGAGAACTTCCTAACTTCATCCAGTCCTCTGAGCAAAGCAGGCAGAGGGAGAGAAACTTTCTTTCCTTCCTCTTTCCTGCAACGAATTCCTCCTTTGCTCTTGCAAACGCAAGGCTTCTTCTGAAAAACTACTTCGCGGTGCAGAGATCCTTCCAGAGGAGCAACGGCATAGTTTTAGCTGGAAGGGCTTGGCAGAGCAGCCGGGGAGAAAAGGCCCCTTGCGATTCTCTTTTCTTTCTGCCTGAATGCGGTCAATTGGCACTTGCCAAAGCAAGGTTTCCCAGCACAAACTACAAAGCAGCAGCTCCCTCCTGGCAGAGGAAATCCCATGCAGTGTTGCCCTGGCGAGATAGTGTTGCTACAGCGAGGCCCAGGGAAAACAGACTGCCTAGAGAAATCCTAGCAAAGCCCTGTGTTTCCCCACAGGAATGTATGTCAGTTTCAGTTCTTTGCCAGCAACGGAGCTCAGAGGCAACGTCAGATTGTGTGTATCTCAGTGAGGGAAAGAACACTGTGACTTCCCCCGTTCCTCTGACGAAAGCGGTTAGAGGGAGAAAAGCGTCCTTTGCTTTCGCTTTCCCGCAGTGAGCTCGGCAGATCTGCCTTCGCGAAAGGCCGTTTTCCCCCGGAGAACTGCCTCGCGGTAGCCCTGTTCTGGAAGTGGAACGAGTATGCAGTGTTAGCGTTCAGCTATTGTGAAGGCTCTCTTTGGCCCAGGGCAAACGAAGCGCCGGGGGAAATCTTAGCAGAGCCCGGCGCCTTTCCACGGTTCAAAGCCTGGAACAGCAGACTCTTTTGCAAAGAAGAGAGCGCCCAGGCAACAGCAGCCTGCACGTTTCTCAGTGAAAGGGAGAACTTGCTAACTTCATCCAGTCCTCTGAGCAAAGCAGGCAGAGGGAGAGAAACTTTCTTTCCTTCCTCTTTCCTGCAACGAATTCCTCCTTTGCTCTTGCAAACGCAAGGCTTCTTCTGAAAAACTACGTCGCGGTGCAGGGATCCTTCCAGAGGAGCAACGGCATAGTTTTAGCTGGAAGGGCTTGGCAGAGCAGCCGGGGAGAAAAGGCCCCTTGCGATTCTCTTTTCTTTCTGCCTGAATGCGGTCAATTGGCACTTGCCAAAGCAAGGTTTCCCAGCACAAACTACAAAGCAGCAGCTCCCTCCTGGCAGAGGAAATCCCATGCAGTGTTGCCCTGGCGAGATAGTGTTGCTACAGCGAGGCCCAGGGAAAACAGACTGCCTAGAGAAATCCTAGCAAAGCCCTGTGTTTCCCCACAGGAATGTATGTCAGTTTCAGTTCTTTGCCAGCAACGGAGCTCAGAGGCAACGTCAGATTGTGTGTATCTCAGTGAGAGAAAGAACACTGTGACTTCCCCCGTTCCTCTGACGAAAGCGGTTAGAGGGAGAAAAGCGTCCTTTGCTTTCGCTTTCCCGCAGTGAGCTCGGCAGATCTGCCCTTCGCGAAGGGCCGTTTTCCCCCGGAGAACTGCCTCGCGGTAGCCCTGTTCTGGAAGTGGAACGAGTATGCAGTGTTAGCGTTCAGCTATTGTGAAGGCTCTCTTTGGCCCAGGGCAAACGAAGCGCCGGGGGAAATCTTAGCAGAGCCCGGCGCCTTTCCACGGTTCAAAGCCTGGAACTGCAGACTCTTTTGCAAAGAAGAGAGCGCACAGGCAACAGCAGCCTGCACGTTTCTCAGTGAAAGGGAGAACTTCCTAACTTCATCCAGTCCTCTGAGCAAAGCAGGCAGAGGGAGAGAAACTTTCTTTGCTTCCTATTTGCTGCAACGAATTCCTCCTTTGCTCTTGCAAACGCAAGGCTTCTTCTGAAAAACTACGCCGCGGTGCAGGGATCCTTCCAGAGGAGCAACGGCATAGTTTTAGCTGGAAGGGCTTGGCAGAGCAGCCGGGGAGAAAAGGCCCCTTGCGATTCTCTTTTCTTTCTGCCTGAATGCGGTCAATTGGCACTTGCCAAAGCAAGGTTTCCCAGCACAAACTACAAAGCAGCAGCTCCCTCCTGGCAGGGGAAATCCCATGCAGTGTTTCCCTGGCGAGATAGTGTTGCTACAGCGAGGCCCAGGGAAAACAGACTGCCTAGAGAAATCCTAGCAAAGCCCTGTGTTTCCCCACAGGAATGTATGTCAGTTTCAGTTCTTTGCCAGCAACGGAGCTCAGAGGCAACGTCAGATTGTGTGTATCTCAGTGAGGGAAAGAACACTGTGACTTCCCCCGTTCCTCTGACGAAAGCGGTTAGAGGGAGAAAAGCGTCCTTTGCTTTCGCTTTCCCGCAGTGAGCTCGGCAGATCTGCCTTCGCGAAAGGCCGTTTTCCCCCGGAGAACTGCCTCGCGGTAGCCCTGTTCTGGAAGTGGAACGAGTATGCAGTGTTAGCGTTCAGCTATTGTGAAGGCTCTCTTTGGCCCAGGGCAAACGAAGCGCCGGGGGAAATCTTAGCAGAGCCCGGCGCCTTTCCACGGTTCAAAGCCTGGAACAGCAGACTCTTTTGCAAAGAAGAGAGCGCACAGGCAACAGCAGCCTGCACGTTTCTCAGTGAAAGGGAGAACTTGCTAACTTCATCCAGTCCTCTGAGCAAAGCAGGCAGAGGGAGAGAAACTTTCTTTCCTTCCTCTTTCCTGCAACGAATTCCTCCTTTGCTCTTGCAAACGCAAGGCTTCTTCTGAAAAACTACGTCGCGGTGCAGGGATCCTTCCAGAGGAGCAACGGCATAGTTTTAGCTGGAAGGGCTTGGCAGAGCAGCCGGGGAGAAAAGGCCCCTTGCGATTCTCTTTTCTTTCTGCCTGAATGCGGTCAATTGGCACTTGCCAAAGCAAGGTTTCCCAGCACAAACTACAAAGCAGCAGCTCCCTCCTGGCAGAGGAAATCCCATGCAGTGTTGCCCTGGCGAGATAGTGTTGCTACAGCGAGGCCCAGGGAAAACAGACTGCCTAGAGAAATCCTAGCAAAGCCCTGTGTTTCCCCACAGGAATGTATGTCAGTTTCAGTTCTTTGCCAGCAACGGAGCTCAGAGGCAACGTCAGATTGTGTGTATCTCAGTGAGAGAAAGAACACTGTGACTTCCCCCGTTCCTCTGACGAAAGCGGTTAGAGGGAGAAAAGCGTCCTTTGCTTTCGCTTTCCCGCAGTGAGCTCGGCAGATCTGCCTTCGCGAAAGGCCGTTTTCCCCCGGAGAACTGCCTCGCGGTAGCCCTGTTCTGGAAGTGGAACGAGTATGCAGTGTTAGCGTTCAGCTATTGTGAAGGCTCTCTTTGGCCCAGGGCAAACGAAGCACCGGGGGAAATCTTAGCAGAGCCCGGCGCCTTTCCACGGTTCAAAGCGTGGAACAGCAGACTCTTTTGCAAAGAACAGAGCGCCCAGGCAACAGCAGCCTGCACGTTTCTCAGTGAAAGGGAGAACTTCCTAACTTCATCCAGTCCTCTGAGCAAAGCAGGCAGAGGGAGAGAAACTTTCTTTCCTTCCTCTTTCCTGCAACGAATTCCTCCTTTGCTCTTGCAAACGCAAGGCTTCTTCTGAAAAACTACTTCGCGGTGCAGAGATCCTTCCAGAGGAGCAACGGCATAGTTTTAGCTGGAAGGGCTTGGCAGAGCAGCCGGGGAGAAAAGGCCCCTTGCGATTCTCTTTTCTTTCTGCCTGAATGCGGTCAATTGGCACTTGCCAAAGCAAGGTTTCCCAGCACAAACTACAAAGCAGCAGCTCCCTCCTGGCAGAGGAAATCCCATGCAGTGTTGCCCTGGCGAGATAGTGTTGCTACAGCGAGGCCCAGGGAAAACAGACTGCCTAGAGAAATCCTAGCAAAGCCCTGTGTTTCCCCACAGGAATGTATGTCAGTTTCAGTTCTTTGCCAGCAACGGAGCTCAGAGGCAACGTCAGATTGTGTGTATCTCAGTGAGGGAAAGAACACTGTGACTTCCCCCGTTCCTCTGACGAAAGCGGTTAGAGGGAGAAAAGCGTCCTTTGCTTTCGCTTTCCCGCAGTGAGCTCGGCAGATCTGCCTTCGCGAAAGGCCGTTTTCCCCCGGAGAACTGCCTCGCGGTAGCCCTGTTCTGGAAGTGGAACGAGTATGCAGTGTTAGCGTTCAGCTATTGTGAAGGCTCTCTTTGGCCCAGGGCAAACGAAGCGCCGGGGGAAATCTTAGCAGAGCCCGGCGCCTTTCCACGGTTCAAAGCCTGGAACAGCAGACTCTTTTGCAAAGAAGAGAGCGCCCAGGCAACAGCAGCCTGCACGTTTCTCAGTGAAAGGGAGAACTTGCTAACTTCATCCAGTCCTCTGAGCAAAGCAGGCAGAGGGAGAGAAACTTTCTTTCCTTCCTCTTTCCTGCAACGAATTCCTCCTTTGCTCTTGCAAACGCAAGGCTTCTTCTGAAAAACTACGTCGCGGTGCAGGGATCCTTCCAGAGGAGCAACGGCATAGTTTTAGCTGGAAGGGCTTGGCAGAGCAGCCGGGGAGAAAAGGCCCCTTGCGATTCTCTTTTCTTTCTGCCTGAATGCGGTCAATTGGCACTTGCCAAAGCAAGGTTTCCCAGCACAAACTACAAAGCAGCAGCTCCCTCCTGGCAGAGGAAATCCCATGCAGTGTTGCCCTGGCGAGATAGTGTTGCTACAGCGAGGCCCAGGGAAAACAGACTGCCTAGAGAAATCCTAGCAAAGCCCTGTGTTTCCCCACAGGAATGTATGTCAGTTTCAGTTCTTTGCCAGCAACGGAGCTCAGAGGCAACGTCAGATTGTGTGTATCTCAGTGAGAGAAAGAACACTGTGACTTCCCCCGTTCCTCTGACGAAAGCGGTTAGAGGGAGAAAAGCGTCCTTTGCTTTCGCTTTCCCGCAGTGAGCTCGGCAGATCTGCCCTTCGCGAAGGGCCGTTTTCCCCCGGAGAACTGCCTCGCGGTAGCCCTGTTCTGGAAGTGGAACGAGTATGCAGTGTTAGCGTTCAGCTATTGTGAAGGCTCTCTTTGGCCCAGGGCAAACGAAGCGCCGGGGGAAATCTTAGCAGAGCCCGGCGCCTTTCCACGGTTCAAAGCCTGGAACTGCAGACTCTTTTGCAAAGAAGAGAGCGCACAGGCAACAGCAGCCTGCACGTTTCTCAGTGAAAGGGAGAACTTGCTAACTTCATCCAGTCCTCTGAGCAAAGCAGGCAGAGGGAGAGAAACTTTCTTTGCTTCCTCTTTGCTGCAACGAATTCCTCCTTTGCTCTTGCAAACGCAAGGCTTCTTCTGAAAAACTACGTCGCGGTGCAGGGATCCTTCCAGAGGAGCAACGGCATAGTTTTAGCTGGAAGGGCTTGGCAGAGCAGCCGGGGAGAAAAGGCCTCTTGCGATTCTCTTTTCTTTCTGCCTGAATGCGGTCAATTGGCACTTGCCAAAGCAAGGTTTCCCAGCACAAACTACAAAGCAGCAGCTCTCTCCTGGCAGAGGAAATCCCATGCAGTGTTGCCCTGGCGAGATAGTGTTGCTACAGCGAGGCCCAGGGAAAACAGACTGCCTAGAGAAATCCTAGCAAAGCCCTGTGTTTCCCCACAGGAATGTATGTCAGTTTCAGTTCTTTGCCAGCAACGGAGCTCAGAGGCAACATCAGATTGTGTGTATCTCAGTGAGAGAAAGAACACTGTGACTTCCCCCGTTCCTCTGACGAAAGCGGTTAGAGGGAGAAAAGCGTCCTTTGCTTTCGCTTTCCCGCAGTGAGCTCGGCAGATCTGCCTTCGCGAAAGGCCGTTTTCCCCCGGAGAACTGCCTCGCGGTAGCCCTGTTCTGGAAGTGGAACGAGTATGCAGTGTTAGCGTTCAGCTATTGTGAAGGCTCTCTTTGGCCCAGGGCAAACGAAGCGCCGGGGGAAATCTTAGCAGAGCCCGGCGCCTTTCCACGGTTCAAAGCCTGGAACAGCAGACTCTTTTGCAAAGAAGAGAGCGCCCAGGCAACAGCAGCCTGCACGTTTCTCAGTGAAAGGGAGAACTTGCTAACTTCATCCAGTCCTCTGAGCAAAGCAGGCAGAGGGAGAGAAACTTTCTTTCCTTCCTCTTTCCTGCAACGAATTCCTCCTTTGCTCTTGCAAACGCAAGGCTTCTTCTGAAAAACTACGTCGCGGTGCAGGGATCCTTCCAGAGGAGCAACGGCATAGTTTTAGCTGGAAGGGCTTGGCAGAGCAGCCGGGGAGAAAAGGCCCCTTGCGATTCTCTTTTCTTTCTGCCTGAATGCGGTCAATTGGCACTTGCCAAAGCAAGGTTTCCCAGCACAAACTACAAAGCAGCAGCTCCCTCCTGGCAGAGGAAATCCCATGCAGTGTTGCCCTGGCGAGATAGTGTTGCTACAGCGAGGCCCAGGGAAAACAGACTGCCTAGAGAAATCCTAGCAAAGCCCTGTGTTTCCCCACAGGAATGTATGTCAGTTTCAGTTCTTTGCCAGCAACGGAGCTCAGAGGCAACATCAGATTGTGTGTATCTCAGTGAGAGAAAGAACACTGTGACTTCCCCCGTTCCTCTGACGAAAGCGGTTAGAGGGAGAAAAGCGTCCTTTGCTTTCGCTTTCCCGCAGTGAGCTCGGCAGATCTGTCTTCGCGAAGGCCCGTTTTCCCCCGGAGAACTGCCTCGCAATAGCCCTGTTCTGGAAGTGGAACGAGTATGCAGTGTTAGCGTTCAGCTATTGTGAAGGCTCGCTTTGGCCCAGGGCAAACGAAGCACCGGGGGAAATCTTAGCAGAGCCCGGCGCCTTTCCACGGTTCAAAGCGTGGAACAGCAGACTCTTTTGCAAAGAACAGAGCGCCCAGGCAACAGCAGCCCGCACGTTTCTCAGGGAAAGGGAGAACTTCCTAACTTCATCCAGTCCTCTGAGCAAAGCAGGCAGAGGGAGAGAAACTTTCTTTCCTTCCTCTTTGCTGCAACGAATTCCTCCTTTGCTCTTGCAAACGCAAGGCTTCTTCTGAAAAACTACGTCGCGGTGCAGGGATCCTTCCAGAGGAGCAACGGCATAGTTTTAGCTGGAAGGGCTTGGCAGAGCAGCCGGGGAGAAAAGGCCCCTTGCGATTCTCTTTTCTTTCTGCCTGAATGCGGTCAATTGGCACTTGCCAAAGCAAGGTTTCCCAGCACAAACTACAAAGCAGCAGCTCCCTCCTGGCAGAGGAAATCCCATGCAGTGTTGCCCTGGCGAGATAGTGTTGCTACAGCGAGGCCCAGGGAAAACAGACTGCCTAGAGAAATCCTAGCAAAGCCCTGTGTTTCCCCACAGGAATGTATGTCAGTTTCAGTTCTTTGCCAGCAACGGAGCTCAGAGACAACGTCAGATTGTGTGTATCTCAGTGAGAGAAAGAACACTGTCACTTCCCCCGTTCCTCTGACGAAAGCGGTTAGAGGGAGAAAAGCGTCCTTTGCTTTCGCTTTCCCGCAGTGAGCTCGGCAGATCTGTCTTCGCCAAGGCCCTTTTTCCCCCGGAGAACTGCCTCGCGGTAGCCCTGTTCTGGAAGTGGAACGAGTATGCAGTGTTAGCGTTCAGCTATTGTGAAGGCTCGCTTTGGCCCAGGGCAAACGAAGCGCCGGGGGAAATCTTAGCAGAGCCCGGCGCCTTTCCACGGTTCAAAGCGTGGAACAGCAGACTCTTTTGCAAAGAACAGAGCGCCCAGGCAACAGCAGCCCGCACGTTTCTCAGGGAAAGGGAGAACTTCCTAACTTCATCCAGTCCTTTGAGCAAAGCAGGCAGAGGGAGAGAAACTTTCTTTCCTTCCTCTTTCCTGCAACGAATTCCTCCTTTGCTCTTGCAAACGCAAGGCTTCTTCTGAAAAACTACGTCGCGGTGCAGGGATCCTTCCAGAGGAGCAACGGCATAGTTTTAGCTGGAAGGGCTTGGCAGAGCAGCCGGGGAGAAAAGGCCTCTTGCGATTCTCTTTTCTTTCTGCCTGAATGCGGTCAATTGGCACTTGCCAAAGCAAGGTTTCCCAGCACAAACTACAAAGCAGCAGCTCCCTCCTGGCAGGGGAAATCCCATGCAGTGTTTCCCTGGCGAGATAGTGTTGCTACAGCGAGGCCCAGGGAAAACAGACTGCCTAGAGAAATCCTAGCAAAGCCCTGTGTTTCCCCACAGGAATGTATGTCAGTTTCAGTTCTTTGCCAGCAACGGAGCTCAGAGGCAACGTCAGATTGTGTGTATCTCAGTGAGAGAAAGAACACTGTGACTTCCCCCGTTCCTCTGACGAAAGCGGTTAGAGGGAGAAAAGCGTCCTTTGCTTTCGCTTTCCCGCAGTGAGCTCGGCAGATCTGCCTTCGCGAAAGGCCGTTTTCCCCGGAGAACTGCCTCGCGGTAGCCCTGTTCTGGAAGTGGAACGAGTATGCAGTGTTAGCGTTCAGCTATTGTGAAGGCTCTCTTTGGCCCAGGGCAAAAGAAGCGCCGGGGGAAATCTTAGCAGAGCCCGGCGCCTTTCCACGGTTCAAAGCCTGGAACTGCAGACTCTTTTGCAAAGAAGAGAGCGCACAGGGAACAGCAGCCTGCACGTTTCTCAGTGAAAGGGAGAACTTCCTAACTTCATCCAGTCCTCTGAGCAAAGCAGGCAGAGGGAGAGAAACTTTCTTTGCTTCCTCTTTGCTGCAACGAATTCCTCCTTTGCTCTTGCAAACGCAAGGCTTCTTCTGAAAAACTACGTCGCGGTGCAGGGATCCTTCCAGAGGAGCAACGGCATAGTTTTAGCTGGAAGGGCTTGGCAGAGCAGCCGGGGAGAAAAGGCCCCTTGCGATTCTCTTTTCTTTCTGCCTGAATGCGGTCAATTGGCACTTGCCAAAGCAAGGTTTCCCAGCACAAACTACAAAGCAGCAGCACTCTCCTGGCAGAGGAAATCCCATGCAGTGTTGCCCTGGCGAGATAGTGTTGCTACAGCGAGGCCCAGGGAAAACAGACTGCCTAGAGAAATCCTAGCAAAGCCCTGTGTTTCCCCACAGGAATGTATGTCAGTTTCAGTTCTTTGCCAGCAACGGAGCTCAGAGGCAACGTCAGATTGTGTGTATCTCAGTGAGAGAAAGAACACTGTGACTTCCCCCGTTCCTCTGACGAAAGCGGTTAGAGGGAGAAAAGCGTCCTTTGCTTTCGCTTTCCCGCAGTGAGCTCGGCAGATCTGCCTTCGCGAAAGGCCGTTTTCCCCGGAGAACTGCCTCGCGGTAGCCCTGTTCTGGAAGTGGAACGAGTATGCAGTGTTAGCGTTCAGCTATTGTGAAGGCTCTCTTTGGCCCAGGGCAAACGAAGCACCGGGGGAAATCTTAGCAGAGCCCGGCGCCTTTCCACGGTTCAAAGCGTGGAACAGCAGACTCTTTTGCAAAGAACAGAGCGCCCAGGCAACAGCAGCCTGCACGTTTCTCAGGGAAAGGGAGAACTTGCTAACTTCATCCAGTCCTCTGAGCAAAGTAGGCAGAGGGAGAGAAACTTTCTTTCCTTCCTCTTTCCTGCAACGAATTCCTCCTTTGCTCTTGCAAACGCAAGGCTTCTTCTGAAAAACTACTTCGCGGTGCAGAGATCCTTCCAGAGGAGCAACGGCATAGTTTTAGCTGGAAGGGCTTTGCAGAGCAGCCGGGGAGAAAAGGCCCCTTGCGATTCTCTTTTCTTTCTGCCTGAATGCGGTCAATTGGCACTTGCCAAAGCAAGGTTTCCCAGCACAAACTACAAAGCAGCAGCTCTCTCCTGGCAGAGGAAATCCCATGCAGTGTTGCCCTGGCGAGATAGTGTTGCTACAGCGAGGCCCAGGGAAAACAGACTGCCTAGAGAAATCCTAGCAAAGCCCTGTGTTTCCCCACAGGAATGTATGTCAGTTTCAGTTCTTTGCCAGCAACGGAGCTCAGAGGCAACATCAGATTGTGTGTATCTCAGTGAGAGAAAGAACACTGTGACTTCCCCCGTTCCTCTGACGAAAGCGGTTAGAGGGAGAAAAGCGTCCTTTGCTTTCGCTTTCCCGCAGTGAGCTCGGCAGATCTGTCTTCGCGAAGGCCCGTTTTCCCCCGGAGAACTGCCTCGCAATAGCCCTGTTCTGGAAGTGGAACGAGTATGCAGTGTTAGCGTTCAGCTATTGTGAAGGCTCGCTTTGGCCCAGGGCAAACGAAGCACCGGGGGAAATCTTAGCAGAGCCCGGCGCCTTTCCACGGTTCAAAGCGTGGAACAGCAGACTCTTTTGCAAAGAACAGAGCGCCCAGGCAACAGCAGCCCGCACGTTTCTCAGGGAAAGGGAGAACTTCCTAACTTCATCCAGTCCTCTGAGCAAAGCAGGCAGAGGGAGAGAAACTTTCTTTCCTTCCTCTTTGCTGCAACGAATTCCTCCTTTGCTCTTGCAAACGCAAGGCTTCTTCTGAAAAACTACGTCGCGGTGCAGGGATCCTTCCAGAGGAGCAACGGCATAGTTTTAGCTGGAAGGGCTTGGCAGAGCAGCCGGGGAGAAAAGGCCCCTTGCGATTCTCTTTTCTTTCTGCCTGAATGCGGTCAATTGGCACTTGCCAAAGCAAGGTTTCCCAGCACAAACTACAAAGCAGCAGCTCCCTCCTGGCAGAGGAAATCCCATGCAGTGTTGCCCTGGCGAGATAGTGTTGCTACAGCGAGGCCCAGGGAAAACAGACTGCCTAGAGAAATCCTAGCAAAGCCCTGTGTTTCCCCACAGGAATGTATGTCAGTTTCAGTTCTTTGCCAGCAACGGAGCTCAGAGACAACGTCAGATTGTGTGTATCTCAGTGAGAGAAAGAACACTGTCACTTCCCCCGTTCCTCTGACGAAAGCGGTTAGAGGGAGAAAAGCGTCCTTTGCTTTCGCTTTCCCGCAGTGAGCTCGGCAGATCTGTCTTCGCCAAGGCCCTTTTTCCCCCGGAGAACTGCCTCGCGGTAGCCCTGTTCTGGAAGTGGAACGAGTATGCAGTGTTAGCGTTCAGCTATTGTGAAGGCTCGCTTTGGCCCAGGGCAAACGAAGCGCCGGGGGAAATCTTAGCAGAGCCCGGCGCCTTTCCACGGTTCAAAGCGTGGAACAGCAGACTCTTTTGCAAAGAACAGAGCGCCCAGGCAACAGCAGCCCGCACGTTTCTCAGGGAAAGGGAGAACTTCCTAACTTCATCCAGTCCTTTGAGCAAAGCAGGCAGAGGGAGAGAAACTTTCTTTCCTTCCTCTTTCCTGCAACGAATTCCTCCTTTGCTCTTGCAAACGCAAGGCTTCTTCTGAAAAACTACGTCGCGGTGCAGGGATCCTTCCAGAGGAGCAACGGCATAGTTTTAGCTGGAAGGGCTTGGCAGAGCAGCCGGGGAGAAAAGGCCTCTTGCGATTCTCTTTTCTTTCTGCCTGAATGCGGTCAATTGGCACTTGCCAAAGCAAGGTTTCCCAGCACAAACTACAAAGCAGCAGCTCCCTCCTGGCAGGGGAAATCCCATGCAGTGTTTCCCTGGCGAGATAGTGTTGCTACAGCGAGGCCCAGGGAAAACAGACTGCCTAGAGAAATCCTAGCAAAGCCCTGTGTTTCCCCACAGGAATGTATGTCAGTTTCAGTTCTTTGCCAGCAACGGAGCTCAGAGGCAACGTCAGATTGTGTGTATCTCAGTGAGAGAAAGAACACTGTGACTTCCCCCGTTCCTCTGACGAAAGCGGTTAGAGGGAGAAAAGCGTCCTTTGCTTTCGCTTTCCCGCAGTGAGCTCGGCAGATCTGCCTTCGCGAAAGGCCGTTTTCCCCGGAGAACTGCCTCGCGGTAGCCCTGTTCTGGAAGTGGAACGAGTATGCAGTGTTAGCGTTCAGCTATTGTGAAGGCTCTCTTTGGCCCAGGGCAAAAGAAGCGCCGGGGGAAATCTTAGCAGAGCCCGGCGCCTTTCCACGGTTCAAAGCCTGGAACTGCAGACTCTTTTGCAAAGAAGAGAGCGCACAGGGAACAGCAGCCTGCACGTTTCTCAGTGAAAGGGAGAACTTCCTAACTTCATCCAGTCCTCTGAGCAAAGCAGGCAGAGGGAGAGAAACTTTCTTTGCTTCCTCTTTGCTGCAACGAATTCCTCCTTTGCTCTTGCAAACGCAAGGCTTCTTCTGAAAAACTACGTCGCGGTGCAGGGATCCTTCCAGAGGAGCAACGGCATAGTTTTAGCTGGAAGGGCTTGGCAGAGCAGCCGGGGAGAAAAGGCCCCTTGCGATTCTCTTTTCTTTCTGCCTGAATGCGGTCAATTGGCACTTGCCAAAGCAAGGTTTCCCAGCACAAACTACAAAGCAGCAGCACTCTCCTGGCAGAGGAAATCCCATGCAGTGTTGCCCTGGCGAGATAGTGTTGCTACAGCGAGGCCCAGGGAAAACAGACTGCCTAGAGAAATCCTAGCAAAGCCCTGTGTTTCCCCACAGGAATGTATGTCAGTTTCAGTTCTTTGCCAGCAACGGAGCTCAGAGGCAACGTCAGATTGTGTGTATCTCAGTGAGAGAAAGAACACTGTGAGTTCCCCCGTTCCTCTGACGAAAGCGGTTAGAGGGAGAAAAGCGTCCTTTGCTTTCGCTTTCCCGCAGTGAGCTCGGCAGATCTGCCTTCGCGAAAGGCCGTTTTCCCCGGAGAACTGCCTCGCGGTAGCCCTGTTCTGGAAGTGGAACGAGTATGCAGTGTTAGCGTTCAGCTATTGTGAAGGCTCTCTTTGGCCCAGGGCAAACGAAGCACCGGGGGAAATCTTAGCAGAGCCCGGCGCCTTTCCACGGTTCAAAGCGTGGAACAGCAGACTCTTTTGCAAAGAACAGAGCGCCCAGGCAACAGCAGCCTGCACGTTTCTCAGGGAAAGGGAGAACTTGCTAACTTCATCCAGTCCTCTGAGCAAAGTAGGCAGAGGGAGAGAAACTTTCTTTCCTTCCTCTTTCCTGCAACGAATTCCTCCTTTGCTCTTGCAAACGCAAGGCTTCTTCTGAAAAACTACTTCGCGGTGCAGAGATCCTTCCAGAGGAGCAACGGCATAGTTTTAGCTGGAAGGGCTTTGCAGAGCAGCCGGGGAGAAAAGGCCCCTTGCGATTCTCTTTTCTTTCTGCCTGAATGCGGTCAATTGGCACTTGCCAAAGCAAGGTTTCCCAGCACAAACTACAAAGCAGCAGCTCTCTCCTGGCAGAGGAAATCCCATGCAGTGTTGCCCTGGCGAGATAGTGTTGCTACAGCGAGGCCCAGGGAAAACAGACTGCCTAGAGAAATCCTAGCAAAGCCCTGTGTTTCCCCACAGGAATGTATGTCAGTTTCAGTTCTTTGCCAGCAACGGAGCTCAGAGGCAACGTCAGATTGTGTGTATCTCAGTGAGAGAAAGAACACTGTGACTTCCCCCGTTCCTCTGACGAAAGCGGTTAGAGGGAGAAAAGCGTCCTTTGCTTTCGCTTTCCCGCAGTGAGCTCGGCAGATCTGTCTTCGCCAAGGCCCTTTTTCCCCCGGAGAACTGCCTCGCGGTAGCCCTGTTCTGGAAGTGGAACGAGTATGCAGTGTTAGCGTTCAGCTATTGTGAAGGCTCGCTTTGGCCCAGGGCAAACGAAGCACCGGGGGAAATCTTAGCAGAGCCCGGCGCCTTTCCACGGTTCAAAGCGTGGAACAGCAGACTCTTTTGCAAAGAACAGAGCGCCCAGGCAACAGCAGCCTGCACGTTTCTCAGGGAAAGGGAGAACTTCCTAACTTCATCCAGTCCTCTGAGCAAAGCAGGCAGAGGGAGAGAAACTTTCTTTCCTTCCTCTTTCCTGCAACGAATTCCTCCTTTGCTCTTGCAAACGCAAGGCTTCTTCTGAAAAACTACGTCGCGGTGCAGGGATCCTTCCAGAGGAGCAACGGCATAGTTTTAGCTGGAAGGGCTTGGCAGAGCAGCCGGGGAGAAAAGGCCCCTTGCGATTCTCTTTTCTTTCTGCCTGAATGCGGTCAATTGGCACTTGCCAAAGCAAGGTTTCCCAGCACAAACTACAAAGCAGCAGCTCCCTCCTGGCAGAGGAAATCCCATGCAGTGTTGCCCTGGCGAGATAGTGTTGCTACAGCGAGGCCCAGGGAAAACAGACTGCCTAGAGAAATCCTAGCAAAGCCCTGTGTTTCCCCACAGGAATGTATGTCAGTTTCAGTTCTTTGCCAGCAACGGAGCTCAGAGGCAACGTCAGATTGTGTGTATCTCAGTGAGAGAAAGAACACTGTGACTTCCCCCGTTCCTCTGACGAAAGCGGTTAGAGGGAGAAAAGCGTCCTTTGCTTTCGCTTTCCCGCAGTGAGCTCGGCAGATCTGCCTTCGCGAAAGGCCGTTTTCCCCCGGAGAACTGCCTCGCGGTAGCCCTGTTCTGGAAGTGGAACGAGTATGCAGTGTTAGCGTTCAGCTATTGTGAAGGCTCGCTTTGGCCCAGGGCAAACGAAGCACAGGGGAAATCTTAGCAGAGCCCGGCGCCTTTCCACGGTTCAAAGCCTGGAACTGCAGACTCTTTTGCAAAGAAGAGAGCGCCCAGGCAACAGCAGCCTGCACGTTTCTCAGTGAAAGGGAGAACTTCCTAACTTCATCCAGTCCTCTGAGCAAAGCAGGCAGAGGGAGAGAAACTTTCTTTGCTTCCTCTTTGCTGCAACGAATTCCTCCTTTGCTCTTGCAAACGCAAGGCTTCTTCTGAAAAACTAGGTCGCGGTGCAGGGATCCTTCCAGAGGAGCAACGGCATAGTTTTAGCTGGAAGGGCTTGGCAGAGCAGCCGGGGAGAAAAGGCCCCTTGCGATTCTCTTTTCTTTCTGCCTGAATGCGGTCAATTGGCACTTGCCAAAGCAAGGTTTCCCAGCACAAACTACAAAGCAGCAGCTCCCTCCTGGCAGAGGAAATCCCATGCAGTGTTGCCCTGGCGAGATAGTGTTGCTACAGCGAGGCCCAGGGAAAACAGACTGCCTAGAGAAATCCTAGCAAAGCCCTGTGTTTCCCCACAGGAATGTATGTCAGTTTCAGTTCTTTGCCAGCAACGGAGCTCAGAGGCAACGTCAGATTGTGTGTATCTCAGTGAGAGAAAGAACACTGTCACTTCCCCCGTTCCTCTGACGAAAGCGGTTAGAGGGAGAAAAGCGTCCTTTGCTTTCGCTTTCCCGCAGTGAGCTCGGCAGATCTGTCTTCGCGAAGGCCCGTTTTCCCCCGGAGAACTGCCTCGCGGTAGCCCTGTTCTGGAAGTGGAACGTGTATGCAGTGTTAGCGTTCAGCTATTGTGAAGGCTCGCTTTGGCCCAGGGCAAACGAAGCGCCGGGGGAAATCTTAGCAGAGCCCGGCGCCTTTCCACGGTTCAAAGCCTGGAACTGCAGACTCTTTTGCAAAGAACAGAGCGCCCAGGCAACAGCAGCCTGCACGTTTCTCAGGGAAAGGGAGAACTTCCTAACTTCATCCAGTCCTCTGAGCAAAGCAGGCAGAGGGAGAGAAACTTTCTTTCCTTCCTCTTTCCTGCAACGAATTCCTCCTTTGCTCTTGCAAACGCAAGGCTTCTTCTGAAAAACTACGTCGCGGTGCAGGGATCCTTCCAGAGGAGCAACGGCATAGTTTTAGCTGGAAGGGCTTGGCAGAGCAGCCGGGGAGAAAAGGCCTCTTGCGATTCTCTTTTCTTTCTGCCTGAATGCGGTCAATTGGCACTTGCCAAAGCAAGGTTTCCCAGCACAAACTACAAAGCAGCAGCTCTCTCCTGGCAGAGGAAATCCCATGCAGTGTTGCCCTGGCGAGATAGTGTTGCTACAGCGAGGCCCAGGGAAAACAGACTGCCTAGAGAAATCCTAGCAAAGCCCTGTGTTTCCCCACAGGAATGTATGTCAGTTTCAGTTCTTTGCCAGCAACGGAGCTCAGAGGCAACATCAGATTGTGTGTATCTCAGTGAGAGAAAGAACACTGTGACTTCCCCCGTTCCTCTGACGAAAGCGGTTAGAGGGAGAAAAGCGTCCTTTGCTTTCGCTTTCCCGCAGTGAGCTCGGCAGATCTGTCTTCGCGAAGGCCCGTTTTCCCCCGGAGAACTGCCTCGCGGTAGCCCTGTTCTGGAAGTGGAACGAGTATGCAGTGTTAGCGTTCAGCTATTGTGAAGGCTCGCTTTGGCCCAGGGCAAACGAAGCGCCGGGGGAAATCTTAGCAGAGCCCGGCGCCTTTCCACGGTTCAAAGCCTGGAACTGCAGACTCTTTTGCAAAGAAGAGAGCGCACAGGCAACAGCAGCCTGCACGTTTCTCAGTGAAAGGGAGAACTTGCTAACTTCATCCAGTCCTCTGAGCAAAGCAGGCAGAGGGAGAGAAACTTTCTTTCCTTCCTCTTTGCTGCAACGAATTCCTCCTTTGCTCTTGCAAACGCAAGGCTTCTTCTGAAAAACTACGTCGCGGTGCAGGGATCCTTCCAGAGGAGCAACGGCATAGTTTTAGCTGGAAGGGCTTGGCAGAGCAGCCGGGGAGAAAAGGCCCCTTGCGATTCTCTTTTCTTTCTGCCTGAATGCGGTCAATTGGCACTTGCCAAAGCAAGGTTTCCCAGCACAAACTACAAAGCAGCAGCTCCCTCCTGGCAGAGGAAATCCCATGCAGTGTTGCCCTGGCGAGATAGTGTTGCTACAGCGAGGCCCAGGGAAAACAGACTGCCTAGAGAAATCCTAGCAAAGCCCTGTGTTTCCCCACAGGAATGTATGTCAGTTTCAGTTCTTTGCCAGCAACGGAGCTCAGAGGCAACGTCAGATTGTGTGTATCTCAGTGAGAGAAAGAACACTGTGACTTCCCCCGTTCCTCTGACGAAAGCAGTTAGAGGGAGAAAAGCGTCCTTTGCTTTCGCTTTCCCGCAGTGAGCTCGGCAGATCTGCCTTCGCGAAAGGCCGTTTTCCCCCGGAGAACTGCCTCGCGGTAGCCCTGTTCTGGAAGTGGAACGAGTATGCAGTGTTAGCGTTCAGCTATTGTGAAGGCTCTCTTTGGCCCAGGGCAAACGAAGCACAGGGGGAAATCTTAGCAGAGCCCGGCGCCTTTCCACGGTTCAAAGCGTGGAACAGCAGACTCTTTTGCAAAGAACAGAGCGCCCAGGCAACAGCAGCCTGCACGTTTCTCAGGGAAAGGGAGAACTTCCTAACTTCATCCAGTCCTCTGAGCAAAGCAGGCAGAGGGAGAGAAACTTTCTTTCCTTCCTCTTTCCTGCAACGAATTCCTCCTTTGCTCTTGCAAACGCAAGGCTTCTTCTGAAAAACTACTTCGCGGTGCAGAGATCCTTCCAGAGGAGCAACGGCATAGTTTTAGCTGGAAGGGCTTGGCAGAGCAGCCGGGGAGAAAAGGCCCCTTGCGATTCTCTTTTCTTTCTGCCTGAATGCGGTCAATTGGCACTTGCCAAAGCAAGGTTTCCCAGCACAAACTACAAAGCAGCAGCTCCCTCCTGGCAGAGGAAATCCCATGCAGTGTTGCCCTGGCGAGATAGTGTTGCTACAGCGAGGCCCAGGGAAAACAGACTGCCTAGAGAAATCCTAGCAAAGCCCTGTGTTTCCCCACAGGAATGTATGTCAGTTTCAGTTCTTTGCCAGCAACGGAGCTCAGAGGCAACGTCAGATTGTGTGTATCTCAGTGAGGGAAAGAACACTGTGACTTCCCCCGTTCCTCTGACGAAAGCGGTTAGAGGGAGAAAAGCGTCCTTTGCTTTCGCTTTCCCGCAGTGAGCTCGGCAGATCTGCCTTCGCGAAAGGCCGTTTTCCCCGGAGAACTGCCTCGCGGTAGCCCTGTTCTGGAAGTGGAACGAGTATGCAGTGTTAGCGTTCAGCTATTGTGAAGGCTCTCTTTGGCCCAGGGCAAACGAAGCGCCGGGGGAAATCTTAGCAGAGCCCGGCGCCTTTCCACGGTTCAAAGCCTGGAACTGCAGACTCTTTTGCAAAGAAGAGAGCGCACAGGCAACAGCAGCCTGCACGTTTCTCAGTGAAAGGGAGAACTTGCTAACTTCATCCAGTCCTCTGAGCAAAGCAGGCAGAGGGAGAGAAACTTTCTTTGCTTCCTCTTTGCTGCAACGAATTCCTCCTTTGCTCTTGCAAACGCAAGGCTTCTTCTGAAAAACTACGTCGCGGTGCAGGGATCCTTCCAGAGGAGCAACGGCATAGTTTTAGCTGGAAGGGCTTGGCAGAGCAGCCAGGGAGAAAAGGCCCCTTGCGATTCTCTTTTCTTTCTGCCTGAATGCGGTCAATTGGCACTTGCCAAAGCAAGGTTTCCCAGCACAAACTACAAAGCAGCAGCTCTCTCCTGGCAGAGGAAATCCCATGCAGTGTTGCCCTGGCGAGATAGTGTTGCTACAGCGAGGCCCAGGGAAAACAGACTGCCTAGAGAAATCCTAGCAAAGCCCTGTGTTTCCCCACAGGAATGTATGTCAGTTTCAGTTCTTTGCCAGCAACGGAGCTCAGAGGCAGCATCAGATTGTGTGTATCTCAGTGAGAGAAAGAACACTGTGACTTCCCCCGTTCCTCTGACGAAAGCGGTTAGAGGGAGAAAAGCGTCCTTTGCTTTCGCTTTCCCGCAGTGAGCTCGGCAGATCTGCCCTTCGCGAAGGGCCGTTTTCCCCCGGAGAACTGCCTCGCGGTAGCCCTGTTCTGGAAGTGGAACGAGTATGCAGTGTTAGCGTTCAGCTATTGTGAAGGCTCGCTTTGGCCCAGGGCAAACGAAGCGCCGGGGGAAATCTTAGCAGAGCCCGGCGCCTTTCCACGGTTCAAAGCGTGGAACAGCAGACTCTTTTGCAAAGAACAGAGCGCCCAGGCAACAGCAGCCTGCACGTTTCTCAGTGAAAGGGAGAACTTCCTAACTTCATCCAGTCCTCTGAGCAAAGCAGGCAGAGGGAGAGAAACTTTCTTTCCTTCCTCTTTCCTGCAACGAATTCCTCCTTTGCTCTTGCAAACGCAAGGCTTCTTCTGAAAAACTAGGTCGCGGTGCAGGGATCCTTCCAGAGGAGAAACGGCATAGTTTGAGCAGGAAGGGCTTGGCAGAGCAGCCGGGGAGAAAAGGCCTCTTGCGATTCTCTTTTCTTTCTGCCTGAATGCGGTCAATTGGCACTTGCCAAAGCAAGGTTTCCCAGCACAAACTACAAAGCAGCAGCTCCCTCCTGGCAGAGGATATCCCATGCAGTGTTGCCCTGGCGAGATAGTGTTGCTACAGCGAGGCCCAGGGAAAACAGACTGCCTAGAGAAATCCTAGCAAAGCCCTGTGTTTCCCCACAGGAATGTATGTCAGTTTCAGTTCTTTGCCAGCAACGGAGCTCAGAGGCAACGTCAGATTGTGTGTATCTCAGTGAGAGAAAGAACACTGTGAATTCCCCCGTTCCTCTGACGAAAGCGGTTAGAGGGAGAAAAGCGTCCTTTGCTTTCGCTTTCCCGCAGTGAGCTCGGCAGATCTGCCTTCGCGAAAGGCCGTTTTCCCCCGGAGAACTGCCTCGCGGTAGCCCTGTTCTGGAAGTGGAACGAGTATGCAGTGTTAGCGTTCAGCTATTGTGAAGGCTCTCTTTGGCCCAGGGCAAACGAAGCACCGGGGGAAATCTTAGCAGAGCCCGGCGCCTTTCCACGGTTCAAAGCCTGGAACAGCAGACTCTTTTGCAAAGAACAGAGCGCCCAGGCAACAGCAGCCTGCACGTTTCTCAGGGAAAGGGAGAACTTCCTAACTTCATCCAGTCCTCTGAGCAAAGCAGGCAGAGGGAGAGAAACTTTCTTTCCTTCCTCTTTCCTGCAACGAATTCCTCCTTTGCTCTTGCAAACGCAAGGCTTCTTCTGAAAAACTACTTCGCGGTGCAGAGATCCTTCCAGAGGAGCAACGGCATAGTTTTAGCTGGAAGGGCTTGGCAGAGCAGCCGGGGAGAAAAGGCCCCTTGCGATTCTCTTTTCTTTCTGCCTGAATGCGGTCAATTGGCACTTGCCAAAGCAAGGTTTCCCAGCACAAACTACAAAGCAGCAGCTCCCTCCTGGCAGAGGAAATCCCATGCAGTGTTGCCCTGGCGAGATAGTGTTGCTACAGCGAGGCCCAGGGAAAACAGACTGCCTAGAGAAATCCTAGCAAAGCCCTGTGTTTCCCCACAGGAATGTATGTCAGTTTCAGTTCTTTGCCAGCAACGGAGCTCAGAGGCAACGTCAGATTGTGTGTATCTCAGTGAGAGAAAGAACACTGTGACTTCCCCCGTTCCTCTGACGAAAGCGGTTAGAGGGAGAAAAGCGTCCTTTGCTTTCGCTTTCCCGCAGTGAGATCGGCAGATCTGCCTTCGCGAAGGGCCGTTTTCCCCCGGAGAACTGCCTCGCGGTAGCCCTGTTCTGGAAGTGGAACGAGTATGCAGTGTTAGCGTTCAGCTATTGTGAAGGCTCGCTTTGGCCCAGGGCAAACGAAGCACCGGGGGAAATCTTAGCAGAGCCCGGCGCCTTTCCACGGTTCAAAGCGTGGAACAGCAGACTCTTTTGCAAAGAAAAGAGCGCCCAGGCAACAGCAGCCTGCACGTTTCTCAGTGAAAGGGAGAACTTGCTAACTTCATCCAGTCCTCTGAGCAAAGCAGGCAGAGGGAGAGAAACTTTCTTTCCTTCCTCTTTGCTGCAACGAATTCCTCCTTTGCTCTTGCAAACGCAAGGCTTCTTCTGAAAAACTAGGTCGCGGTGCAGGGATCCTTCCAGAGGAGCAACGGCATAGTTTTAGCTGGAAGGGCTTGGCAGAGCAGCCAGGGAGAAAAGGCCCCTTGCGATTCTCTTTTCTTTCTGCCTGAATGCGGTCAATTGGCACTTGCCAAAGCAAGGTTTCCCAGCACAAACTACAAAGCAGCAGCTCTCTCCTGGCAGAGGAAATCCCATGCAGTGTTGCCCTGGCGAGATAGTGTTGCTACAGCGAGGCCCAGGGAAAACAGACTGCCTAGAGAAATCCTAGCAAAGCCCTGTGTTTCCCCACAGGAATGTATGTCAGTTTCAGTTCTTTGCCAGCAACGGAGCTCAGAGGCAACATCAGATTGTGTGTATCTCAGTGAGAGAAAGAACACTGTGACTTCCCCCGTTCCTCTGACGAAAGCGGTTAGAGGGAGAAAAGCGTCCTTTGCTTTCGCTTTCCCGCAGTGAGCTCGGCAGATCTGTCTTCGCGAAAGGCCCGTTTTCCCCCGGAGAACTGCCTCGCGGTAGCCCTGTTCTGGAAGTGGAACGAGTATGCAGTGTTAGCGTTCAGCTATTGTGAAGGCTCGCTTTGGCCCAGGGCAAACGAAGCGCCGGGGGAAATCTTAGCAGAGCCCGGCGCCTTTCCACGGTTCAAAGCGTGGAACAGCAGACTCTTTTGCAAAGAACAGAGCGCCCAGGCAACAGCAGCCTGCACGTTTCTCAGTGAAAGGGAGAAATTGCTAACTTCATCCAGTCCTCTGAGCAAAGCAGGCAGAGGGAGAGAAACTTTCTTTCCTTCCTCTTTCCTGCAACGAATTCCTCCTTTGCTCTTGCAAACGCAAGGCTTCTTCTGAAAAACTACGTCGCGGTGCAGGGATCCTTCCAGAGGAGCAACGGCATAGTTTTAGCTGGAAGGGCTTGGCAGAGCAGCCGGGGAGAAAAGGCCCCTTGCGATTCTCTTTTCTTTCTGCCTGAATGCGGTCAATTGGCACTTGCCAAAGCAAGGTTTCCCAGCACAAACTACAAAGCAGCAGCTCCCTCCTGGCAGAGGAAATCCCATGCAGTGTTGCCCTGGCAATATAGTGTTGCTACAGCGAGGCCCAGGGAAAACAGACTGCCTAGAGAAATCCTAGCAAAGCCCTGTGTTTCCCCACAGGAATGTATGTCAGTTTCAGTTCTTTGCCAGCAACGGAGCTCAGAGGCAACGTCAGATTGTGTGTATCTCAGTGAGAGAAAGAACACTGTGAGTTCCCCCGTTCCTCTGACGAAAGCGGTTAGAGGGAGAAAAGCGTCCTTTGCTTTCGCTTTCCCGCAGTGAGCTCGGCAGATCTGCCTTCGCGAAAGGCCGTTTTCCCCGGAGAACTGCCTCGCGGTAGCCCTGTTCTGGAAGTGGAACGAGTATGCAGTGTTAGCGTTCAGCTATTGTGAAGGCTCGCTTTGGCCCAGGGCAAACGAAGCGCCGGGGGAAATCTTAGCAGAGCCCGGCGCCTTTCCACGGTTCAAAGCGTGGAACAGCAGACTCTTTTGCAAAGAACAGAGCGCCCAGGCAACAGCAGCCCGCACGTTTCTCAGGGAAAGGGAGAACTTCCTAACTTCATCCAGTCCTCTGAGCAAAGCAGGCAGAGGGAGAGAAACTTTCTTTCCTTCCTCTTTCCTGCAACGAATTCCTCCTTTGCTCTTGCAAACGCAAGGCTTCTTCTGAAAAACTACGTCGCGGTGCAGGGATCCTTCCAGAGGAGCAACGGCATAGTTTTAGCTGGAAGGGCTTGGCAGAGCAGCCGGGGAGAAAAGGCCCCTTGCGATTCTCTTTTCTTTCTGCCTGAATGCGGTCAATTGGCACTTGCCAAAGCAAGGTTTCCCAGCACAAACTACAAAGCAGCAGCTCCCTCCTGGCAGAGGAAATCCCATGCAGTGTTGCCCTGGCGAGATAGTGTTGCTACAGCGAGGCCCAGGGAAAACAGACTGCCTAGAGAAATCCTAGCAAAGCCGTGTTTCCCCACAGGAATGTATGTCAGTTTCAGTTCTTTGCCAGCAACGGAGCTCAGAGGCAACGTCAGATTGTGTGTATCTCAGTGAGAGAAAGAACACTGTGACTTCCCCCGTTCCTCTGACGAAAGCGGTTAGAGGGAGAAAAGCGTCCTTTGCTTTCGCTTTCCCGCAGTGAGCTCGGCAGATCTGCCTTCGCGAAAGGCCGTTTTCCCCGGAGAACTGCCTCGCGGTAGCCCTGTTCTGGAAGTGGAACGAGTATGCAGTGTTAGCGTTCAGCTATTGTGAAGGCTCGCTTTGGCCCAGGGCAAACGAAGCGCCGGGGGAAATCTTAGCAGAGCCCGGCGCCTTTCCACGGTTCAAAGCGTGGAACAGCAGACTCTTTTGCAAAGAACAGAGCGCCCAGGTAACAGCAGCCCGCACGTTTCTCAGGGAAAGGGAGAACTTCCTAACTTCATCCAGTCCTCTGAGCAAAGCAGGCAGAGGGAGAGAAACTTTCTTTCCTTCCTCTTTCCTGCAACGAATTCCTCCTTTGCTCTTGCAAACGCAAGGCTTCTTCTGAAAAACTACGTCGCGGTGCAGGGATCCTTCCAGAGGAGCAACGGCATAGTTTTAGCTGGAAGGGCTTGGCAGAGCAGCCGGGGAGAAAAGGCCCCTTGCGATTCTCTTTTCTTTCTGCCTGAATGCGGTCAATTGGCACTTGCCAAAGCAAGGTTTCCCAGCACAAACTACAAAGCAGCAGCTCCCTCCTGGCAGAGGAAATCCCATGCAGTGTTGCCCTGGCGAGATAGTGTTGCTACAGCGAGGCCCAGGGAAAACAGACTGCCTAGAGAAATCCTAGCAAAGCCCTGTGTTTCCCCACAGGAATGTATGTCAGTTTCAGTTCTTTGCCAGCAACGGAGCTCAGAGGCAACGTCAGATTGTGTGTATCTCAGTGAGAGAAAGAACACTGTGACTTCCCCCGTTCCTCTGACGAAAGCGGTTAGAGGGAGAAAAGCGTCCTTTGCTTTCGCTTTCCCGCAGTGAGCTCGGCAGATCTGCCTTCGCGAAAGGCCGTTTTCCCCCGGAGAACTGCCTCGCGGTAGCCCTGTTCTGGAAGTGGAACGAGTATGCAGTGTTAGCGTTCAGCTATTGTGAAGGCTCTCTTTGGCCCAGGGCAAACGAAGCACCGGGGGAAATCTTAGCAGAGCCCGGCGCCTTTCCACGGTTAAAAGCGTGGAACAGCAGACTCTTTTGCAAAGAACAGAGCGCCCAGGCAACAGCAGCCTGCACGTTTCTCAGGGAAAGGGAGAACTTCCTAACTTCATCCAGTCCTCTGAGCAAAGCAGGCAGAGGGAGAGAAACTTTCTTTCCTTCCTCTTTGCTGCAACGAATTCCTCCTTTGCTCTTGCAAACGCAAGGCTTCTTCTGAAAAACTAGGTCGCGGTGCAGGGATCCTTCCAGAGGAGCAACGGCATAGTTTTAGCTGGAAGGGCTTGGCAGAGCAGCCAGGGAGAAAAGGCCCCTTGCGATTCTCTTTTCTTTCTGCCTGAATGCGGTCAATTGGCACTTGCCAAAGCAAGGTTTCCCTGCACAAACTACAAAGCAGCAGCTCTCTCCTGGCAGAGGAAATCCCATGCAGTGTTGCCCTGGCGAGATAGTGTTGCTACAGTGAGGCCCAGGGAAAACAGACTGCCTGGAGAAATCCTAGCAAAGCCCTGTGTTTCCCCACAGGAATGTATGTCAGTTTCAGTTCTTTGCCAGCAACGGAGCTCAGAGGCAACATCAGATTGTGTGTATCTCAGTGAGAGAAAGAACACTGTGACTTCCCCCGTTCCTCTGACGAAAGCGGTTAGAGGGAGAAAAGCGTCCTTTGCTTTCGCTTTCCCGCAGTGAGCTCGGCAGATCTGTCTTCGCGAAAGGCCCGTTTTCCCCCGGAGAACTGCCTCGCGGTAGCCCTGTTCTGGAAGTGGAACGAGTATGCAGTGTTAGCGTTCAGCTATTGTGAAGGCTCGCTTTGGCCCAGGGCAAACGAAGCGCCGGGGGAAATCTTAGCAGAGCCCGGCGCCTTTCCACGGTTCAAAGCGTGGAACAGCAGACTCTTTTGCAAAGAACAGAGCGCCCAGGCAACAGCAGCCTGCACGTTTCTCAGTGAAAGGGAGAAATTGCTAACTTCATCCAGTCCTCTGAGCAAAGCAGGCAGAGGGAGAGAAACTTTCTTTCCTTCCTCTTTCCTGCAACGAATTCCTCCTTTGCTCTTGCAAACGCAAGGCTTCTTCTGAAAAACTACGTCGCGGTGCAGGGATCCTTCCAGAGGAGCAACGGCATAGTTTTAGCTGGAAGGGCTTGGCAGAGCAGCCGGGGAGAAAAGGCCCCTTGCGATTCTCTTTTCTTTCTGCCTGAATGCGGTCAATTGGCACTTGCCAAAGCAAGGTTTCCCAGCACAAACTACAAAGCAGCAGCTCCCTCCTGGCAGAGGAAATCCCATGCAGTGTTGCCCTGGCAATATAGTGTTGCTACAGCGAGGCCCAGGGAAAACAGACTGCCTAGAGAAATCCTAGCAAAGCCCTGTGTTTCCCCACAGGAATGTATGTCAGTTTCAGTTCTTTGCCAGCAACGGAGCTCAGAGGCAACGTCAGATTGTGTGTATCTCAGTGAGAGAAAGAACACTGTGAGTTCCCCCGTTCCTCTGACGAAAGCGGTTAGAGGGAGAAAAGCGTCCTTTGCTTTCGCTTTCCCGCAGTGAGCTCGGCAGATCTGCCTTCGCGAAAGGCCGTTTTCCCCGGAGAACTGCCTCGCGGTAGCCCTGTTCTGGAAGTGGAACGAGTATGCAGTGTTAGCGTTCAGCTATTGTGAAGGCTCGCTTTGGCCCAGGGCAAACGAAGCGCCGGGGGAAATCTTAGCAGAGCCCGGCGCCTTTCCACGGTTCAAAGCGTGGAACAGCAGACTCTTTTGCAAAGAACAGAGCGCCCAGGCAACAGCAGCCCGCACGTTTCTCAGGGAAAGGGAGAACTTCCTAACTTCATCCAGTCCTCTGAGCAAAGCAGGCAGAGGGAGAGAAACTTTCTTTCCTTCCTCTTTCCTGCAACGAATTCCTCCTTTGCTCTTGCAAACGCAAGGCTTCTTCTGAAAAACTACGTCGCGGTGCAGGGATCCTTCCAGAGGAGCAACGGCATAGTTTTAGCTGGAAGGGCTTGGCAGAGCAGCCGGGGAGAAAAGGCCCCTTGCGATTCTCTTTTCTTTCTGCCTGAATGCGGTCAATTGGCACTTGCCAAAGCAAGGTTTCCCAGCACAAACTACAAAGCAGCAGCTCCCTCCTGGCAGAGGAAATCCCATGCAGTGTTGCCCTGGCGAGATAGTGTTGCTACAGCGAGGCCCAGGGAAAACAGACTGCCTAGAGAAATCCTAGCAAAGCCCTGTGTTTCCCCACAGGAATGTATGTCAGTTTCAGTTCTTTGCCAGCAACGGAGCTCAGAGGCAACGTCAGATTGTGTGTATCTCAGTGAGAGAAAGAACACTGTGACTTCCCCCGTTCCTCTGACGAAAGCGGTTAGAGGGAGAAAAGCGTCCTTTGCTTTCGCTTTCCCGCAGTGAGCTCGGCAGATCTGCCTTCGCGAAAGGCCGTTTTCCCCGGAGAACTGCCTCGCGGTAGCCCTGTTCTGGAAGTGGAACGAGTATGCAGTGTTAGCGTTCAGCTATTGTGAAGGCTCGCTTTGGCCCAGGGCAAACGAAGCGCCGGGGGAAATCTTAGCAGAGCCCGGCGCCTTTCCACGGTTCAAAGCGTGGAACAGCAGACTCTTTTGCAAAGAACAGAGCGCCCAGGTAACAGCAGCCCGCACGTTTCTCAGGGAAAGGGAGAACTTCCTAACTTCATCCAGTCCTCTGAGCAAAGCAGGCAGAGGGAGAGAAACTTTCTTTCCTTCCTCTTTCCTGCAACGAATTCCTCCTTTGCTCTTGCAAACGCAAGGCTTCTTCTGAAAAACTACGTCGCGGTGCAGGGATCCTTCCAGAGGAGCAACGGCATAGTTTTAGCTGGAAGGGCTTGGCAGAGCAGCCGGGGAGAAAAGGCCCCTTGCGATTCTCTTTTCTTTCTGCCTGAATGCGGTCAATTGGCACTTGCCAAAGCAAGGTTTCCCAGCACAAACTACAAAGCAGCAGCTCCCTCCTGGCAGAGGAAATCCCATGCAGTGTTGCCCTGGCGAGATAGTGTTGCTACAGCGAGGCCCAGGGAAAACAGACTGCCTAGAGAAATCCTAGCAAAGCCCTGTGTTTCCCCACAGGAATGTATGTCAGTTTCAGTTCTTTGCCAGCAACGGAGCTCAGAGGCAACGTCAGATTGTGTGTATCTCAGTGAGAGAAAGAACACTGTGACTTCCCCCGTTCCTCTGACGAAAGCGGTTAGAGGGAGAAAAGCGTCCTTTGCTTTCGCTTTCCCGCAGTGAGCTCGGCAGATCTGCCTTCGCGAAAGGCCGTTTTCCCCCGGAGAACTGCCTCGCGGTAGCCCTGTTCTGGAAGTGGAACGAGTATGCAGTGTTAGCGTTCAGCTATTGTGAAGGCTCTCTTTGGCCCAGGGCAAACGAAGCACCGGGGGAAATCTTAGCAGAGCCCGGCGCCTTTCCACGGTTCAAAGCGTGGAACAGCAGACTCTTTTGCAAAGAACAGAGCGCCCAGGCAACAGCAGCCTGCACGTTTCTCAGGGAAAGGGAGAACTTCCTAACTTCATCCAGTCCTCTGAGCAAAGCAGGCAGAGGGAGAGAAACTTTCTTTCCTTCCTCTTTGCTGCAACGAATTCCTCCTTTGCTCTTGCAAACGCAAGGCTTCTTCTGAAAAACTAGGTCGCGGTGCAGGGATCCTTCCAGAGGAGCAACGGCATAGTTTTAGCTGGAAGGGCTTGGCAGAGCAGCCAGGGAGAAAAGGCCCCTTGCGATTCTCTTTTCTTTCTGCCTGAATGCGGTCAATTGGCACTTGCCAAAGCAAGGTTTCCCTGCACAAACTACAAAGCAGCAGCTCTCTCCTGGCAGAGGAAATCCCATGCAGTGTTGCCCTGGCGAGATAGTGTTGCTACAGTGAGGCCCAGGGAAAACAGACTGCCTGGAGAAATCCTAGCAAAGCCCTGTGTTTCCCCACAGGAATGTATGTCAGTTTCAGTTCTTTGCCAGCAACGGAGCTCAGAGGCAACATCAGATTGTGTGTATCTCAGTGAGAGAAAGAACACTGTGACTTCCCCCGTTCCTCTGACGAAAGCGGTTAGAGGGAGAAAAGCGTCCTTTGCTTTCGCTTTCCCGCAGTGAGCTCGGCAGATCTGTCTTCGCCAAGGCCCGTTTTCCCCCGGAGAACTGCCTCGCGGTAGCCCTGTTCTGGAAGTGGAACGAGTATGCAGTGTTAGCGTTCAGCTATTGTGAAGGCTCGCTTTGGCCCAGGGCAAACGAAGCGCCGGGGGAAATCTTAGCAGAGCCCGGCGCCTTTCCACGGTTCAAAGCGTGGAACAGCAGACTCTTTTGCAAAGAACAGAGCGCCCAGGCAACAGCAGCCTGCACGTTTCTCAGTGAAAGGGAGAACTTGCTAACTTCATCCAGTCCTCTGAGCAAAGCAGGCAGAGGGAGAGAAACTTTCTTTCCTTCCTCTTTCCTGCAACGAATTCCTCCTTTGCTCTTGCAAACGCAAGGCTTCTTCTGAAAAACTACGTCGCGGTGCAGGGATCCTTCCAGAGGAGCAACGGCATAGTTTTAGCTGGAAGGGCTTGGCAGAGCAGCCGGGGAGAAAAGGCCCCTTGCGATTCTCTTTTCTTTCTGCCTGAATGCGGTCAATTGGCACTTGCCAAAGCAAGGTTTCCCAGCACAAACTACAAAGCAGCAGCTCTCTCCTGGCAGAGGAAATCCCATGCAGTGTTGCCCTGGCGAGATAGTGTTGCTACAGCGAGGCCCAGGGAAAACAGACTGCCTAGAGAAATCCTAGCAAAGCCCTGTGTTTCCCCACAGGAATGTATGTCAGTTTCAGTTCTTTGCCAGCAACGGAGCTCAGAGGCAACATCAGATTGTGTGTATCTCAGTGAGAGAAAGAACACTGTGACTTCCCCCGTTCCTCTGACGAAAGCGGTTAGAGGGAGAAAAGCGTCCTTTGCTTTCGCTTTCCCGCAGTGAGCTCGGCAGATCTGTCTTCGCGAAGGCCCGTTTTCCCCCGTAGAACTGCCTCGCGGTAGCCCTGTTCTGGAAGTGGAACGAGTATGCAGTGTTAGCGTTCAGCTATTGTGAAGGCTCGCTTTGGCCCAGGGCAAACGAAGCGCCGGGGGAAATCTTAGCAGAGCCCGGCGCCTTTCCACGGTTCAAAGCGTGGAACAGCAGACTCTTTTGCAAAGAACAGAGCGCCCAGGCAACAGCAGCCTGCACGTTTCTCAGTGAAAGGGAGAACTTGCTAACTTCATCCAGTCCTCTGAGCAAAGCAGGCAGAGGGAGAGAAACTTTCTTTCCTTCCTCTTTCCTGCAACGAATTCCTCCTTTGCTCTTGCAAACGCAAGGCTTCTTCTGAAAAACTACGTCGCGGTGCAGGGATCCTTCCAGAGGAGCAACGGCATAGTTTTAGCTGGAAGGGCTTGGCAGAGCAGCCGGGGAGAAAAGGCCTCTTGCGATTCTCTTTTCTTTCTGCCTGAATGCGGTCAATTGGCACTTGCCAAAGCAAGGTTTCCCAGCACAAACTACAAAGCAGCAGCTCCCTCCTGGCAGGGGAAATCCCATGCAGTGTTTCCCTGGCGAGATAGTGTTGCTACAGCGAGGCCCAGGGAAAACAGACTGCCTAGAGAAATCCTAGCAAAGCCCTGTGTTTCCCCACAGGAATGTATGTCAGTTTCAGTTCTTTGCCAGCAACGGAGCTCAGAGGCAACGTCAGATTGTGTGTATCTCAGTGAGAGAAAGAACACTGTGACTTCCCCCGTTCCTCTGACGAAAGCGGTTAGAGGGAGAAAAGCGTCCTTTGCTTTCGCTTTCCCGCAGTGAGCTCGGCAGATCTGCCTTCGCGAAAGGCCGTTTTCCCCCGGAGAACTGCCTCGCGGTAGCCCTGTTCTGGAAGTGGAACGAGTATGCAGTGTTAGCGTTCAGCTATTGTGAAGGCTCTCTTTGGCCCAGGGCAAACGAAGCACCGGGGGAAATCTTAGCAGAGCCCGGCGCCTTTCCACGGTTCAAAGCGTGGAACAGCAGACTCTTTTGCAAAGAACAGAGCGCCCAGGCAACAGCAGCCTGCACGTTTCTCAGTGAAAGGGAGAACTTCCTAACTTCATCCAGTCCTCTGAGCAAAGTAGGCAGAGGGAGAGAAACTTTCTTTCCTTCCTCTTTCCTGCAACGAATTCCTCCTTTGCTCTTGCAAACGCAAGGCTTCTTCTGAAAAACTACTTCGCGGTGCAGAGATCCTTCCAGAGGAGCAACGGCATAGTTTTAGCTGGAAGGGCTTGGCAGAGCAGCCGGGGAGAAAAGGCCCCTTGCGATTCTCTTTTCTTTCTGCCTGAATGCGGTCAATTGGCACTTGCCAAAGCAAGGTTTCCCAGCACAAACTACAAAGCAGCAGCTCCCTCCTGGCAGAGGAAATCCCATGCAGTGTTGCCCTGGCGATATAGTGTTGCTACAGCGAGGCCCAGGGAAAACAGACTGCCTAGAGAAATCCTAGCAAAGCCCTGTGTTTCCCCACAGGAATGTATGTCAGTTTCAGTTCTTTGCCAGCAACGGAGCTCAGAGGCAACGTCAGATTGTGTGTATCTCAGTGAGAGAAAGAACACTGTCACTTCCCCCGTTCCTCTGACGAAAGCGGTTAGAGGGAGAAAAGCGTCCTTTGCTTTCGCTTTCCCGCAGTGAGCTCGGCAGATCTGCCTTCGCGAAAGGCCGTTTTCCCCCGGAGAACTGCCTCGCGGTAGCCCTGTTCTGGAAGTGGAACGAGTATGCAGTGTTAGCGTTCAGCTATTGTGAAGGCTCGCTTTGGCCCAGGGCAAACGAAGCACCGGGGGAAATCTTAGCAGAGCCCGGCGCCTTTCCACGGTTCAAAGCGTGGAACAGCAGACTCTTTTGCAAAGAACAGAGCGCCCAGGCAACAGCAGCCTGCACGTTTCTCAGGGAAAGGGAGAACTTCCTAACTTCATCCAGTCCTCTGAGCAAAGCAGGCAGAGGGAGAGAAACTTTCTTTCCTTCCTCTTTCCTGCAACGAATTCCTCCTTTGCTCTTGCAAACGCAAGGCTTCTTCTGAAAAACTACTTCGCGGTGCAGAGATCCTTCCAGAGGAGCAACGGCATAGTTTTAGCTGGAAGGGCTTGGCAGAGCAGCCGGGGAGAAAAGGCCCCTTGCGATTCTCTTTTCTTTCTGCCTGAATGCGGTCAATTGGCACTTGCCAAAGCAAGGTTTCCCAGCACAAACTACAAAGCAGCAGCTCCCTCCTGGCAGAGGAAATCCCATGCAGTGTTGCCCTGGCGATATAGTGTTGCTACAGCGAGGCCCAGGGAAAACAGACTGCCTAGAGAAATCCTAGCAAAGCCCTGTGTTTCCCCACAGGAATGTATGTCAGTTTCAGTTCTTTGCCAGCAACGGAGCTCAGAGGCAACGTCAGATTGTGTGTATCTCAGTGAGAGAAAGAACACTGTCACTTACCCCGTTCCTCTGACGAAAGCGGTTAGAGGGAGAAAAGCGTCCTTTGCTTTCGCTTTCCCGCAGTGAGCTCGGCAGATCTGCCTTCGCGAAAGGCCGTTTTCCCCCGGAGAACTGCCTCGCGGTAGCCCTGTTCTGGAAGTGGAACGAGTATGCAGTGTTAGCGTTCAGCTATTGTGAAGGCTCGCTTTGGCCCAGGGCAAACGAAGCACCGGGGGAAATCTTAGCAGAGCCCGGCGCCTTTCCACGGTTCAAAGCGTGGAACAGCAGACTCTTTTGCAAAGAACAGAGCGCCCAGGCAACAGCAGCCCGCACGTTTCTCAGGGAAAGGGAGAACTTCCTAACTTCATCCAGTCCTCTGAGCAAAGCAGGCAGAGGGAGAGAAACTTTCTTTCCTTCCTCTTTCCTGCAACGAATTCCTCCTTTGCTCTTGCAAACGCAAGGCTTCTTCTGAAAAACTACGTCGCGGTGCAGGGATCCTTCCAGAGGAGCAACGGCATAGTTTTAGCTGGAAGGGCTTGGCAGAGCAGCCGGGGAGAAAAGGCCCCTTGCGATTCTCTTTTCTTTCTGCCTGAATGCGGTCAATTGGCACTTGCCAAAGCAAGGTTTCCCAGCACAAACTACAAAGCAGCAGCTCCCTCCTGGCAGAGGAAATCCCATGCAGTGTTGCCCTGGCGAGATAGTGTTGCTACAGCGAGGCCCAGGGAAAACAGACTGCCTAGAGAAATCCTAGCAAAGCCCTGTGTTTCCCCACAGGAATGTATGTCAGTTTCAGTTCTTTGCCAGCAACGGAGCTCAGAGGCAACGTCAGATTGTGTGTATCTCAGTGAGAGAAAGAACACTGTGAGTTCCCCCGTTCCTCTGACGAAAGCGGTTAGAGGGAGAAAAGCGTCCTTTGCTTTCGCTTTCCCGCAGTGAGCTCGGCAGATCTGCCTTCGCGAAAGGCCGTTTTCCCCGGAGAACTGCCTCGCGGTAGCCCTGTTCTGGAAGTGGAACGAGTATGCAGTGTTAGCGTTCAGCTATTGTGAAGGCTCGCTTTGGCCCAGGGCAAACGAAGCGCCGGGGGAAATCTTAGCAGAGCCCGGCGCCTTTCCACGGTTCAAAGCGTGGAACAGCAGACTCTTTTGCAAAGAACAGAGCGCCCAGGCAACAGCAGCCCGCACGTTTCTCAGGGAAAGGGAGAACTTCCTAACTTCATCCAGTCCTCTGAGCAAAGCAGGCAGAGGGAGAGAAACTTTCTTTCCTTCCTCTTTCCTGCAACGAATTCCTCCTTTGCTCTTGCAAACGCAAGGCTTCTTCTGAAAAACTACGTCGCGGTGCAGGGATCCTTCCAGAGGAGCAACGGCATAGTTTTAGCTGGAAGGGCTTGGCAGAGCAGCCGGGGAGAAAAGGCCCCTTGCGATTCTCTTTTCTTTCTGCCTGAATGCGGTCAATTGGCACTTGCCAAAGCAAGGTTTCCCAGCACAAACTACAAAGCAGCAGCTCCCTCCTGGCAGAGGAAATCCCATGCAGTGTTGCCCTGGCGAGATAGTGTTGCTACAGCGAGGCCCAGGGAAAACAGACTGCCTAGAGAAATCCTAGCAAAGCCCTGTGTTTCCCCACAGGAATGTATGTCAGTTTCAGTTCTTTGCCAGCAACGGAGCTCAGAGGCAACGTCAGATTGTGTGTATCTCAGTGAGAGAAAGAACACTGTGACTTCCCCCGTTCCTCTGACGAAAGCGGTTAGAGGGAGAAAAGCGTCCTTTGCTTTCGCTTTCCCGCAGTGAGCTCGGCAGATCTGCCTTCGCGAAAGGCCGTTTTCCCCCGGAGAACTGCCTCGCGGTAGCCCTGTTCTGGAAGTGGAACGAGTATGCAGTGTTAGCGTTCAGCTATTGTGAAGGCTCTCTTTGGCCCAGGGCAAACGAAGCACCGGGGGAAATCTTAGCAGAGCCCGGCGCCTTTCCACGGTTCAAAGCGTGGAACAGCAGACTCTTTTGCAAAGAACAGAGCGCCCAGGCAACAGCAGCCTGCACGTTTCTCAGGGAAAGGGAGAACTTCCTAACTTCATCCAGTCCTCTGAGCAAAGCAGGCAGAGGGAGAGAAACTTTCTTTCCTTCCTCTTTGCTGCAACGAATTCCTCCTTTGCTCTTGCAAACGCAAGGCTTCTTCTGAAAAACTAGGTCGCGGTGCAGGGATCCTTCCAGAGGAGCAACGGCATAGTTTTAGCTGGAAGGGCTTGGCAGAGCAGCCAGGGAGAAAAGGCCCCTTGCGATTCTCTTTTCTTTCTGCCTGAATGCGGTCAATTGGCACTTGCCAAAGCAAGGTTTCCCAGCACAAACTACAAAGCAGCAGCTCTCTCCTGGCAGAGGAAATCCCATGCAGTGTTGCCCTGGCGAGATAGTGTTGCTACAGCGAGGCCCAGGGAAAACAGACTGCCTAGAGAAATCCTAGCAAAGCCCTGTGTTTCCCCACAGGAATGTATGTCAGTTTCAGGTCTTTGCCAGCAACGGAGCTCAGAGGCAACATCAGATTGTGTGTATCTCAGTGAGAGAAAGAACACTGTGACTTCCCCCGTTCCTCTGACGAAAGCGGTTAGAGGGAGAAAAGCGTCCTTTGCTTTCGCTTTCCCGCAGTGAGCTCGGCAGATCTGTCTTCGCGAAGGCCCGTTTTCCCCCGGAGAACTGCCTCGCGGTAGCCCTGTTCTGGAAGTGGAACGAGTATGCAGTGTTAGCGTTCAGCTATTGTGAAGGCTCGCTTTGGCCCAGGGCAAACGAAGCGCCGGGGGAAATCTTAGCAGAGCCCGGCGCCTTTCCACGGTTCAAAGCGTGGAACAGCAGACTCTTTTGCAAAGAACAGAGCGCCCAGGCAACAGCAGCCTGCACGTTTCTCAGTGAAAGGGAGAACTTGCTAACTTCATCCAGTCCTCTGAGCAAAGCAGGCAGAGGGAGAGAAACTTTCTTTCCTTCCTCTTTCCTGCAACGAATTCCTCCTTTGCTCTTGCAAACGCAAGGCTTCTTCTGAAAAACTACGTCGCGGTGCAGGGATCCTTCCAGAGGAGCAACGGCATAGTTTTAGCTGGAAGGGCTTGGCAGAGCAGCCGGGGAGAAAAGGCCCCTTGCGATTCTCTTTTCTTTCTGCCTGAATGCGGTCAATTGGCACTTGCCAAAGCAAGGTTTCCCAGCACAAACTACAAAGCAGCAGCTCTCTCCTGGCAGAGGAAATCCCATGCAGTGTTGCCCTGGCGAGATAGTGTTGCTACAGCGAGGCCCAGGGAAAACAGACTGCCTAGAGAAATCCTAGCAAAGCCCTGTGTTTCCCCACAGGAATGTATGTCAGTTTCAGTTCTTTGCCAGCAACGGAGCTCAGAGGCAACATCAGATTGTGTGTATCTCAGTGAGAGAAAGAACACTGTGACTTCCCCCGTTCCTCTGACGAAAGCGGTTAGAGGGAGAAAAGCGTCCTTTGCTTTCGCTTTCCCGCAGTGAGCTCGGCAGATCTGTCTTCGCGAAGGCCCGTTTTCCCCCGTAGAACTGCCTCGCGGTAGCCCTGTTCTGGAAGTGGAACGAGTATGCAGTGTTAGCGTTCAGCTATTGTGAAGGCTCGCTTTGGCCCAGGGCAAACGAAGCGCCGGGGGAAATCTTAGCAGAGCCCGGCGCCTTTCCACGGTTCAAAGCGTGGAACAGCAGACTCTTTTGCAAAGAAGAGAGCGCCCAGGCAACAGCAGCCTGCACGTTTCTCAGTGAAAGGGAGAACTTGCTAACTTCATCCAGTCCTCTGAGCAAAGCAGGCAGAGGGAGAGAAACTTTCTTTCCTTCCTCTTTCCTGCAACGAATTCCTCCTTTGCTCTTGCAAACGCAAGGCTTCTTCTGAAAAACTACTTCGCGGTGCAGAGATCCTTCCAGAGGAGCAACGGCATAGTTTTAGCTGGAAGGGCTTGGCAGAGCAGCCGGGGAGAAAAGGCCCCTTGCGATTCTCTTTTCTTTCTGCCTGAATGCGGTCAATTGGCACTTGCCAAAGCAAGGTTTCCCAGCACAAACTACAAAGCAGCAGCTCCCTCCTGGCAGAGGAAATCCCATGCAGTGTTGCCCTGGCGATATAGTGTTGCTACAGCGAGGCCCAGGGAAAACAGACTGCCTAGAGAAATCCTAGCAAAGCCCTGTGTTTCCCCACAGGAATGTATGTCAGTTTCAGTTCTTTGCCAGCAACGGAGCTCAGAGGCAACGTCAGATTGTGTGTATCTCAGTGAGAGAAAGAACACTGTCACTTCCCCCGTTCCTCTGACGAAAGCGGTTAGAGGGAGAAAAGCGTCCTTTGCTTTCGCTTTCCCGCAGTGAGCTCGGCAGATCTGCCTTCGCGAAAGGCCGTTTTCCCCCGGAGAACTGCCTCGCGGTAGCCCTGTTCTGGAAGTGGAACGAGTATGCAGTGTTAGCGTTCAGCTATTGTGAAGGCTCGCTTTGGCCCAGGGCAAACGAAGCACCGGGGGAAATCTTAGCAGAGCCCGGCGCCTTTCCACGGTTCAAAGCGTGGAACAGCAGACTCTTTTGCAAAGAACAGAGCGCCCAGGCAACAGCAGCCTGCACGTTTCTCAGGGAAAGGGAGAACTTCCTAACTTCATCCAGTCCTCTGAGCAAAGCAGGCAGAGGGAGAGAAACTTTCTTTCCTTCCTCTTTCCTGCAACGAATTCCTCCTTTGCTCTTGCAAACGCAAGGCTTCTTCTGAAAAACTACTTCGCGGTGCAGAGATCCTTCCAGAGGAGCAACGGCATAGTTTTAGCTGGAAGGGCTTGGCAGAGCAGCCGGGGAGAAAAGGCCCCTTGCGATTCTCTTTTCTTTCTGCCTGAATGCGGTCAATTGGCACTTGCCAAAGCAAGGTTTCCCAGCACAAACTACAAAGCAGCAGCTCCCTCCTGGCAGAGGAAATCCCATGCAGTGTTGCCCTGGCGATATAGTGTTGCTACAGCGAGGCCCAGGGAAAACAGACTGCCTAGAGAAATCCTAGCAAAGCCCTGTGTTTCCCCACAGGAATGTATGTCAGTTTCAGTTCTTTGCCAGCAACGGAGCTCAGAGGCAACGTCAGATTGTGTGTATCTCAGTGAGAGAAAGAACACTGTCACTTACCCCGTTCCTCTGACGAAAGCGGTTAGAGGGAGAAAAGCGTCCTTTGCTTTCGCTTTCCCGCAGTGAGCTCGGCAGATCTGCCTTCGCGAAAGGCCGTTTTCCCCCGGAGAACTGCCTCGCGGTAGCCCTGTTCTGGAAGTGGAACGAGTATGCAGTGTTAGCGTTCAGCTATTGTGAAGGCTCGCTTTGGCCCAGGGCAAACGAAGCACCGGGGGAAATCTTAGCAGAGCCCGGCGCCTTTCCACGGTTCAAAGCGTGGAACAGCAGACTCTTTTGCAAAGAACAGAGCGCCCAGGCAACAGCAGCCCGCACGTTTCTCAGGGAAAGGGAGAACTTCCTAACTTCATCCAGTCCTCTGAGCAAAGCAGGCAGAGGGAGAGAAACTTTCTTTCCTTCCTCTTTCCTGCAACGAATTCCTCCTTTGCTCTTGCAAACGCAAGGCTTCTTCTGAAAAACTACGTCGCGGTGCAGGGATCCTTCCAGAGGAGCAACGGCATAGTTTTAGCTGGAAGGGCTTGGCAGAGCAGCCGGGGAGAAAAGGCCCCTTGCGATTCTCTTTTCTTTCTGCCTGAATGCGGTCAATTGGCACTTGCCAAAGCAAGGTTTCCCAGCACAAACTACAAAGCAGCAGCTCCCTCCTGGCAGAGGAAATCCCATGCAGTGTTGCCCTGGCGAGATAGTGTTGCTACAGCGAGGCCCAGGGAAAACAGACTGCCTAGAGAAATCCTAGCAAAGCCCTGTGTTTCCCCACAGGAATGTATGTCAGTTTCAGTTCTTTGCCAGCAACGGAGCTCAGAGGCAACGTCAGATTGTGTGTATCTCAGTGAGAGAAAGAACACTGTGAGTTCCCCCGTTCCTCTGACGAAAGCGGTTAGAGGGAGAAAAGCGTCCTTTGCTTTCGCTTTCCCGCAGTGAGCTCGGCAGATCTGCCTTCGCGAAAGGCCGTTTTCCCCGGAGAACTGCCTCGCGGTAGCCCTGTTCTGGAAGTGGAACGAGTATGCAGTGTTAGCGTTCAGCTATTGTGAAGGCTCGCTTTGGCCCAGGGCAAACGAAGCGCCGGGGGAAATCTTAGCAGAGCCCGGCGCCTTTCCACGGTTCAAAGCGTGGAACAGCAGACTCTTTTGCAAAGAACAGAGCGCCCAGGCAACAGCAGCCCGCACGTTTCTCAGGGAAAGGGAGAACTTCCTAACTTCATCCAGTCCTCTGAGCAAAGCAGGCAGAGGGAGAGAAACTTTCTTTCCTTCCTCTTTCCTGCAACGAATTCCTCCTTTGCTCTTGCAAACGCAAGGCTTCTTCTGAAAAACTACGTCGCGGTGCAGGGATCCTTCCAGAGGAGCAACGGCATAGTTTTAGCTGGAAGGGCTTGGCAGAGCAGCCGGGGAGAAAAGGCCCCTTGCGATTCTCTTTTCTTTCTGCCTGAATGCGGTCAATTGGCACTTGCCAAAGCAAGGTTTCCCAGCACAAACTACAAAGCAGCAGCTCCCTCCTGGCAGAGGAAATCCCATGCAGTGTTGCCCTGGCGAGATAGTGTTGCTACAGCGAGGCCCAGGGAAAACAGACTGCCTAGAGAAATCCTAGCAAAGCCCTGTGTTTCCCCACAGGAATGTATGTCAGTTTCAGTTCTTTGCCAGCAACGGAGCTCAGAGGCAACGTCAGATTGTGTGTATCTCAGTGAGAGAAAGAACACTGTGACTTCCCCCGTTCCTCTGACGAAAGCGGTTAGAGGGAGAAAAGCGTCCTTTGCTTTCGCTTTCCCGCAGTGAGCTCGGCAGATCTGCCTTCGCGAAAGGCCGTTTTCCCCCGGAGAACTGCCTCGCGGTAGCCCTGTTCTGGAAGTGGAACGAGTATGCAGTGTTAGCGTTCAGCTATTGTGAAGGCTCTCTTTGGCCCAGGGCAAACGAAGCACCGGGGGAAATCTTAGCAGAGCCCGGCGCCTTTCCACGGTTCAAAGCGTGGAACAGCAGACTCTTTTGCAAAGAACAGAGCGCCCAGGCAACAGCAGCCTGCACGTTTCTCAGGGAAAGGGAGAACTTCCTAACTTCATCCAGTCCTCTGAGCAAAGCAGGCAGAGGGAGAGAAACTTTCTTTCCTTCCTCTTTGCTGCAACGAATTCCTCCTTTGCTCTTGCAAACGCAAGGCTTCTTCTGAAAAACTAGGTCGCGGTGCAGGGATCCTTCCAGAGGAGCAACGGCATAGTTTTAGCTGGAAGGGCTTGGCAGAGCAGCCAGGGAGAAAAGGCCCCTTGCGATTCTCTTTTCTTTCTGCCTGAATGCGGTCAATTGGCACTTGCCAAAGCAAGGTTTCCCAGCACAAACTACAAAGCAGCAGCTCTCTCCTGGCAGAGGAAATCCCATGCAGTGTTGCCCTGGCGAGATAGTGTTGCTACAGCGAGGCCCAGGGAAAACAGACTGCCTAGAGAAATCCTAGCAAAGCCCTGTGTTTCCCCACAGGAATGTATGTCAGTTTCAGGTCTTTGCCAGCAACGGAGCTCAGAGGCAACATCAGATTGTGTGTATCTCAGTGAGAGAAAGAACACTGTGACTTCCCCCGTTCCTCTGACGAAAGCGGTTAGAGGGAGAAAAGCGTCCTTTGCTTTCGCTTTCCCGCAGTGAGCTCGGCAGATCTGTCTTCGCGAAGGCCCGTTTTCCCCCGGAGAACTGCCTCGCGGTAGCCCTGTTCTGGAAGTGGAACGAGTATGCAGTGTTAGCGTTCAGCTATTGTGAAGGCTCGCTTTGGCCCAGGGCAAACGAAGCGCCGGGGGAAATCTTAGCAGAGCCCGGCGCCTTTCCACGGTTCAAAGCGTGGAACAGCAGACTCTTTTGCAAAGAACAGAGCGCCCAGGCAACAGCAGCCTGCACGTTTCTCAGTGAAAGGGAGAACTTGCTAACTTCATCCAGTCCTCTGAGCAAAGCAGGCAGAGGGAGAGAAACTTTCTTTCCTTCCTCTTTCCTGCAACGAATTCCTCCTTTGCTCTTGCAAACGCAAGGCTTCTTCTGAAAAACTACGTCGCGGTGCAGGGATCCTTCCAGAGGAGCAACGGCATAGTTTTAGCTGGAAGGGCTTGGCAGAGCAGCCGGGGAGAAAAGGCCCCTTGCGATTCTCTTTTCTTTCTGCCTGAATGCGGTCAATTGGCACTTGCCAAAGCAAGGTTTCCCAGCACAAACTACAAAGCAGCAGCTCTCTCCTGGCAGAGGAAATCCCATGCAGTGTTGCCCTGGCGAGATAGTGTTGCTACAGCGAGGCCCAGGGAAAACAGACTGCCTAGAGAAATCCTAGCAAAGCCCTGTGTTTCCCCACAGGAATGTATGTCAGTTTCAGTTCTTTGCCAGCAACGGAGCTCAGAGGCAACATCAGATTGTGTGTATCTCAGTGAGAGAAAGAACACTGTGACTTCCCCCGTTCCTCTGACGAAAGCGGTTAGAGGGAGAAAAGCGTCCTTTGCTTTCGCTTTCCCGCAGTGAGCTCGGCAGATCTGTCTTCGCGAAGGCCCGTTTTCCCCCGTAGAACTGCCTCGCGGTAGCCCTGTTCTGGAAGTGGAACGAGTATGCAGTGTTAGCGTTCAGCTATTGTGAAGGCTCGCTTTGGCCCAGGGCAAACGAAGCGCCGGGGGAAATCTTAGCAGAGCCCGGCGCCTTTCCACGGTTCAAAGCGTGGAACAGCAGACTCTTTTGCAAAGAAGAGAGCGCCCAGGCAACAGCAGCCTGCACGTTTCTCAGTGAAAGGGAGAACTTGCTAACTTCATCCAGTCCTCTGAGCAAAGCAGGCAGAGGGAGAGAAACTTTCTTTCCTTCCTCTTTCCTGCAACGAATTCCTCCTTTGCTCTTGCAAACGCAAGGCTTCTTCTGAAAAACTACTTCGCGGTGCAGAGATCCTTCCAGAGGAGCAACGGCATAGTTTTAGCTGGAAGGGCTTGGCAGAGCAGCCGGGGAGAAAAGGCCCCTTGCGATTCTCTTTTCTTTCTGCCTGAATGCGGTCAATTGGCACTTGCCAAAGCAAGGTTTCCCAGCACAAACTACAAAGCAGCAGCTCCCTCCTGGCAGAGGAAATCCCATGCAGTGTTGCCCTGGCGATATAGTGTTGCTACAGCGAGGCCCAGGGAAAACAGACTGCCTAGAGAAATCCTAGCAAAGCCCTGTGTTTCCCCACAGGAATGTATGTCAGTTTCAGTTCTTTGCCAGCAACGGAGCTCAGAGGCAACGTCAGATTGTGTGTATCTCAGTGAGAGAAAGAACACTGTCACTTCCCCCGTTCCTCTGACGAAAGCGGTTAGAGGGAGAAAAGCGTCCTTTGCTTTCGCTTTCCCGCAGTGAGCTCGGCAGATCTGCCTTCGCGAAAGGCCGTTTTCCCCCGGAGAACTGCCTCGCGGTAGCCCTGTTCTGGAAGTGGAACGAGTATGCAGTGTTAGCGTTCAGCTATTGTGAAGGCTCGCTTTGGCCCAGGGCAAACGAAGCACCGGGGGAAATCTTAGCAGAGCCCGGCGCCTTTCCACGGTTCAAAGCGTGGAACAGCAGACTCTTTTGCAAAGAACAGAGCGCCCAGGCAACAGCAGCCTGCACGTTTCTCAGGGAAAGGGAGAACTTCCTAACTTCATCCAGTCCTCTGAGCAAAGCAGGCAGAGGGAGAGAAACTTTCTTTCCTTCCTCTTTCCTGCAACGAATTCCTCCTTTGCTCTTGCAAACGCAAGGCTTCTTCTGAAAAACTACTTCGCGGTGCAGAGATCCTTCCAGAGGAGCAACGGCATAGTTTTAGCTGGAAGGGCTTGGCAGAGCAGCCGGGGAGAAAAGGCCCCTTGCGATTCTCTTTTCTTTCTGCCTGAATGCGGTCAATTGGCACTTGCCAAAGCAAGGTTTCCCAGCACAAACTACAAAGCAGCAGCTCCCTCCTGGCAGAGGAAATCCCATGCAGTGTTGCCCTGGCGAGATAGTGTTGCTACAGCGAGGCCCAGGGAAAACAGACTGCCTAGAGAAATCCTAGCAAAGCCCTGTGTTTCCCCACAGGAATGTATGTCAGTTTCAGTTCTTTGCCAGCAACGGAGCTCAGAGGCAACGTCAGATTGTGTGTATCTCAGTGAGAGAAAGAACACTGTGACTTCCCCCGTTCCTCTGACGAAAGCGGTTAGAGGGAGAAAAGCGTCCTTTGCTTTCGCTTTCCCGCAGTGAGCTCGGCAAATCTGCCTTCGCGAAGGGCCGTTTTCCCCCGGAGAACTGCCTCGCGGTAGCCCTGTTCTGGAAGTGGAACGAGTATGCAGTGTTAGCGTTCAGCTATTGTGAAGGCTCGCTTTGGCCCAGGGCAAACGAAGCACCGGGGGAAATCTTAGCAGAGCCCGGCGCCTTTCCACGGTTCAAAGCGTGGAACAGCAGACTCTTTTGCAAAGAAAAGAGCGCCCAGGCAACAGCAGCCTGCACGTTTCTCAGTGAAAGGGAGAACTTGCTAACTTCATCCAGTCCTCTGAGCAAAGCAGGCAGAGGGAGAGAAACTTTCTTTCCTTCCTCTTTCCTGCAACGAATTCCTCCTTTGCTCTTGCAAACGCAAGGCTTCTTCTGAAAAACTACGTCGCGGTGCAGGGATCCTTCCAGAGGAGCAACGGCATAGTTTTAGCTGGAAGGGCTTGGCAGAGCAGCCGGGGAGAAAAGGCCCCTTGCGATTCTCTTTTCTTTCTGCCTGAATGCGGTCAATTGGCACTTGCCAAAGCAAGGTTTCCCAGCACAAACTACAAAGCAGCAGCTCTCTCCTGGCAGAGGAAATCCCATGCAGTGTTGCCCTGGCGAGATAGTGTTGCTACAGCGAGGCCCAGGGAAAACAGACTGCCTAGAGAAATCCTAGCAAAGCCCTGTGTTTCCCCACAGGAATGTATGTCAGTTTCAGTTCTTTGCCAGCAACGGAGCTCAGAGGCAACGTCAGATTGTGTGTATCTCAGTGAGAGAAAGAACACTGTGACTTCCCCCGTTCCTCTGACGAAAGCGGTTAGAGGGAGAAAAGCGTCCTTTGCTTTCGCTTTCCCGCAGTGAGCTCGGCAGATCTGTCTTCGCGAAGGCCCGTTTTCCCCCGGAGAACTGCCTCGCGGTAGCCCTGTTCTGGAAGTGGAACGAGTATGCAGTGTTAGCGTTCAGCTATTGTGAAGGCTCGCTTTGGCCCAGGGCAAACGAAGCGCCGGGGGAAATCTTAGCAGAGCCCGGCGCCTTTCCACGGTTCAAAGCGTGGAACAGCAGACTCTTTTGCAAAGAACAGAGCGCCCAGGCAACAGCAGCCTGCACGTTTCTCAGTGAAAGGGAGAACTTGCTAACTTCATCCAGTCCTCTGAGCAAAGCAGGCAGAGGGAGAGAAACTTTCTTTCCTTCCTCTTTCCTGCAACGAATTCCTCCTTTGCTCTTGCAAACGCAAGGCTTCTTCTGAAAAACTACGTCGCGGTGCAGGGATCCTTCCAGAGGAGCAACGGCATAGTTTTAGCTGGAAGGGCTTGGCAGAGCAGCCGGGGAGAAAAGGCCTCTTGCGATTCTCTTTTCTTTCTGCCTGAATGCGGTCAATTGGCACTTGCCAAAGCAAGGTTTCCCAGCACAAACTACAAAGCAGCAGCTCCCTCCTGGCAGGGGAAATCCCATGCAGTGTTTCCCTGGCGAGATAGTGTTGCTACAGCGAGGCCCAGGGAAAACAGACTGCCTAGAGAAATCCTAGCAAAGCCCTGTGTTTCCCCACAGGAATGTATGTCAGTTTCAGTTCTTTGCCAGCAACGGAGCTCAGAGGCAACGTCAGATTGTGTGTATCTCAGTGAGAGAAAGAACACTGTGACTTACCCCGTTCCTCTGACGAAAGCGGTTAGAGGGAGAAAAGCGTCCTTTGCTTTCGCTTTCCCGCAGTGAGCTCGGCAGATCTGCCTTCGCGAAAGGCCGTTTTCCCCCGGAGAACTGCCTCGCGGTAGCCCTGTTCTGGAAGTGGAACGAGTATGCAGTGTTAGCGTTCAGCTATTGTGAAGGCTCTCTTTGGCCCAGGGCAAACGAAGCACCGGGGGAAATCTTAGCAGAGCCCGGCGCCTTTCCACGGTTCAAAGCGTGGAACAGCAGACTCTTTTGCAAAGAACAGAGCGCCCAGGCAACAGCAGCCTGCACGTTTCTCAGTGAAAGGGAGAACTTCCTAACTTCATCCAGTCCTCTGAGCAAAGTAGGCAGAGGGAGAGAAACTTTCTTTCCTTCCTCTTTCCTGCAACGAATTCCTCCTTTGCTCTTGCAAACGCAAGGCTTCTTCTGAAAAACTACTTCGCGGTGCAGAGATCCTTCCAGAGGAGCAACGGCATAGTTTTAGCTGGAAGGGCTTGGCAGAGCAGCCGGGGAGAAAAGGCCCCTTGCGATTCTCTTTTCTTTCTGCCTGAATGCGGTCAATTGGCACTTGCCAAAGCAAGGTTTCCCAGCACAAACTACAAAGCAGCAGCTCCCTCCTGGCAGAGGAAATCCCATGCAGTGTTGCCCTGGCGATATAGTGTTGCTACAGCGAGGCCCAGGGAAAACAGACTGCCTAGAGAAATCCTAGCAAAGCCCTGTGTTTCCCCACAGGAATGTATGTCAGTTTCAGTTCTTTGCCAGCAACGGAGCTCAGAGGCAACGTCAGATTGTGTGTATCTCAGTGAGAGAAAGAACACTGTCACTTACCCCGTTCCTCTGACGAAAGCGGTTAGAGGGAGAAAAGCGTCCTTTGCTTTCGCTTTCCCGCAGTGAGATCGGCAGATCTGCCTTCGCGAAAGGCCGTTTTCCCCCGGAGAACTGCCTCGCGGTAGCCCTGTTCTGGAAGTGGAACGAGTATGCAGTGTTAGCGTTCAGCTATTGTGAAGGCTCGCTTTGGCCCAGGGCAAACGAAGCACCGGGGGAAATCTTAGCAGAGCCCGGCGCCTTTCCACGGTTCAAAGCGTGGAACAGCAGACTCTTTTGCAAAGAACAGAGCGCCCAGGCAACAGCAGCCCGCACGTTTCTCAGGGAAAGGGAGAACTTCCTAACTTCATCCAGTCCTCTGAGCAAAGCAGGCAGAGGGAGAGAAACTTTCTTTCCTTCCTCTTTCCTGCAACGAATTCCTCCTTTGCTCTTGCAAACGCAAGGCTTCTTCTGAAAAACTACGTCGCGGTGCAGGGATCCTTCCAGAGGAGCAACGGCATAGTTTTAGCTGGAAGGGCTTGGCAGAGCAGCCGGGGAGAAAAGGCCCCTTGCGATTCTCTTTTCTTTCTGCCTGAATGCGGTCAATTGGCACTTGCCAAAGCAAGGTTTCCCAGCACAAACTACAAAGCAGCAGCTCTCTCCTGGCAGAGGAAATCCCATGCAGTGTTGCCCTGGCGAGATAGTGTTGCTACAGCGAGGCCCAGGGAAAACAGACTGCCTAGAGAAATCCTAGCAAAGCCCTGTGTTTCCCCACAGGAATGTATTTCAGTTTCAGTTCTTTGCCAGCAACGGAGCTCAGAGGCAACATCAGATTGTGTGTATCTCAGTGAGAGAAAGAACACTGTGACTTCCCCCGTTCCTCTGACGAAAGCGGTTAGAGGGAGAAAAGCGTCCTTTGCTTTCGCTTTCCCGCAGTGAGCTCGGCAGATCTGTCTTCGCGAAGGCCCGTTTTCCCCCGGAGAACTGCCTCGCGGTAGCCCTGTTCTGGAAGTGGAACGAGTATGCAGTGTTAGCGTTCAGCTATTGTGAAGGCTCGCTTTGGCCCAGGGCAAACGAAGCGCCGGGGGAAATCTTAGCAGAGCCCGGCGCCTTTCCACGGTTCAAAGCGTGGAACAGCAGACTCTTTTGCAAAGAACAGAGCGCCCAGGCAACAGCAGCCTGCACGTTTCTCAGTGAAAGGGAGAACTTGCTAACTTCATCCAGTCCTCTGAGCAAAGCAGGCAGAGGGAGAGAAACTTTCTTTCCTTCCTCTTTCCTGCAACGAATTCCTCCTTTGCTCTTGCAAACGCAAGGCTTCTTCTGAAAAACTACGTCGCGGTGCAGGGATCCTTCCAGAGGAGCAACGGCATAGTTTTAGCTGGAAGGGCTTGGCAGAGCAGCCGGGGAGAAAAGGCCCCTTGCGATTCTCTTTTCTTTCTGCCTGAATGCGGTCAATTGGCACTTGCCAAAGCAAGGTTTCCCAGCACAAACTACAAAGCAGCAGCTCTCTCCTGGCAGAGGAAATCCCATGCAGTGTTGCCCTGGCGAGATAGTGTTGCTACAGCGAGGCCCAGGGAAAACAGACTGCCTAGAGAAATCCTAGCAAAGCCCTGTGTTTCCCCACAGGAATGTATGTCAGTTTCAGTTCTTTGCCAGCAACGGAGCTCAGAGGCAACATCAGATTGTGTGTATCTCAGTGAGAGAAAGAACACTGTGACTTCCCCCGTTCCTCTGACGAAAGCGGTTAGAGGGAGAAAAGCGTCCTTTGCTTTCGCTTTCCCGCAGTGAGCTCGGCAGATCTGTCTTCGCGAAGGCCCGTTTTCCCCCGTAGAACTGCCTCGCGGTAGCCCTGTTCTGGAAGTGGAACGAGTATGCAGTGTTAGCGTTCAGCTATTGTGAAGGCTCGCTTTGGCCCAGGGCAAACGAAGCGCCGGGGGAAATCTTAGCAGAGCCCGGCGCCTTTCCACGGTTCAAAGCGTGGAACAGCAGACTCTTTTGCAAAGAACAGAGCGCCCAGGCAACAGCAGCCTGCACGTTTCTCAGTGAAAGGGAGAACTTGCTAACTTCATCCAGTCCTCTGAGCAAAGCAGGCAGAGGGAGAGAAACTTTCTTTCCTTCCTCTTTCCTGCAACGAATTCCTCCTTTGCTCTTGCAAACGCAAGGCTTCTTCTGAAAAACTACGTCGCGGTGCAGGGATCCTTCCAGAGGAGCAACGGCATAGTTTTAGCTGGAAGGGCTTGGCAGAGCAGCCGGGGAGAAAAGGCCTCTTGCGATTCTCTTTTCTTTCTGCCTGAATGCGGTCAATTGGCACTTGCCAAAGCAAGGTTTCCCAGCACAAACTACAAAGCAGCAGCTCCCTCCTGGCAGGGGAAATCCCATGCAGTGTTTCCCTGGCGAGATAGTGTTGCTACAGCGAGGCCCAGGGAAAACAGACTGCCTAGAGAAATCCTAGCAAAGCCCTGTGTTTCCCCACAGGAATGTATGTCAGTTTCAGTTCTTTGCCAGCAACGGAGCTCAGAGGCAACGTCAGATTGTGTGTATCTCAGTGAGAGAAAGAACACTGTGACTTACCCCGTTCCTCTGACGAAAGCGGTTAGAGGGAGAAAAGCGTCCTTTGCTTTCGCTTTCCCGCAGTGAGCTCGGCAGATCTGCCTTCGCGAAAGGCCGTTTTCCCCCGGAGAACTGCCTCGCGGTAGCCCTGTTCTGGAAGTGGAACGAGTATGCAGTGTTAGCGTTCAGCTATTGTGAAGGCTCTCTTTGGCCCAGGGCAAACGAAGCACCGGGGGAAATCTTAGCAGAGCCCGGCGCCTTTCCACGGTTCAAAGCGTGGAACAGCAGACTCTTTTGCAAAGAACAGAGCGCCCAGGCAACAGCAGCCTGCACGTTTCTCAGTGAAAGGGAGAACTTCCTAACTTCATCCAGTCCTCTGAGCAAAGTAGGCAGAGGGAGAGAAACTTTCTTTCCTTCCTCTTTCCTGCAACGAATTCCTCCTTTGCTCTTGCAAACGCAAGGCTTCTTCTGAAAAACTACTTCGCGGTGCAGAGATCCTTCCAGAGGAGCAACGGCATAGTTTTAGCTGGAAGGGCTTGGCAGAGCAGCCGGGGAGAAAAGGCCCCTTGCGATTCTCTTTTCTTTCTGCCTGAATGCGGTCAATTGGCACTTGCCAAAGCAAGGTTTCCCAGCACAAACTACAAAGCAGCAGCTCCCTCCTGGCAGAGGAAATCCCATGCAGTGTTGCCCTGGCGATATAGTGTTGCTACAGCGAGGCCCAGGGAAAACAGACTGCCTAGAGAAATCCTAGCAAAGCCCTGTGTTTCCCCACAGGAATGTATGTCAGTTTCAGTTCTTTGCCAGCAACGGAGCTCAGAGGCAACGTCAGATTGTGTGTATCTCAGTGAGAGAAAGAACACTGTCACTTCCCCCGTTCCTCTGACGAAAGCGGTTAGAGGGAGAAAAGCGTCCTTTGCTTTCGCTTTCCCGCAGTGAGCTCGGCAGATCTGCCTTCGCGAAAGGCCGTTTTCCCCCGGAGAACTGCCTCGCGGTAGCCCTGTTCTGGAAGTGGAACGAGTATGCAGTGTTAGCGTTCAGCTATTGTGAAGGCTCGCTTTGGCCCAGGGCAAACGAAGCACCGGGGGAAATCTTAGCAGAGCCCGGCGCCTTTCCACGGTTCAAAGCGTGGAACAGCAGACTCTTTTGCAAAGAACAGAGCGCCCAGGCAACAGCAGCCCGCACGTTTCTCAGGGAAAGGGAGAACTTCCTAACTTCATCCAGTCCTCTGAGCAAAGCAGGCAGAGGGAGAGAAACTTTCTTTCCTTCCTCTTTCCTGCAACGAATTCCTCCTTTGCTCTTGCAAACGCAAGGCTTCTTCTGAAAAACTACGTCGCGGTGCAGGGATCCTTCCAGAGGAGCAACGGCATAGTTTTAGCTGGAAGGGCTTGGCAGAGCAGCCGGGGAGAAAAGGCCCCTTGCGATTCTCTTTTCTTTCTGCCTGAATGCGGTCAATTGGCACTTGCCAAAGCAAGGTTTCCCAGCACAAACTACAAAGCAGCAGCTCCCTCCTGGCAGAGGAAATCCCATGCAGTGTTGCCCTGGCGAGATAGTGTTGCTACAGCGAGGCCCAGGGAAAACAGACTGCCTAGAGAAATCCTAGCAAAGCCCTGTGTTTCCCCACAGGAATGTATGTCAGTTTCAGTTCTTTGCCAGCAACGGAGCTCAGAGGCAACGTCAGATTGTGTGTATCTCAGTGAGAGAAAGAACACTGTGACTTCCCCCGTTCCTCTGACGAAAGCGGTTAGAGGGAGAAAAGCGTCCTTTGCTTTCGCTTTCCCGCAGTGAGCTCGGCAGATCTGCCTTCGCGAAAGGCCGTTTTCCCCGGAGAACTGCCTCGCGGTAGCCCTGTTCTGGAAGTGGAACGAGTATGCAGTGTTAGCGTTCAGCTATTGTGAAGGCTCTCTTTGGCCCAGGGCAAACGAAGCACCGGGGGAAATCTTAGCAGAGCCCGGCGCCTTTCCACGGTTCAAAGCGTGGAACAGCAGACTCTTTTGCAAAGAACAGAGCGCCCAGGCAACAGCAGCCTGCACGTTTCTCAGGGAAAGGGAGAACTTCCTAACTTCATCCAGTCCTCTGAACAAAGTAGGCAGAGGGAGAGAAACTTTCTTTCCTTCCTCTTTCCTGCAACGAATTCCTCCTTTGCTCTTGCAAACGCAAGGCTTCTTCTGAAAAACTACTTCGCGGTGCAGAGATCCTTCCAGAGGAGCAACGGCATAGTTTTAGCTGGAAGGGCTTGGCAGAGCAGCCGGGGAGAAAAGGCCCCTTGCGATTCTCTTTTCTTTCTGCCTGAATGCGGTCAATTGGCACTTGCCAAAGCAAGGTTTCCCAGCACAAACTACAAAGCAGCAGCTCCCTCCTGGCAGAGGAAATCCCATGCAGTGTTTCCCTGGCGAGATAGTGTTGCTACAGCGAGGCCCAGGGAAAACAGACTGCCTAGAGAAATCCTAGCAAAGCCCTGTGTTTCCCCACAGGAATGTATGTCAGTTTCAGTTCTTTGCCAGCAACGGAGCTCAGAGGCAACGTCAGATTGTGTGTATCTCAGTGAGAGAAAGAACACTGTGAGTTCCCCCGTTCCTCTGACGAAAGCGGTTAGAGGGAGAAAAGCGTCCTTTGCTTTCGCTTTCCCGCAGTGAGCTCGGCAGATCTGCCTTCGCGAAAGGCCGTTTTCCCCCGGAGAACTGCCTCGCGGTAGCCCTGTTCTGGAAGTGGAACGAGTATGCAGTGTTAGCGTTCAGCTATTGTGAAGGCTCTCTTTGGCCCAGGGCAAACGAAGCACCGGGGGAAATCTTAGCAGAGCCCGGCGCCTTTCCACGGTTCAAAGCGTGGAACAGCAGACTCTTTTGCAAAGAACAGAGCGCCCAGGCAACAGCAGCCTGCACGTTTCTCAGGGAAAGGGAGAACTTCCTAACTTCATCCAGTCCTCTGAGCAAAGTAGGCAGAGGGAGAGAAACTTTCTTTCCTTCCTCTTTCCTGCAACGAATTCCTCCTTTGCTCTTGCAAACGCAAGGCTTCTTCTGAAAAACTACTTCGCGGTGCAGAGATCCTTCCAGAGGAGCAACGGCATAGTTTTAGCTGGAAGGGCTTGGCAGAGCAGCCGGGGAGAAAAGGCCCCTTGCGATTCTCTTTTCTTTCTGCCTGAATGCGGTCAATTGGCACTTGCCAAAGCAAGGTTTCCCAGCACAAACTACAAAGCAGCAGCTCCCTCCTGGCAGAGGAAATCCCATGCAGTGTTTCCCTGGCGAGATAGTGTTGCTACAGCGAGGCCCAGGGAAAACAGACTGCCTAGAGAAATCCTAGCAAAGCCCTGTGTTTCCCCACAGGAATGTATGTCAGTTTCAGTTCTTTGCCAGCAACGGAGCTCAGAGGCAACGTCAGATTGTGTGTATCTCAGTGAGAGAAAGAACACTGTGAGTTCCCCCGTTCCTCTGACGAAAGCGGTTAGAGGGAGAAAAGCGTCCTTTGCTTTCGCTTTCCCGCAGTGAGCTCGGCAGATCTGCCTTCGCGAAAGGCCGTTTTCCCCCGGAGAACTGCCTCGCGGTAGCCCTGTTCTGGAAGTGGAACGAGTATGCAGTGTTAGCGTTCAGCTATTGTGAAGGCTCTCTTTGGCCCAGGGCAAACGAAGCACCGGGGGAAATCTTAGCAGAGCCCGGCGCCTTTCCACGGTTCAAAGCGTGGAACAGCAGACTCTTTTGCAAAGAACAGAGCGCCCAGGCAACAGCAGCCTGCACGTTTCTCAGGGAAAGGGAGAACTTCCTAACTTCATCCAGTCCTCTGAGCAAAGTAGGCAGAGGGAGAGAAACTTTCTTTCCTTCCTCTTTCCTGCAACGAATTCCTCCTTTGCTCTTGCAAACGCAAGGCTTCTTCTGAAAAACTACTTCGCGGTGCAGAGATCCTTCCAGAGGAGCAACGGCATAGTTTTAGCTGGAAGGGCTTGGCAGAGCAGCCGGGGAGAAAAGGCCCCTTGCGATTCTCTTTTCTTTCTGCCTGAATGCGGTCAATTGGCACTTGCCAAAGCAAGGTTTCCCAGCACAAACTACAAAGCAGCAGCTCCCTCCTGGCAGAGGAAATCCCATGCAGTGTTGCCCTGGCGAGATAGTGTTGCTACAGCGAGGCCCAGGGAAAACAGACTGCCTAGAGAAATCCTAGCAAAGCCCTGTGTTTCCCCACAGGAATGTATGTCAGTTTCAGTTCTTTGCCAGCAACGGAGCTCAGAGGCAACGTCAGATTGTGTGTATCTCAGTGAGAGAAAGAACACTGTGAGTTCCCCCGTTCCTCTGACGAAAGTGGTTAGAGGGAGAAAAGCGTCCTTTGCTTTCGCTTTCCCGCAGTGAGCTCGGCAGATCTGTCTTCGCCAAGGCCCTTTTTCCCCCGGAGAACTGCCTCGCGGTAGCCCTGTTCTGGAAGTGGAACGAGTATGCAGTGTTAGCGTTCAGCTATTGTGAAGGCTCGCTTTGGCCCAGGGCAAACGAAGCACCGGGGGAAATCTTAGCAGAGCCCGGCGCCTTTCCACGGTTCAAAGCGTGGAACAGCAGACTCTTTTGCAAAGAACAGAGCGCCCAGGCAACAGCAGCCTGCACGTTTCTCAGGGAAAGGGAGAACTTCCTAACTTCATCCAGTCCTCTGAACAAAGTAGGCAGAGGGAGAGAAACTTTCTTTCCTTCCTCTTTCCTGCAACGAATTCCTCCTTTGCTCTTGCAAACGCAAGGCTTCTTCTGAAAAACTACTTCGCGGTGCAGAGATCCTTCCAGAGGAGCAACGGCATAGTTTTAGCTGGAAGGGCTTGGCAGAGCAGCCGGGGAGAAAAGGCCCCTTGCGATTCTCTTTTCTTTCTGCCTGAATGCGGTCAATTGGCACTTGCCAAAGCAAGGTTTCCCAGCACAAACTACAAAGCAGCAGCTCCCTCCTGGCAGAGGAAATCCCATGCAGTGTTGCCCTGGCGAGATAGTGTTGCTACAGCGAGGCCCAGGGAAAACAGACTGCCTAGAGAAATCCTAGCAAAGCCCTGTGTTTCCCCACAGGAATGTATGTCAGTTTCAGTTCTTTGCCAGCAACGGAGCTCAGAGGCAACGTCAGATTGTGTGTATCTCAGTGAGAGAAAGAACACTGTCACTTCCCCCGTTCCTCTGACGAAAGCGGTTAGAGGGAGAAAAGCGTCCTTTGCTTTCGCTTTCCCGCAGTGAGCTCGGCAGATCTGCCTTCGCGAAAGGCCGTTTTCCCCCGGAGAACTGCCTCGCGGTAGCCCTGTTCTGGAAGTGGAACGAGTATGCAGTGTTAGCGTTCAGCTATTGTGAAGGCTCGCTTTGGCCCAGGGCAAACGAAGCACCGGGGGAAATCTTAGCAGAGCCCGGCGCCTTTCCACGGTTCAAAGCGTGGAACAGCAGACTCTTTTGCAAAGAACAGAGCGCCCAGGCAACAGCAGCCCGCACGTTTCTCAGGGAAAGGGAGAACTTCCTAACTTCATCCAGTCCTCTGAGCAAAGCAGGCAGAGGGAGAGAAACTTTCTTTCCTTCCTCTTTCCTGCAACGAATTCCTCCTTTGCTCTTGCAAACGCAAGGCTTCTTCTGAAAAACTACGTCGCGGTGCAGGGATCCTTCCAGAGGAGCAACGGCATAGTTTTAGCTGGAAGGGCTTGGCAGAGCAGCCGGGGAGAAAAGGCCCCTTGCGATTCTCTTTTCTTTCTGCCTGAATGCGGTCAATTGGCACTTGCCAAAGCAAGGTTTCCCAGCACAAACTACAAAGCAGCAGCTCCCTCCTGGCAGAGGAAATCCCATGCAGTGTTGCCCTGGCGAGATAGTGTTGCTACAGCGAGGCCCAGGGAAAACAGACTGCCTAGAGAAATCCTAGCAAAGCCCTGTGTTTCCCCACAGGAATGTATGTCAGTTTCAGTTCTTTGCCAGCAACGGAGCTCAGAGGCAACGTCAGATTGTGTGTATCTCAGTGAGAGAAAGAACACTGTGACTTCCCCCGTTCCTCTGACGAAAGCGGTTAGAGGGAGAAAAGCGTCCTTTGCTTTCGCTTTCCCGCAGTGAGCTCGGCAGATCTGCCTTCGCGAAAGGCCGTTTTCCCCGGAGAACTGCCTCGCGGTAGCCCTGTTCTGGAAGTGGAACGAGTATGCAGTGTTAGCGTTCAGCTATTGTGAAGGCTCTCTTTGGCCCAGGGCAAACGAAGCACCGGGGGAAATCTTAGCAGAGCCCGGCGCCTTTCCACGGTTCAAAGCGTGGAACAGCAGACTCTTTTGCAAAGAACAGAGCGCCCAGGCAACAGCAGCCTGCACGTTTCTCAGGGAAAGGGAGAACTTCCTAACTTCATCCAGTCCTCTGAGCAAAGTAGGCAGAGGGAGAGAAACTTTCTTTCCTTCCTCTTTGCTGCAACGAATTCCTCCTTTGCTCTTGCAAACGCAAGGCTTCTTCTGAAAAACTACTTCGCGGTGCAGAGATCCTTCCAGAGGAGCAACGGCATAGTTTTAGCTGGAAGGGCTTGGCAGAGCAGCCGGGGAGAAAAGGCCTCTTGCGATTCTCTTTTCTTTCTGCCTGAATGCGGTCAATTGGCACTTGCCAAAGCAAGGTTTCCCAGCACAAACTACAAAGCAGCAGCTCTCTCCTGGCAGAGGAAATCCCATGCAGTGTTGCCCTGGCGAGATAGTGTTGCTACAGCGAGGCCCAGGGAAAACAGACTGCCTAGAGAAATCCTAGCAAAGCCCTGTGTTTCCCCACAGGAATGTATGTCAGTTTCAGTTCTTTGCCAGCAACGGAGCTCAGAGGCAACGTCAGATTGTGTGTATCTCAGTGAGGGAAAGAACACTGTGACTTCCCCCGTTCCTCTGACGAAAGCGGTTAGAGGGAGAAAAGCGTCCTTTGCTTTCGCTTTCCCGCAGTGAGCTCGGCAGATCTGCCTTCGCGAAAGGCCGTTTTCCCCCGGAGAACTGCCTCGCGGTAGCCCTATTCTGGAAGTGGAACGAGTATGCAGTGTTAGCGTTCAGCTATTGTGAAGGCTCGCTTTGGCCCAGGGCAAACGAAGCGCCGGGGGAAATCTTAGCAGAGCCCGGCGCCTTTCCACGGTTCAAAGCGTGGAACAGCAGACTCTTTTGCAAAGAACAGAGCGCCCAGGCAACAGCAGCCTGCACGTTTCTCAGTGAAAGGGAGAACTTGCTAACTTCATCCAGTCCTCTGAGCAAAGCAGGCAGAGGGAGAGAAACTTTCTTTCCTTCCTCTTTCCTGCAACGAATTCCTCCTTTGCTCTTGCAAACGCAAGGCTTCTTCTGAAAAACTACGTCGCGGTGCAGGGATCCTTCCAGAGGAGCAACGGCATAGTTTTAGCTGGAAGGGCTTGGCAGAGCAGCCGGGGAGAAAAGGCCTCTTGCGATTCTCTTTTCTTTCTGCCTGAATGCGGTCAATTGGCACTTGCCAAAGCAAGGTTTCCCAGCACAAACTACAAAGCAGCAGCTCCCTCCTGGCAGGGGAAATCCCATGCAGTGTTTCCCTGGCGAGATAGTGTTGCTACAGCGAGGCCCAGGGAAAACAGACTGCCTAGAGAAATCCTAGCAAAGCCCTGTGTTTCCCCACAGGAATGTATGTCAGTTTCAGTTCTTTGCCAGCAACGGAGCTCAGAGGCAACGTCAGATTGTGTGTATCTCAGTGAGAGAAAGAACACTGTGACTTACCCCGTTCCTCTGACGAAAGCGGTTAGAGGGAGAAAAGCGTCCTTTGCTTTCGCTTTCCCGCAGTGAGCTCGGCAGATCTGCCTTCGCGAAAGGCCGTTTTCCCCCGGAGAACTGCCTCGCGGTAGCCCTGTTCTGGAAGTGGAACGAGTATGCAGTGTTAGCGTTCAGCTATTGTGAAGGCTCTCTTTGGCCCAGGACAAACGAAGCACCGGGGGAAATCTTAGCAGAGCCCGGCGCCTTTCCACGGTTCAAAGCGTGGAACAGCAGACTCTTTTGCAAAGAACAGAGCGCCCAGGCAACAGCAGCCTGCACGTTTCTCAGTGAAAGGGAGAACTTCCTAACTTCATCCAGTCCTCTGAGCAAAGTAGGCAGAGGGAGAGAAACTTTCTTTCCTTCCTCTTTCCTGCAACGAATTCCTCCTTTGCTCTTGCAAACGCAAGGCTTCTTCTGAAAAACTACTTCGCGGTGCAGAGATCCTTCCAGAGGAGCAACGGCATAGTTTTAGCTGGAAGGGCTTGGCAGAGCAGCCGGGGAGAAAAGGCCCCTTGCGATTCTCTTTTCTTTCTGCCTGAATGCGGTCAATTGGCACTTGCCAAAGCAAGGTTTCCCAGCACAAACTACAAAGCAGCAGCTCCCTCCTGGCAGAGGAAATCCCATGCAGTGTTGCCCTGGCGAGATAGTGTTGCTACAGCGAGGCCCAGGGAAAACAGACTGCCTAGAGAAATCCTAGCAAAGCCCTGTGTTTCCCCACAGGAATGTATGTCAGTTTCAGTTCTTTGCCAGCAACGGAGCTCAGAGGCAACGTCAGATTGTGTGTATCTCAGTGAGAGAAAGAACACTGTCACTTCCCCCGTTCCTCTGACGAAAGCGGTTAGAGGGAGAAAAGCGTCCTTTGCTTTCGCTTTCCCGCAGTGAGCTCGGCAGATCTGCCTTCGCGAAAGGCCGTTTTCCCCCGGAGAACTGCCTCGCGGTAGCCCTGTTCTGGAAGTGGAACGAGTATGCAGTGTTAGCGTTCAGCTATTGTGAAGGCTCGCTTTGGCCCAGGGCAAACGAAGCACCGGGGGAAATCTTAGCAGAGCCCGGCGCCTTTCCACGGTTCAAAGCGTGGAACAGCAGACTCTTTTGCAAAGAACAGAGCGCCCAGGCAACAGCAGCCCGCACGTTTCTCAGGGAAAGGGAGAACTTCCTAACTTCATCCAGTCCTCTGAGCAAAGCAGGCAGAGGGAGAGAAACTTTCTTTCCTTCCTCTTTCCTGCAACGAATTCCTCCTTTGCTCTTGCAAACGCAAGGCTTCTTCTGAAAAACTACGTCGCGGTGCAGGGATCCTTCCAGAGGAGCAACGGCATAGTTTTAGCTGGAAGGGCTTGGCAGAGCAGCCGGGGAGAAAAGGCCCCTTGCGATTCTCTTTTCTTTCTGCCTGAATGCGGTCAATTGGCACTTGCCAAAGCAAGGTTTCCCAGCACAAACTACAAAGCAGCAGCTCCCTCCTGGCAGAGGAAATCCCATGCAGTGTTGCCCTGGCGAGATAGTGTTGCTACAGCGAGGCCCAGGGAAAACAGACTGCCTAGAGAAATCCTAGCAAAGCCCTGTGTTTCCCCACAGGAATGTATGTCAGTTTCAGTTCTTTGCCAGCAACGGAGCTCAGAGGCAACGTCAGATTGTGTGTATCTCAGTGAGAGAAAGAACACTGTGACTTCCCCCGTTCCTCTGACGAAAGCGGTTAGAGGGAGAAAAGCGTCCTTTGCTTTCGCTTTCCCGCAGTGAGCTCGGCAGATCTGCCTTCGCGAAAGGCCGTTTTCCCCGGAGAACTGCCTCGCGGTAGCCCTGTTCTGGAAGTGGAACGAGTATGCAGTGTTAGCGTTCAGCTATTGTGAAGGCTCTCTTTGGCCCAGGGCAAACGAAGCACCGGGGGAAATCTTAGCAGAGCCCGGCGCCTTTCCACGGTTCAAAGCGTGGAACAGCAGACTCTTTTGCAAAGAACAGAGCGCCCAGGCAACAGCAGCCTGCACGTTTCTCAGGGAAAGGGAGAACTTCCTAACTTCATCCAGTCCTCTGAGCAAAGTAGGCAGAGGGAGAGAAACTTTCTTTCCTTCCTCTTTCCTGCAACGAATTCCTCCTTTGCTCTTGCAAACGCAAGGCTTCTTCTGAAAAACTACTTCGCGGTGCAGAGATCCTTCCAGAGGAGCAACGGCATAGTTTTAGCTGGAAGGGCTTGGCAGAGCAGCCGGGGAGAAAAGGCCCCTTGCGATTCTCTTTTCTTTCTGCCTGAATGCGGTCAATTGGCACTTGCCAAAGCAAGGTTTCCCAGCACAAACTACAAAGCAGCAGCTCCCTCCTGGCAGAGGAAATCCCATGCAGTGTTGCCCTGGCGAGATAGTGTTGCTACAGCGAGGCCCAGGGAAAACAGACTGCCTAGAGAAATCCTAGCAAAGCCCTGTGTTTCCCCACAGGAATGTATGTCAGTTTCAGTTCTTTGCCAGCAACGGAGCTCAGAGGCAACGTCAGATTGTGTGTATCTCAGTGAGAGAAAGAACACTGTGAGTTCCCCCGTTCCTCTGACGAAAGCGGTTAGAGGGAGAAAAGCGTCCTTTGCTTTCGCTTTCCCGCAGTGAGCTCGGCAGATCTGCCTTCGCGAAGGGCCGTTTTCCCCCGGAGAACTGCCTCGCGGTAGCCCTGTTCTGGAAGTGGAACGAGTATGCAGTGTTAGCGTTCAGCTATTGTGAAGGCTCTCTTTGGCCCAGGGCAAACGAAGCACCGGGGGAAATCTTAGCAGAGCCCGGCGCCTTTCCACGGTTCAAAGCGTGGAACAGCAGACTCTTTTGCAAAGAACAGAGCGCCCAGGCAACAGCAGCCTGCACGTTTCTCAGGGAAAGGGAGAACTTCCTAACTTCATCCAGTCCTCTGAGCAAAGTAGGCAGAGGGAGAGAAACTTTCTTTCCTTCCTCTTTCCTGCAACGAATTCCTCCTTTGCTCTTGCAAACGCAAGGCTTCTTCTGAAAAACTACTTCGCGGTGCAGAGATCCTTCCAGAGGAGCAACGGCATAGTTTTAGCTGGAAGGGCTTGGCAGAGCAGCCGGGGAGAAAAGGCCCCTTGCGATTCTCTTTTCTTTCTGCCTGAATGCGGTCAATTGGCACTTGCCAAAGCAAGGTTTCCCAGCACAAACTACAAAGCAGCAGCTCCCTCCTGGCAGAGGAAATCCCATGCAGTGTTGCCCTGGCGAGATAGTGTTGCTACAGCGAGGCCCAGGGAAAACAGACTGCCTAGAGAAATCCTAGCAAAGCCCTGTGTTTCCCCACAGGAATGTATGTCAGTTTCAGTTCTTTGCCAGCAACGGAGCTCAGAGGCAACGTCAGATTGTGTGTATCTCAGTGAGAGAAAGAACACTGTGAGTTCCCCCGTTCCTCTGACGAAAGTGGTTAGAGGGAGAAAAGCGTCCTTTGCTTTCGCTTTCCCGCAGTGAGCTCGGCAGATCTGTCTTCGCCAAGGCCCTTTTTCCCCCGGAGAACTGCCTCGCGGTAGCCCTGTTCTGGAAGTGGAACGAGTATGCAGTGTTAGCGTTCAGCTATTGTGAAGGCTCGCTTTGGCCCAGGGCAAACGAAGCACCGGGGGAAATCTTAGCAGAGCCCGGCGCCTTTCCACGGTTCAAAGCGTGGAACAGCAGACTCTTTTGCAAAGAACAGAGCGCCCAGGCAACAGCAGCCTGCACGTTTCTCAGGGAAAGGGAGAACTTCCTAACTTCATCCAGTCCTCTGAACAAAGTAGGCAGAGGGAGAGAAACTTTCTTTCCTTCCTCTTTCCTGCAACGAATTCCTCCTTTGCTCTTGCAAACGCAAGGCTTCTTCTGAAAAACTACTTCGCGGTGCAGAGATCCTTCCAGAGGAGCAACGGCATAGTTTTAGCTGGAAGGGCTTGGCAGAGCAGCCGGGGAGAAAAGGCCCCTTGCGATTCTCTTTTCTTTCTGCCTGAATGCGGTCAATTGGCACTTGCCAAAGCAAGGTTTCCCAGCACAAACTACAAAGCAGCAGCTCCCTCCTGGCAGAGGAAATCCCATGCAGTGTTGCCCTGGCGAGATAGTGTTGCTACAGCGAGGCCCAGGGAAAACAGACTGCCTAGAGAAATCCTAGCAAAGCCCTGTGTTTCCCCACAGGAATGTATGTCAGTTTCAGTTCTTTGCCAGCAACGGAGCTCAGAGGCAACGTCAGATTGTGTGTATCTCAGTGAGAGAAAGAACACTGTGAGTTCCCCCGTTCCTCTGACGAAAGTGGTTAGAGGGAGAAAAGCGTCCTTTGCTTTCGCTTTCCCGCAGTGAGCTCGGCAGATCTGTCTTCGCCAAGGCCCTTTTTCCCCCGGAGAACTGCCTCGCGGTAGCCCTGTTCTGGAAGTGGAACGAGTATGCAGTGTTAGCGTTCAGCTATTGTGAAGGCTCGCTTTGGCCCAGGGCAAACGAAGCACCGGGGGAAATCTTAGCAGAGCCCGGCGCCTTTCCACGGTTCAAAGCGTGGAACAGCAGACTCTTTTGCAAAGAACAGAGCGCCCAGGCAACAGCAGCCTGCACGTTTCTCAGTGAAAGGGAGAACTTCCTAACTTCATCCAGTCCTCTGAGCAAAGCAGGCAGAGGGAGAGAAACTTTCTTTCCTTCCTCTTTCCTGCAACGAATTCCTCCTTTGCTCTTGCAAACGCAAGGCTTCTTCTGAAAAACTAGGTCGCGGTGCAGGGATCCTTCCAGAGGAGCAACGGCATAGTTTTAGCTGGAAGGGCTTGGCAGAGCAGCCGGGGAGAAAAGGCCCCTTGCGATTCTCTTTTCTTTCTGCCTGAATGCGGTCAATTGGCACTTGCCAAAGCAAGGTTTCCCAGCACAAACTACAAAGCAGCAGCTCCCTCCTGGCAGGGGAAATCCCATGCAGTGTTTCCCTGGCGAGATAGTGTTGCTACAGCGAGGCCCAGGGAAAACAGACTGCCTAGAGAAATCCTAGCAAAGCCCTGTGTTTCCCCACAGGAATGTATGTCAGTTTCAGTTCTTTGCCAGCAACGGAGCTCAGAGGCAACGTCAGATTGTGTGTATCTCAGTGAGAGAAAGAACACTGTGAGTTCCCCCGTTCCTCTGACGAAAGCGGTTAGAGGGAGAAAAGCGTCCTTTGCTTTCGCTTTCCCGCAGTGAGCTCGGCAGATCTGCCTTCGCGAAAGGCCGTTTTCCCCCGGAGAACTGCCTCGCGGTAGCCCTGTTCTGGAAGTGGAACGAGTATGCAGTGTTAGCGTTCAGCTATTGTGAAGGCTCTCTTTGGCCCAGGGCAAACGAAGCACCGGGGGAAATCTTAGCAGAGCCCGGCGCCTTTCCACGGTTCAAAGCGTGGAACAGCAGACTCTTTTGCAAAGAACAGAGCGCCCAGGCAACAGCAGCCTGCACGTTTCTCAGTGAAAGGGAGAACTTCCTAACTTCATCCAGTCCTCTGAGCAAAGTAGGCAGAGGGAGAGAAACTTTCTTTCCTTCCTCTTTGCTGCAACGAATTCCTCCTTTGCTCTTGCAAACGCAAGGCTTCTTCTGAAAAACTACTTCGCGGTGCAGAGATCCTTCCAGAGGAGCAACGGCATAGTTTTAGCTGGAAGGGCTTGGCAGAGCAGCCGGGGAGAAAAGGCCCCTTGCGATTCTCTTTTCTTTCTGCCTGAATGCGGTCAATTGGCACTTGCCAAAGCAAGGTTTCCCAGCACAAACTACAAAGCAGCAGCTCCCTCCTGGCAGAGGAAATCCCATGCAGTGTTGCCCTGGCGAGATAGTGTTGCTACAGCGAGGCCCAGGGAAAACAGACTGCCTAGAGAAATCCTAGCAAAGCCCTGTGTTTCCCCACAGGAATGTATGTCAGTTTCAGTTCTTTGCCAGCAACGGAGCTCAGAGGCAACGTCAGATTGTGTGTATCTCAGTGAGAGAAAGAACACTGTGAGTTCCCCCGTTCCTCTGACGAAAGCGGTTAGAGGGAGAAAAGCGTCCTTTGCTTTCGCTTTCCCGCAGTGAGCTCGGCAGATCTGTCTTCGCCAAGGCCCTTTTTCCCCCGGAGAACTGCCTCGCGGTAGCCCTGTTCTGGAAGTGGAACGAGTATGCAGTGTTAGTGTTCAGCTATTGTGAAGGCTCGCTTTGGCCCAGGGCAAACGAAGCGCCGGGGGAAATCTTAGCAGAGCCCGGCGCCTTTCCACGGTTCAAAGCGTGGAACAGCAGACTCTTTTGCAAAGAACAGAGCGCTCAGGCAACAGCAGCCTGCACGTTTCTCAGTGAAAGGGAGAACTTCCTAACTTCATCCAGTCCTCTGAGCAAAGCAGGCAGAGGGAGAGAAACTTTCTTTCCTTCCTCTTTGCTGCAACGAATTCCTCCTTTGCTCTTGCAAACGCAAGGCTTCTTCTGAAAAACTAGGTCGCGGTGCAGGGATCCTTCCAGAGGAGCAACGGCATAGTTTTAGCTGGAAGGGCTTGGCAGAGCAGCCGGGGAGAAAAGGCCTCTTGCGATTCTCTTTTCTTTCTGCCTGAATGCGGTCAATTGGCACTTGCCAAAGCAAGGTTTCCCAGCACAAACTACAAAGCAGCAGCTCCCTCCTGGCAGAGGAAATCCCATGCAGTGTTGCCCTGGCGATATAGTGTTGCTACAGCGAGGCCCAGGGAAAACAGACTGCCTAGAGAAATCCTAGCAAAGCCCTGTGTTTCCCCACAGGAATGTATGTCAGTTTCAGTTCTTTGCCAGCAACGGAGCTCAGAGGCAACGTCAGATTGTGTGTATCTCAGTGAGAGAAAGAACACTGTCACTTCCCCCGTTCCTCTGACGAAAGCGGTTAGAGGGAGAAAAGCGTCCTTTGCTTTCGCTTTCCCGCAGTGAGCACGGCAGATCTGCCTTCGCGAAAGGCCGTTTTCCCCGGAGAACTGCCTCGCGGTAGCCCTGTTCTGGAAGTGGAACGAGTATGCAGTGTTAGCGTTCAGCTATTGTGAAGGCTCGCTTTGGCCCAGGGCAAACGAAGCACCGGGGGAAATCTTAGCAGAGCCCGGCGCCTTTCCACGGTTCAAAGCGTGGAACAGCAGACTCTTTTGCAAAGAACAGAGCGCCCAGGCAACAGCAGGCTGCACGTTTCTCAGGGAAAGGGAGAACTTGCTAACTTCATCCAGTCCTCTGAGCAAAGTAGGCAGAGGGAGAGAAACTTTCTTTCCTTCCTCTTTCCTGCAACGAATTCCTCCTTTGCTCTTGCAAACGCAAGGCTTCTTCTGAAAAACTACTTCGCGGTGCAGAGATCCTTCCAGAGGAGCAACGGCATAGTTTTAGCTGGAAGGGCTTGGCAGAGCAGCCGGGGAGAAAAGGCCCCTTGCGATTCTCTTTTCTTTCTGCCTGAATGCGGTCAATTGGCACTTGCCAAAGCAAGGTTTCCCAGCACAAACTACAAAGCAGCAGCTCCCTCCTGGCAGAGGAAATCCCATGCAGTGTTGCCCTGGCGAGATAGTGTTGCTACAGCGAGGCCCAGGGAAAACAGACTGCCTAGAGAAATCCTAGCAAAGCCCTGTGTTTCCCCACAGGAATGTATGTCAGTTTCAGTTCTTTGCCAGCAACGGAGCTCAGAGGCAACGTCAGATTGTGTGTATCTCAGTGAGAGAAAGAACACTGTGAGTTCCCCCGTTCCTCTGACGAAAGCGGTTAGAGGGAGAAAAGCGTCCTTTGCTTTCGCTTTCCCGCAGTGAGCTCGGCAGATCTGCCTTCGCGAAAGGCCGTTTTCCCCGGAGAACTGCCTCGCGGTAGCCCTGTTCTGGAAGTGGAACGAGTATGCAGTGTTAGCGTTCAGCTATTGTGAAGGCTCTCTTTGGCCCAGGGCAAACGAAGCGCCGGGGGAAATCTTAGCAGAGCCCTGCGCCTTTCCACGGTTCAAAGCCTGGAACTGCAGACTCTTTTGCAAAGAAGAGAGCGCACAGGCAACAGCAGCCTGCACGTTTCTCAGTGAAAGGGAGAACTTGCTAACTTCATCCAGTCCTCTGAGCAAAGCAGGCAGAGGGAGAGAAACTTTCTTTCCTTCCTCTTTCCTGCAACGAATTCCTCCTTTGCTCTTGCAAACGCAAGGCTTCTTCTGAAAAACTACGTCGCGGTGCAGGGATCCTTCCAGAGGAGCAACGGCATAGTTTTAGCTGGAAGGGCTTGGCAGAGCAGCCGGGGAGAAAAGGCCCCTTGCGATTCTCTTTTCTTTCTGCCTGAATGCGGTCAATTGGCACTTGCCAAAGCAAGGTTTCCCAGCACAAACTACAAAGCAGCAGCTCTCTCCTGGCAGAGGAAATCCCATGCAGTGTTGCCCTGGCGAGATAGTGTTGCTACAGCGAGGCCCAGGGAAAACAGACTGCCTAGAGAAATCCTAGCAAAGCCCTGTGTTTCCCCACAGGAATGTATGTCAGTTTCAGTTCTTTGCCAGCAACGGAGCTCAGAGGCAACGTCAGATTGTGTGTATCTCAGTGAGAGAAAGAACACTGTGAGTTCCCCCGTTCCTCTGACGAAAGCGGTTAGAGGGAGAAAAGCGTCCTTTGCTTTCGCTTTCCCGCAGTGAGCTCGGCAGATCTGCCTTCGCGAAAGGCCGTTTTCCCCCGGAGAACTGCCTCGCGGTAGCCCTGTTCTGGAAGTGGAACGAGTATGCAGTGTTAGCGTTCAGCTATTGTGAAGGCTCTCTTTGGCCCAGGGCAAACGAAGCACAGGGGGAAATCTTAGCAGAGCCCGGCGCCTTTCCACGGTTCAAAGCGTGGAACAGCAGACTCTTTTGCAAAGAACAGAGCGCCCAGGCAACAGCAGCCTGCACGTTTCTCAGGGAAAGGGAGAACTTCCTAACTTCATCCAGTCCTCTGAGCAAAGCAGGCAGAGGGAGAGAAACTTTCTTTCCTTCCTCTTTCCTGCAACGAATTCCTCCTTTGCTCTTGCAAACGCAAGGCTTCTTCTGAAAAACTACTTCGCGGTGCAGAGATCCTTCCAGAGGAGCAACGGCATAGTTTTAGCTGGAAGGGCTTGGCAGAGCAGCCGGGGAGAAAAGGCCCCTTGCGATTCTCTTTTCTTTCTGCCTGAATGCGGTCAATTGGCACTTGCCAAAGCAAGGTTTCCCAGCACAAACTACAAAGCAGCAGCTCCCTCCTGGCAGAGGAAATCCCATGCAGTGTTGCCCTGGCGAGATAGTGTTGCTACAGCGAGGCCCAGGGAAAACAGACTGCCTAGAGAAATCCTAGCAAAGCCCTGTGTTTCCCCACAGGAATGTATGTCAGTTTCAGTTCTTTGCCAGCAACGGAGCTCAGAGGCAACGTCAGATTGTGTGTATCTCAGTGAGGGAAAGAACACTGTGACTTCCCCCGTTCCTCTGACGAAAGCGGTTAGAGGGAGAAAAGCGTCCTTTGCTTTCGCTTTCCCGCAGTGAGCTCGGCAGATCTGCCTTCGCGAAAGGCCGTTTTCCCCGGAGAACTGCCTCGCGGTAGCCCTGTTCTGGAAGTGGAACGAGTATGCAGTGTTAGCGTTCAGCTATTGTGAAGGCTCTCTTTGGCCCAGGGCAAACGAAGCGCCGGGGGAAATCTTAGCAGAGCCCGGCGCCTTTCCACGGTTCAAAGCCTGGAACTGCAGACTCTTTTGCAAAGAAGAGAGCGCACAGGCAACAGCAGCCTGCACGTTTCTCAGTGAAAGGGAGAACTTCCTAACTTCATCCAGTCCTCTGAGCAAAGCAGGCAGAGGGAGAGAAACTTTCTTTCCTTCCTCTTTCCTGCAACGAATTCCTCCTTTGCTCTTGCAAACGCAAGGCTTCTTCTGAAAAACTACGTCGCGGTGCAGGGATCCTTCCAGAGGAGCAACGGCATAGTTTTAGCTGGAAGGGCTTGGCAGAGCAGCCGGGGAGAAAAGGCCTCTTGCGATTCTCTTTTCTTTCTGCCTGAATGCGGTCAATTGGCACTTGCCAAAGCAAGGTTTCCCAGCACAAACTACAAAGCAGCAGCTCTCTCCTGGCAGAGGAAATCCCATGCAGTGTTGCCCTGGCGAGATAGTGTTGCTACAGCGAGGCCCAGGGAAAACAGACTGCCTAGAGAAATCCTAGCAAAGCCCTGTGTTTCCCCACAGGAATGTATGTCAGTTTCAGTTCTTTGCCAGCAACGGAGCTCAGAGGCAACGTCAGATTGTGTGTATCTCAGTGAGAGAAAGAACACTGTGAGTTCCCCCGTTCCTCTGACAAAAGCGGTTAGAGGGAGAAAAGCGTCCTTTGCTTTCGCTTTCCCGCAGTGAGCTCGGCAGATCTGCCTTCGCGAAAGGCCGTTTTCCCCCGGAGAACTGCCTCGCGGTAGCCCTGTTCTGGAAGTGGAACGAGTATGCAGTGTTAGCGTTCAGCTATTGTGAAGGCTCTCTTTGGCCCAGGGCAAACGAAGCACCGGGGGAAATCTTAGCAGAGCCCGGCGCCTTTCCACGGTTCAAAGCGTGGAACAGCAGACTCTTTTGCAAAGAACAGAGCGCCCAGGCAACAGCAGCCCGCACGTTTCTCAGGGAAAGGGAGAACTTGCTAACTTCATCCAGTCCTCTGAGCAAAGCAGGCAGAGGGAGAGAAACTTTCTTTCCTTCCTCTTTCCTGCAACGAATTCCTCCTTTGCTCTTGCAAACGCAAGGCTTCTTCTGAAAAACTACGTCGCGGTGCAGGGATCCTTCCAGAGGAGCAACGGCATAGTTTTAGCTGGAAGGGCTTGGCAGAGCAGCCGGAGAGAAAAGGCCCCTTGCGATTCTCTTCTTTCTGCCTGAATGCGGTCAATTGGCACTTGCCAAAGCAAGGTTTCCCAGCACAAACTACAAAGCATCAGCTCTCTCCTGGCAGAGGAAATCCCATGCAGTGTTGCCCTGGCGAGATAGTGTTGCTACAGCGAGGCCCAGGGAAAACAGACTCCCTAGAGAAATCCTAGCAAAGCCCTGTGTTTCCCCACAGGAATGTATGTCAGTTTCAGTTCTTTGCCAGCAACGGAGCTCAGAGGCAACGTCAGATTGTGTGTATCTCAGTGAGGGAAAGAACACTGTGACTTCCCCCGTTCGTCTGACGAAAGCGGTTAGAGGGAGAAAAGCGTCCTTTGCTTTCGCTTTCCCGCAGTGAGCTCGGCAGATCTGCCTTCGCGAAAGGCCGTTTTCCCCCGGAGAACTGCCTCGCGGTAGCCCTATTCTGGAAGTGGAACGAGTATGCAGTGTTAGCGTTCAGCTATTGTGAAGGCTCTCTTTGGCCCAGGGCAAACGAAGCACCGGGGGAAATCTTAGCAGAGCCCGGCGGCTTTCCACGGTTCAAAGCCTGGAACTGCAGACTCTTTTGCAAAGAAGAGAGCGCACAGGCAACAGCAGCCTGCACGTTTCTCAGTGAAAGGGAGAACTTGCTAACTTCATCCAGTCCTCTGAGCAAAGCAGGCAGAGGGAGAGAAACTTTCTTTCCTTCCTCTTTCCTGCAACGAATTCCTCCTTTGCTCTTGCAAACGCAAGGCTTCTTCTGAAAAACTACGTCGCGGTGCAGGGATCCTTCCAGAGGAGCAACGGCATAGTTTTAGCTGGAAGGGCTTGGCAGAGCAGCCGGCGAGAAAAGGCCTCTTGCGATTCTCTTTTCTTTCTGCCTGAATGCGGTCAATTGGCACTTGCCAAAGCAAGGTTTCCCAGCACAAACTACAAAGCAGCAGCTCCCTCCTGGCAGAGGAAATCCCATGCAGTGTTGCCCTGGCGAGATAGTGTTGCTACAGCGAGGCCCAGGGAAAACAGACTGCCTAGAGAAATCCTAGCAAAGCCCTGTGTTTCCCCACAGGAATGTATGTCAGTTTCAGTTCTTTGCCAGCAACGGAGCTCAGAGGCAACGTCAGATTGTGTGTATCTCAGTGAGAGAAAGAACACTGTCACTTCCCCCGTTCCTCTGACGAAAGCGGTTAGAGGGAGAAAAGCGTCCTTTGCTTTCGCTTTCCCGCAGTGAGCTCGGCAGATCTGTCTTCGCGAAGGCCCGTTTTCCCAAGGAGAACTGCCTCGCGGTAGCCCTGTTCTGGAAGTGGAACGAGTATGCAGTGTTAGCGTTCAGCTATTGTGAAGGCTCGCTTTGGCCCAGGGCAAACGAAGCGCCGGGGGAAATCTTAGCAGAGCTCGGCGCCTTTCCACGGTTCAAAGCGTGGAACAGCAGACTCTTTTGCAAAGAACAGAGCGCCCAGGCAACAGCAGCCTGCACGTTTCTCAGTGAAAGGGAGAACTTCCTAACTTCATCCAGTCCTCTGAGCAAAGCAGGCAGAGGGAGAGAAACTTTCTTTCCTTCCTCTTTCCTGCAACGAATTCCTCCTTTGCTCCTGCAAACGCAAGGCTTCTTCTGAAAAACTAGGTCGCGGTGCAGGGATCCTTCCAGAGGAGCAACGGCATAGTTTTAGCTGGAAGGGCTTGGCAGAGCAGCCGGGGAGAAAAGGCCCCTTGCGATTCTCTTTTCTTTCTGCCTGAATGCGGTCAATTGGCACTTGCCAAAGCAAGGTTTCCCAGCACAAACTACAAAGCAGCAGCTCCCTCCTGGCAGAGGAAATCCCATGCAGTGTTGCCCTGGCGAGATAGTGTTGCTACAGCGAGGCCCAGGGAAAACAGACTGCCTAGAGAAATCCTAGCAAAGCCCTGTGTTTCCCCACAGGAATGTATGTCAGTTTCAGTTCTTTGCCAGCAACGGAGCTCAGAGGCAACGTCAGATTGTGTGTATCTCAGTGAGAGAAAGAACACTGTGAGTTCCCCCGTTCCTCTGACGAAAGCGGTTAGAGGGAGAAAAGCGTCCTTTGCTTTCGCTTTCCCGCAGTGAGCACGGCAGATCTGCCTTCGCGAAAGGCCGTTTTCCCCGGAGAACTGCCTCGCGGTAGCCCTGTTCTGGAAGTGGAACGAGTATGCAGTGTTAGCGTTCAGCTATTGTGAAGGCTCGCTTTGGCCCAGGGCAAACGAAGCACCGGGGGAAATCTTAGCAGAGCCCGGCGCCTTTCCACGGTTCAAAGCGTGGAACAGCAGACTCTTTTGCAAAGAACAGAGCGCCCAGGCAACAGCAGGCTGCACGTTTCTCAGGGAAAGGGAGAACTTGCTAACTTCATCCAGTCCTCTGAGCAAAGTAGGCAGAGGGAGAGAAACTTTCTTTCCTTCCTCTTTCCTGCAACGAATTCCTCCTTTGCTCTTGCAAACGCAAGGCTTCTTCTGAAAAACTACTTCGCGGTGCAGAGATCCTTCCAGAGGAGCAACGGCATAGTTTTAGCTGGAAGGGCTTGGCAGAGCAGCCGGGGAGAAAAGGCCCCTTGCGATTCTCTTTTCTTTCTGCCTGAATGCGGTCAATTGGCACTTGCCAAAGCAAGGTTTCCCAGCACAAACTACAAAGCAGCAGCTCCCTCCTGGCAGAGGAAATCCCATGCAGTGTTGCCCTGGCGAGATAGTGTTGCTACAGCGAGGCCCAGGGAAAACAGACTGCCTAGAGAAATCCTAGCAAAGCCCTGTGTTTCCCCACAGGAATGTATGTCAGTTTCAGTTCTTTGCCAGCAACGGAGCTCAGAGGCAACGTCAGATTGTGTGTATCTCAGTGAGAGAAAGAACACTGTGAGTTCCCCCGTTCCTCTGACGAAAGCGGTTAGAGGGAGAAAAGCGTCCTTTGCTTTCGCTTTCCCGCAGTGAGCTCGGCAGATCTGCCTTCGCGAAAGGCCGTTTTCCCCGGAGAACTGCCTCGCGGTAGCCCTGTTCTGGAAGTGGAACGAGTATGCAGTGTTAGCGTTCAGCTATTGTGAAGGCTCTCTTTGGCCCAGGGCCAACGAAGCGCCGGGGGAAATCTTAGCAGAGCCCGGCGCCTTTCCACGGTTCAAAGCCTGGAACTGCAGACTCTTTTGCAAAGAAGAGAGCGCACAGGCAACAGCAGCCTGCACGTTTCTCAGTGAAAGGGAGAACTTGCTAACTTCATCCAGTCCTCTGAGCAAAGCAGGCAGAGGGAGAGAAACTTTCTTTCCTTCCTCTTTCCTGCAACGAATTCCTCCTTTGCTCTTGCAAACGCAAGGCTTCTTCTGAAAAACTACGTCGCGGTGCAGGGATCCTTCCAGAGGAGCAACGGCATAGTTTTAGCTGGAAGGGCTTGGCAGAGCAGCCGGGGAGAAAAGGCCCCTTGCGATTCTCTTTTCTTTCTGCCTGAATGCGGTCAATTGGCACTTGCCAAAGCAAGGTTTCCCAGCACAAACTACAAAGCAGCAGCTCTCACCTGGCAGAGGAAATCCCATGCAGTGTTGCCCTGGCGAGATAGTGTTGCTACAGCGAGGCCCAGGGAAAACAGACTGCCTAGAGAAATCCTAGCAAAGCCCTGTGTTTCCCCACAGGAATGTATGTCAGTTTCAGTTCTTTGCCAGCAACGGAGCTCAGAGGCAACATCAGATTGTGTGTATCTCAGTGAGAGAAAGAACACTGTGACTTCCCTCGTTCCTCTGACGAAAGCGGTTAGAGGGAGAAAAGCGTCCTTTGCTTTCGCTTTCCCGCAGTGAGCTCGGCAGATCTGCCCTTCGCGAAGGGCCGTTTTCCCCCGGAGAACTGCCTCGCGGTAGCCCTGTTCTGGAAGTGGAACGAGTATGCAGTGTTAGCGTTCAGCTATTGTGAAGGCTCGCTTTGGCCCAGGGCAAACGAAGCGCCGGGGGAAATCTTAGCAGAGCCCGGCGCCTTTCCACGGTTCAAAGCGTGGAACAGCAGACTCTTTTGCAAAGAAGAGAGCGCCCAGGCAACAGCAGCCTGCACGTTTCTCAGTGAAAGGGAGAACTTCCTAACTTCATCCAGTCCTCTGAGCAAAGCAGGCAGAGGGAGAGAAACTTTCTTTCCTTCCTCTTTCCTGCAACGAATTCCTCCTTTGCTCTTGCAAACGCAAGGCTTCTTCTGAAAAACTACGTCGCGGTGCAGGGATCCTTCCAGAGGAGCAACGGCATAGTTTTAGCTGGAAGGGCTTGGCAGAGCAGCCGGCGAGAAAAGGCCTCTTTGCCATTCTCTTTTCTTTCTGCCTGAATGCGGTCAATTGGCACTTGCCAAAGCAAGGTTTCCCAGCACAAGCTACAAAGCAGCAGCTCTCTCCTGGCAGAGGAAATCCCATGCAGTGTTGCCCTGGCCAGATAGTGTTGCTACAGCGAGGCCCAGGGAAAACAGACTGCCTGGAGAAATCCTAGCAAAGCCCTGTGTTTCCCCACAGGAATGTATGTCAGTTTCAGTTCTTTGCCAGCAACGGAGCTCAGAGGCAACGTCAGATTGTGTGTATCTCAGTGAGAGAAAGAACACTGTGACTTCCCCCGTTCCTCTGACGAAAGCGGATAGAGGGAGAAAAGCGTCCTTTGCTTTCGCTTTCCCGCAGTGAGCTCGGCAGATCTGCCCTTCGCGAAGGGCCGTTTTCCCTCGGAGAACTGCCTCGCGGTAGCCCTGTTCTGGAAGTGGAACGAGTATGCAGTGTTAGCGTTCAGCTATTGTGAAGGCTCGCTTTGGCCCAGGGCAAACGAAGCGCCGGGGGAAATCTTAGCAGAGCCCGGCGCCTTTCCACGGTTCAAAGCGTGGAACAGCAGACTCTTTTGCAAAGAACAGAGCGCCCAGGCAACAGCAGCCTGCACGTTTCTCAGTGAAAGGGAGAACTTCCTAACTTCATCCAGTCCTCTGAGCAAAGCAGGCAGAGGGAGAGAAACTTTCTTTCCTTCCTCTTTCCTGCAACGAATTCCTCCTTTGCTCCTGCAAACGCAAGGCTTCTTCTGAAAAACTAGGTCGCGGTGCAGGGATCCTTCCAGAGGAGCAACGGCATAGTTTTAGCTGGAAGGGCTTGGCAGAGCAGCCGGGGAGAAAAGGCCCCTTGCGATTCTCTTTTCTTTCTGCCTGAATGCGGTCAATTGGCACTTGCCAAAGCAAGGTTTCCCAGCACAAACTACAAAGCAGCAGCTCCCTCCTGGCAGAGGAAATCCCATGCAGTGTTGCCCTGGCGAGATAGTGTTGCTACAGCGAGGCCCAGGGAAAACAGACTGCCTAGAGAAATCCTAGCAAAGCCCTGTGTTTCCCCACAGGAATGTATGTCAGTTTCAGTTCTTTGCCAGCAACGGAGCTCAGAGGCAACGTCAGATTGTGTGTATCTCAGTGAGAGAAAGAACACTGTGAGTTCCCCCGTTCCTCTGACGAAAGCGGTTAGAGGGAGAAAAGCGTCCTTTGCTTTCGCTTTCCCGCAGTGAGCACGGCAGATCTGCCTTCGCGAAAGGCCGTTTTCCCCGGAGAACTGCCTCGCGGTAGCCCTGTTCTGGAAGTGGAACGAGTATGCAGTGTTAGCGTTCAGCTATTGTGAAGGCTCGCTTTGGCCCAGGGCAAACGAAGCACAGGGGGAAATCTTAGCAGAGCCCGGCGCCTTTCCACGGTTCAAAGCGTGGAACAGCAGACTCTTTTGCAAAGAACAGAGCGCCCAGGCAACAGCAGGCTGCACGTTTCTCAGGGAAAGGGAGAACTTGCTAACTTCATCCAGTCCTCTGAGCAAAGTAGGCAGAGGGAGAGAAACTTTCTTTCCTTCCTCTTTCCTGCAACGAATTCCTCCTTTGCTCTTGCAAACGCAAGGCTTCTTCTGAAAAACTACTTCGCGGTGCAGAGATCCTTCCAGAGGAGCAACGGCATAGTTTTAGCTGGAAGGGCTTGGCAGAGCAGCCGGGGAGAAAAGGCCCCTTGCGATTCTCTTTTCTTTCTGCCTGAATGCGGTCAATTGGCACTTGCCAAAGCAAGGTTTCCCAGCACAAACTACAAAGCAGCAGCTCCCTCCTGGCAGAGGAAATCCCATGCAGTGTTGCCCTGGCGAGATAGTGTTGCTACAGCGAGGCCCAGGGAAAACAGACTGCCTAGAGAAATCCTAGCAAAGCCCTGTGTTTCCCCACAGGAATGTATGTCAGTTTCAGTTCTTTGCCAGCAACGGAGCTCAGAGGCAACGTCAGATTGTGTGTATCTCAGTGAGAGAAAGAACACTGTGAGTTCCCCCGTTCCTCTGACGAAAGCGGTTAGAGGGAGAAAAGCGTCCTTTGCTTTCGCTTTCCCGCAGTGAGCTCGGCAGATCTGCCTTCGCTAAGGCCCTTTTTCCCCCGGAGAACTGCCTCGCGGTAGCCCTGTTCTGGAAGTGGAACGAGTATGCAGTGTTAGCGTTCAGCTATTGTGAAGGCTCGCTTTGGCCCAGGGCAAACGAAGCGCCGGGGGAAATCTTAGCAGAGCCCGGCGCCTTTCCACGGTTCAAAGCGTGGAACAGCAGACTCTTTTGCAAAGAAGAGAGCGCCCAGGCAACAGCAGCCTGCACGTTTCTCAGTGAAAGGGAGAACTTCCTAACTTCATCCAGTCCTCTGAGCAAAGCAGGCAGAGGGAGAGAAACTTTCTTTCCTTCCTCTTTCCTGCAACGAATTCCTCCTTTGCTCTTGCAAACGCAAGGCTTCTTCTGAAAAACTACGTCGCGGTGCAGGGATCCTTCCAGAGGAGCAACGGCATAGTTTTAGCTGGAAGGGCTTGGCAGAGCAGCCGGCGAGAAAAGGCCTCTTTGCCATTCTCTTTTCTTTCTGCCTGAATGCGGTCAATTGGCACTTGCCAAAGCAAGGTTTCCCAGCACAAGCTACAAAGCAGCAGCTCTCTCCTGGCAGAGGAAATCCCATGCAGTGTTGCCCTGGCGAGATAGTGTTGCTACAGCGAGGCCCAGGGAAAACAGACTGCCTGGAGAAATCCTAGCAAAGCCCTGTGTTTCCCCACAGGAATGTATGTCAGTTTCAGTTCTTTGCCAGCAACGGAGCTCAGAGGCAACGTCAGATTGTGTGTATCTCAGTGAGAGAAAGAACACTGTGACTTCCCCCGTTCCTCTGACGAAAGCGGTTAGAGGGAGAAAAGCGTCCTTTGCTTTCGCTTTCCCGCAGTGAGCTCAGCAGATCTGCCCTTCGCGAAGGGCCGTTTTCCCTCGGAGAACTGCCTCGCGGTAGCCCTGTTCTGGAAGTGGAACGAGTATGCAGTGTTAGCGTTCAGCTATTGTGAAGGCTCGCTTTGGCCCAGGGCAAACGAAGCGCCGGGGGAAATCTTAGCAGAGCCCGGCGCCTTTCCACGGTTCAAAGCGTGGAACAGCAGACTCTTTTGCAAAGAACAGAGCGCCCAGGCAACAGCAGCCTGCACGTTTCTCAGTGAAAGGGAGAACTTCCTAACTTCATCCAGTCCTCTGAGCAAAGCAGGCAGAGGGAGAGAAACTTTCTTTCCTTCCTCTTTCCTGCAACGAATTCCTCCTTTGCTCCTGCAAACGCAAGGCTTCTTCTGAAAAACTAGGTCGCGGTGCAGGGATCCTTCCAGAGGAGCAACGGCATAGTTTTAGCTGGAAGGGCTTGGCAGAGCAGCCGGGGAGAAAAGGCCCCTTGCGATTCTCTTTTCTTTCTGCCTGAATGCGGTCAATTGGCACTTGCCAAAGCAAGGTTTCCCAGCACAAACTACAAAGCAGCAGCTCCCTCCTGGCAGAGGAAATCCCATGCAGTGTTGCCCTGGCGAGATAGTGTTGCTACAGCGAGGCCCAGGGAAAACAGACTGCCTAGAGAAATCCTAGCAAAGCCCTGTGTTTCCCCACAGGAATGTATGTCAGTTTCAGTTCTTTGCCAGCAACGGAGCTCAGAGGCAACGTCAGATTGTGTGTATCTCAGTGAGAGAAAGAACACTGTGAGTTCCCCCGTTCCTCTGACGAAAGCGGTTAGAGGGAGAAAAGCGTCCTTTGCTTTCGCTTTCCCGCAGTGAGCACGGCAGATCTGCCTTCGCGAAAGGCCGTTTTCCCCGGAGAACTGCCTCGCGGTAGCCCTGTTCTGGAAGTGGAACGAGTATGCAGTGTTAGCGTTCAGCTATTGTGAAGGCTCGCTTTGGCCCAGGGCAAACGAAGCACCGGGGGAAATCTTAGCAGAGCCCGGCGCCTTTCCACGGTTCAAAGCGTGGAACAGCAGACTCTTTTGCAAAGAACAGAGCGCCCAGGCAACAGCAGGCTGCACGTTTCTCAGGGAAAGGGAGAACTTGCTAACTTCATCCAGTCCTCTGAGCAAAGTAGGCAGAGGGAGAGAAACTTTCTTTCCTTCCTCTTTCCTGCAACGAATTCCTCCTTTGCTCTTGCAAACGCAAGGCTTCTTCTGAAAAACTACTTCGCGGTGCAGAGATCCTTCCAGAGGAGCAACGGCATAGTTTTAGCTGGAAGGGCTTGGCAGAGCAGCCGGGGAGAAAAGGCCCCTTGCGATTCTCTTTTCTTTCTGCCTGAATGCGGTCAATTGGCACTTGCCAAAGCAAGGTTTCCCAGCACAAACTACAAAGCAGCAGCTCCCTCCTGGCAGAGGAAATCCCATGCAGTGTTGCCCTGGCGAGATAGTGTTGCTACAGCGAGGCCCAGGGAAAACAGACTGCCTAGAGAAATCCTAGCAAAGCCCTGTGTTTCCCCACAGGAATGTATGTCAGTTTCAGTTCTTTGCCAGCAACGGAGCTCAGAGGCAACGTCAGATTGTGTGTATCTCAGTGAGAGAAAGAACACTGTGAGTTCCCCCGTTCCTCTGACGAAAGCGGTTAGAGGGAGAAAAGCGTCCTTTGCTTTCGCTTTCCCGCAGTGAGCTCGGCAGATCTGCCTTCGCTAAGGCCCTTTTTCCCCCGGAGAACTGCCTCGCGGTAGCCCTGTTCTGGAAGTGGAACGAGTATGCAGTGTTAGCGTTCAGCTATTGTGAAGGCTCGCTTTGGCCCAGGGCAAACGAAGCGCCGGGGGAAATCTTAGCAGAGCCCGGCGCCTTTCCACGGTTCAAAGCCTGGAACTGCAGACTCTTTTGCAAAGAACAGAGCGCACAGGCAACAGCAGCCTGCACGTTTCTCAGTGAAAGGGAGAACTTGCTAACTTCATCCAGTCCTCTGAGCAAAGCAGGCAGAGGGAGAGAAACTTTCTTTCCTTCCTCTTTCCTGCAACGAATTCCTCCTTTGCTCTTGCAAACGCAAGGCTTCTTCTGAAAAACTACGTCGCGGTGCAGGGATCCTTCCAGAGGAGCAACGGCATAGTTTTAGCTGGAAGGGCTTGGCAGAGCAGCCGGGGAGAAAAGGCCCCTTGCGATTCTCTTTTCTTTCTGCCTGAATGCGGTCAATTGGCACTTGCCAAAGCAAGGTTTCCCAGCACAAACTACAAAGCAGCAGCTCTCTCCTGGCAGAGGAAATCCCATGCAGTGTTGCCCTGGCGAGATAGTGTTGCTACAGCGAGGCCCAGGGAAAACAGACTGCCTAGAGAAATCCTAGCAAAGCCCTGTGTTTCCCCACAGGAATGTATGTCAGTTTCAGTTCTTTGCCAGCAACGGAGCTCAGAGGCAACGTCAGATTGTGTGTATCTCAGTGAGAGAAAGAACACTGTGAGTTCCCCCGTTCCTCTGACGAAAGCGGTTAGAGGGAGAAAAGCGTCCTTTGCTTTCGCTTTCCCGCAGTGAGCTCGGCAGATCTGCCTTCGCGAAAGGCCGTTTTCCCCCGGAGAACTGCCTCGCGGTAGCCCTGTTCTGGAAGTGGAACGAGTATGCAGTGTTAGCGTTCAGCTATTGTGAAGGCTCTCTTTGGCCCAGGGCAAACGAAGCACAGGGGGAAATCTTAGCAGAGCCCGGCGCCTTTCCACGGTTCAAAGCGTGGAACAGCAGACTCTTTTGCAAAGAACAGAGCGCCCAGGCAACAGCAGCCTGCACGTTTCTCAGTGAAAGGGAGAACTTCCTAACTTCATCCAGTCCTCTGAGCAAAGCAGGCAGAGGGAGAGAAACTTTCTTTCCTTCCTCTTTCCTGCAACGAATTCCTCCTTTGCTCTTGCAAACGCAAGGCTTCTTCTGAAAAACTACTTCGCGGTGCAGAGATCCTTCCAGAGGAGCAACGGCATAGTTTTAGCTGGAAGGGCTTGGCAGAGCAGCCGGGGAGAAAAGGCCCCTTGCGATTCTCTTTTCTTTCTGCCTGAATGCGGTCAATTGGCACTTGCCAAAGCAAGGTTTCCCAGCACAAACTACAAAGCAGCAGCTCCCTCCTGGCAGAGGAAATCCCATGCAGTGTTGCCCTGGCGAGATAGTGTTGCTACAGCGAGGCCCAGGGAAAACAGACTGCCTAGAGAAATCCTAGCAAAGCCCTGTGTTTCCCCACAGGAATGTATGTCAGTTTCAGTTCTTTGCTAGCAACGGAGCTCAGAGGCAACGTCAGATTGTGTGTATCTCAGTGAGGGAAAGAACACTGTGACTTCCCCCGTTCCTCTGACGAAAGCGGTTAGAGGGAGAAAAGCGTCCTTTGCTTTCGCTTTCCCGCAGTGAGCTCGGCAGATCTGCCTTCGCGAAAGGCCGTTTTCCCCGGAGAACTGCCTCGCGGTAGCCCTGTTCTGGAAGTGGAACGAGTATGCAGTGTTAGCGTTCAGCTATTGTGAAGGCTCTCTTTGGCCCAGGGCAAACGAAGCGCCGGGGGAAATCTTAGCAGAGCCCGGCGCCTTTCCACGGTTCAAAGCCTGGAACTGCAGACTCTTTTGCAAAGAAGAGAGCGCACAGGCAACAGCAGCCTGCACGTTTCTCAGTGAAAGGGAGAACTTCCTAACTTCATCCAGTCCTCTGAGCAAAGCAGGCAGAGGGAGAGAAACTTTCTTTCCTTCCTCTTTCCTGCAACGAATTCCTCCTTTGCTCTTGCAAACGCAAGGCTTCTTCTGAAAAACTACGTCGCGGTGCAGGGATCCTTCCAGAGGAGCAACGGCATAGTTTTAGCTGGAAGGGCTTGGCAGAGCAGCCGGGGAGAAAAGGCCCCTTGCGATTCTCTTTTCTTTCTGCCTGAATGCTGTCAATTGGCACTTGCCAAAGCAAGGTTTCCCAGCACAAACTACAAAGCAGCAGCTCCCTCCTGGCAGAGGAAATCCCATGCAGTGTTGCCCTGGCGAGATAGTGTTGCTACAGCGAGGCCCAGGGAAAACAGACTGCCTAGAGAAATCCTAGCAAAGCCCTGTGTTTCCCCACAGGAATGTATGTCAGTTTCAGTTCTTTGCCAGCAACGGAGCTCAGAGGCAACGTCAGATTGTGTGTATCTCAGTGAGAGAAAGAACACTGTGAGTTCCCCCGTTCCTCTGACGAAAGCGGTTAGAGGGAGAAAAGCGTCCTTTGCTTTCGCTTTCCCGCAGTGAGCTCGGCAGATCTGCCTTCGCGAAAGGCCGTTTTCCCCGGAGAACTGCCTCGCGGTAGCCCTGTTCTGGAAGTGGAACGAGTATGCAGTGTTAGCGTTCAGCTATTGTGAAGGCTCTCTTTGGCCCAGGGCAAACGAAGCGCCGGGGGAAATCTTAGCAGAGCCCGGCGCCTTTCCACGGTTCAAAGCCTGGAACTGCAGACTCTTTTGCAAAGAAGAGAGCGCACAGGCAACAGCAGCCTGCACGTTTCTCAGTGAAAGGGAGAACTTGCTAACTTCATCCAGTCCTCTGAGCAAAGCAGGCAGAGGGAGAGAAACTTTCTTTGCTTCCTCTTTGCTGCAACGAATTCCTCCTTTGCTCTTGCAAACGCAAGGCTTCTTCTGAAAAACTACGTCGCGGTGCAGGGATCCTTCCAGAGGAGCAACGGCATAGTTTTAGCTGGAAGGGCTTGGCAGAGCAGCCGGGGAGAAAAGGCCCCTTGCGATTCTCTTTTCTTTCTGCCTGAATGCGGTCAATTGGCACTTGCCAAAGCAAGGTTTCCCAGCACAAACTACAAAGCAGCAGCTCTCTCCTGGCAGAGGAAATCCCATGCAGTGTTGCCCTGGCGAGATAGTGTTGCTACAGCGAGGCCCAGGGAAAACAGACTGCCTAGAGAAATCCTAGCAAAGCCCTGTGTTTCCCCACAGGAATGTATGTCAGTTTCAGTTCTTTGCCAGCAACGGAGCTCAGAGGCAACGTCAGATTGTGTGTATCTCAGTGAGAGAAAGAACACTGTGACTTACCCCGTTCCTCTGACGAAAGCGGTTAGAGGGAGAAAAGCGTCCTTTGCTTTCGCTTTCCCGCAGTGAGCTCGGCAGATCTGTCTTCGCGAAGGCCCGTTTTCCCCCGGAGAACTGCCTCGCGGTAGCCCTGTTCTGGAAGTGGAACGAGTATGCAGTGTTAGCGTTCAGCTATTGTGAAGGCTCGCTTTGGCCCAGGGCAAACGAAGCGCCGGGGGAAATCTTAGCAGAGCCCGGCGCCTTTCCACGGTTCAAAGCGTGGAACAGCAGACTCTTTTGCAAAGAACAGAGCGCCCAGGCAACAGCAGCCTGCACGTTTCTCAGTGAAAGGGAGAACTTCCTAACTTCATCCAGTCCTCTGAGCAAAGCAGGCAGAGGGAGAGAAACTTTCTTTCCTTCCTCTTTCCTGCAACGAATTCCTCCTTTGCTCCTGCAAACGCAAGGCTTCTTCTGAAAAACTAGGTCGCGGTGCAGGGATCCTTCCAGAGGAGCAACGGCATAGTTTTAGCTGTAAGGGCTTGGCAGAGCAGCCGGGGAGAAAAGGCCTCTTGCGATTCTCTTTTCTTTCTGCCTGAATGCGGTCAATTGGCACTTGCCAAAGCAAGGTTTCCCAGCACAAACTACAAAGCAGCAGCTCTCTCCTGGCAGAGGAAATCCCATGCAGTGTTGCCCTGGCGAGATAGTGTTGCTACAGCGAGGCCCAGGGAAAACAGACTGCCTAGAGAAATCCTAGCAAAGCCCTGTGTTTCCCCACAGGAATGTATGTCAGTTTCAGTTCTTTGCCAGCAACGGAGCTCAGAGGCAACATCAGATTGTGTGTATCTCAGTGAGAGAAAGAACACTGTGACTTCCCCCGTTCCTCTGACGAAAGCGGTTAGAGGGAGAAAAGCGTCCTTTGCTTTCGCTTTCCCGCAGTGAGCTCGGCAGATCTGTCTTCGCGAAGGCCCGTTTTCCCCCGGAGAACTGCCTCGCAATAGCCCTGTTCTGGAAGTGGAACGAGTATGCAGTGTTAGCGTTCAGCTATTGTGAAGGCTCGCTTTGGCCCAGGGCAAACGAAGCGCCGGGGGAAATCTTAGCAGAGCCCGGCGCCTTTCCACGGTTCAAAGCGTGGAACAGCAGACTCTTTTGCAAAGAACAGAGCGCCCAGGCAACAGCAGCCTGCACGTTTCTCAGTGAAAGGGAGAACTTCCTAACTTCATCCAGTCCTCTGAGCAAAGCAGGCAGAGGGAGAGAAACTTTCTTTCCTTCCTCTTTCCTGCAACGAATTCCTCCTTTGCTCTTGCAAACGCAAGGCTTCTTCTGAAAAACTACGTCGCGGTGCAGGGATCCTTCCAGAGGAGCAACGGCATAGTTTTAGCTGGAAGGGCTTGGCAGAGCAGCCGGGGAGAAAAGGCCCCTTGCGATTCTCTTTTCTTTCTGCCTGAATGCGGTCAATTGGCACTTGCCAAAGCAAGGTTTCCCAGCACAAACTACAAAGCAGCAGCTCTCTCCTGGCAGAGGAAATCCCATGCAGTGTTGCCCTGGCGAGATAGTGTTGCTACAGCGAGGCCCAGGGAAAACAGACTGCCTAGAGAAATCCTAGCAAAGCCCTGTGTTTCCCCACAGGAATGTATGTCAGTTTCAGTTCTTTGCCAGCAACGGAGCTCAGAGGCAACGTCAGATTGTGTGTATCTCAGTGAGAGAAAGAACACTGTGAGTTCCCCCGTTCCTCTGACGAAAGCGGTTAGAGGGAGAAAAGCGTCCTTTGCTTTCGCTTTCCCGCAGTGAGCTCGGCAGATCTGTCTTCGCCAAGGCCCTTTTTCCCCCGGAGAACTGCCTCGCGGTAGCCCTGTTCTGGAAGTGGAACGAGTATGCAGTGTTAGCGTTCAGCTATTGTGAAGGCTCGCTTTGGCCCAGGGCAAACGAAGCACCGGGGGAAATCTTAGCAGAGCCCGGCGCCTTTCCACGGTTCAAAGCCTGGAACTGCAGACTCTTTTGCAAAGAACAGAGCGCCCAGGCAACAGCAGCCTGCACGTTTCTCAGGGAAAGGGAGAACTTCCTAACTTCATCCAGTCCTCTGAGCAAAGCAGGCAGAGGGAGAGAAATTTTCTTTCCTTCCTCTTTCCTGCAACGAATTCCTCCTTTGCTCTTGCAAACGCAAGGCTTCTTCTGAAAAACTACGTCGCGGTGCAGGGATCCTTCCAGAGGAGCAACGGCATAGTTTTAGCTGGAAGGGCTTGGCAGAGCAGCCGGGGAGAAAAGGCCCCTTGCGATTCTCTTTTCTTTCTGCCTGAATGCGGTCAATTGGCACTTGCCAAAGCAAGGTTTCCCAGCACAAACTACAAAGCAGCAGCTCCCTCCTGGCAGAGGAAATCCCATGCAGTGTTGCCCTGGCGAGATAGTGTTGCTACAGTGAGGCCCAGGGAAAACAGACTGCCTAGAGAAATCCTAGCAAAGCCCTGTGTTTCCCCACAGGAATGTATGTCAGTTTCAGTTCTTTGCCAGCAACGGAGCTCAGAGGCAACGTCAGATTGTGTGTATCTCAGTGAGGGAAAGAACACTGTGACTTCCCCGTTCCTCTGACGAAAGCGGTTAGAGGGAGAAAAGCGTCCTTTGCTTTCGCTTTCCCGCAGTGAGCTCGGCAGATCTGCCTTCGCGAAAGGCCGTTTTCCCCGGAGAACTGCCTCGCGGTAGCCCTGTTCTGGAAGTGGAACGAGTATGCAGTGTTAGCGTTCAGCTATTGTGAAGGCTCTCTTTGGCCCAGGGCAAACGAAGCGCCGGGGGAAATCTTAGCAGAGCCCGGCGCCTTTCCACGGTTCAAAGCGTGGAACAGCAGACTCTTTTGCAAAGAAGAGAGCGCACAGGAAACAGCAGCCTGCACGTTTCTCAGTGAAAGGGAGAACTTCCTAACTTCATCCAGTCCTCTGAGCAAAGCAGGCAGAGGGAGAGAAACTTTCTTTCCTTCCTCTTTCCTGCAACGAATTCCTCCTTTGCTCTTGCAAACGCAAGGCTTCTTCTGAAAAACTACGTCGCGGTGCAGGGATCCTTCCAGAGGAGCAACGGCATAGTTTTAGCTGGAAGGGCTTGGCAGAGCAGCCGGGGAGAAAAGGCCCCTTGCGATTCTCTTTTCTTTCTGCCTGAATGCGGTCAATTGGCACTTGCCAAAGCAAGGTTTCCCAGCACAAACTACAAAGCAGCAGCTCCCTCCTGGCAGAGGAAATCCCATGCAGTGTTGCCCTGGCGAGATAGTGTTGCTACAGCGAGGCCCAGGGAAAACAGACTGCCTAGAGAAATCCTAGCAAAGCCCTGTGTTTCCCCACAGGAATGTATGTCAGTTTCAGTTCTTTGCCAGCAACGGAGCTCAGAGGCAACGTCAGATTGTGTGTATCTCAGTGAGAGAAAGAACACTGTGACTTCCCCCGTTCCTCTGACGAAAGCGGTTAGAGGGAGAAAAGCGTCCTTTGCTTTCGCTTTCCCGCAGTGAGCTCGGCAGATCTGCCTTCGCGAAAGGCCGTTTTCCCCGGAGAACTGCCTCGCGGTAGCCCTGTTCTGGAAGTGGAACGAGTATGCAGTGTTAGCGTTCAGCTATTGTGAAGGCTCTCTTTGGCCCAGGGCAAACGAAGCGCCGGGGGAAATCTTAGCAGAGCCCGGCGCCTTTCCACGGTTCAAAGCCTGGAACTGCAGACTCTTTTGCAAAGAAGAGAGCGCACAGGCAACAGCAGCCTGCACGTTTCTCAGTGAAAGGGAGAACTTCCTAACTTCATCCAGTCCTCTGAGCAAAGCAGGCAGAGGGAGAGAAACTTTCTTTCCTTCCTCTTTCCTGCAACGAATTCCTCCTTTGCTCTTGCAAACGCAAGGCTTCTTCTGAAAAACTACGTCGCGGTGCAGGGATCCTTCCAGAGGAGCAACGGCATAGTTTTAGCTGGAAGGGCTTGGCAGAGCAGCCGGGGAGAAAAGGCCCCTTGCGATTCTCTTTTCTTTCTGCCTGAATGCGGTCAATTGGCACTTGCCAAAGCAAGGTTTCCCAGCACAAACTACAAAGCAGCAGCTCTCTCCTGGCAGAGGAAATCCCATGCAGTGTTGCCCTGGCGAGATAGTGTTGCTACAGCGAGGCCCAGGGAAAACAGACTGCCTAGAGAAATCCTAGCAAAGCCCTGTGTTTCCCCACAGGAATGTATGTCAGTTTCAGTTCTTTGCCAGCAACGGAGCTCAGAGGCAACGTCAGATTGTGTGTATCTCAGTGAGAGAAAGAACACTGTCACTTCCCCCGTTCCTCTGACGAAAGCGGTTAGAGGGAGAAAAGCGTCCTTTGCTTTCGCTTTCCCGCAGTGAGCTCGGCAGATCTGCCTTCGCGAAAGGCCGTTTTCCCCCGGAAAACTGCCTCGCGGTAGCCCTGTTCTGGAAGTGGAACGAGTATGCAGTGTTAGCGTTCAGCTATTGTGAAGGCTCTCTTTGGCCCAGGGCAAACGAAGCACCGGGGGAAATCTTAGCAGAGCCCGGCGCCTTTCCACGGTTCAAAGCGTGGAACAGCAGACTCTTTTGCAAAGAACAGAGCGCCCAGGCAACAGCAGCCCGCACGTTTCTCAGGGAAAGGGAGAACTTCCTAACTTCATCCAGTCCTCTGAGCAAAGCAGGCAGAGGGAGAGAAACTTTCTTTCCTTCCTCTTTCCTGCAACGAATTCCTCCTTTGCTCTTGCAAACGCAAGGCTTCTTCTGAAAAACTACGTCGCGGTGCAGGGATCCTTCCAGAGGAGCAACGGCATAGTTTTAGCTGGAAGGGCTTGGCAGAGCAGCCGGGGAGAAAAGGCCTCTTGCGATTCTCTTTTCTTTCTGCCTGAATGCGGTCAATTGGCACTTGCCAAAGCAAGGTTTCCCAGCACAAACTACAAAGCAGCAGCTCTCTCCTGGCAGAGGAAATCCCATGCAGTGTTGCCCTGGCGAGATAGTGTTGCTACAGCGAGGCCCAGGGAAAACAGACTGCCTAGAGAAATCCTAGCAAAGCCCTGTGTTTCCCCACAGGAATGTATGTCAGTTTCAGTTCTTTGCCAGCAACGGAGCTCAGAGGCAACGTCAGATTGTGTGTATCTCAGTGAGAGAAAGAACACTGTGACTTACCCCGTTCCTCTGACGAAAGCGGTTAGAGGGAGAAAAGCGTCCTTTGCTTTCGCTTTCCCGCAGTGAGCTCGGCAGATCTGCCTTCGCGAAAGGCCGTTTTCCCCCGGAGAACTGCCTCGCGGTAGCCCTGTTCTGGAAGTGGAACGAGTATGCAGTGTTAGCGTTCAGCTATTGTGAAGGCTCGCTTTGGCCCAGGGCAAACGAAGCACCGGGGGAAATCTTAGCAGAGCCCGGCGCCTTTCCACGGTTCAAAGCGTGGAACAGCAGACTCTTTTGCAAAGAACAGAGCGCCCAGGCAACAGCAGCCCGCACGTTTCTCAGGGAAAGGGAGAACTTCCTAACTTCATCCAGTCCTCTGAGCAAAGCAGGCAGAGGGAGAGAAACTTTCTTTCCTTCCTCTTTCCTGCAACGAATTCCTCCTTTGCTCTTGCAAACGCAAGGCTTCTTCTGAAAAACTACGTCGCGGTGCAGGGATCCTTCCAGAGGAGCAACGGCATAGTTTTAGCTGGAAGGGCTTGGCAGAGCAGCCGGGGAGAAAAGGCCCCTTGCGATTCTCTTTTCTTTCTGCCTGAATGCGGTCAATTGGCACTTGCCAAAGCAAGGTTTCCCAGCACAAACTACAAAGCAGCAGCTCCCTCCTGGCAGAGGAAATCCCATGCAGTGTTGCCCTGGCGAGATAGTGTTGCTACAGCGAGGCCCAGGGAAAACAGACTGCCTAGAGAAATCCTAGCAAAGCCCTGTGTTTCCCCACAGGAATGTATGTCAGTTTCAGTTCTTTGCCAGCAACGGAGCTCAGAGGCAACGTCAGATTGTGTGTATCTCAGTGAGAGAAAGAACACTGTGAGTTCCCCCGTTCCTCTGACGAAAGCGGTTAGAGGGAGAAAAGCGTCCTTTGCTTTCGCTTTCCCGCAGTGAGCACGGCAGATCTGCCTTCGCGAAAGGCCGTTTTCCCCGGAGAACTGCCTCCCGGTACCCTGTTCTGGAAGTGGAACGAGTATGCAGTGTTAGCGTTCAGCTATTGTGAAGGCTCGCTTTGGCCCAGGGCAAACGAAGCACCGGGGGAAATCTTAGCAGAGCCCGGCGCCTTTCCACGGTTCAAAGCGTGGAACAGCAGACTCTTTTGCAAAGAACAGAGCGCCCAGGCAACAGCAGGCTGCACGTTTCTCAGGGAAAGGGAGAACTTGCTAACTTCATCCAGTCCTCTGAGCAAAGTAGGCAGAGGGAGAGAAACTTTCTTTCCTTCCTCTTTCCTGCAACGAATTCCTCCTTTGCTCTTGCAAACGCAAGGCTTCTTCTGAAAAACTACTTCGCGGTGCAGAGATCCTTCCAGAGGAGCAACGGCATAGTTTTAGCTGGAAGGGCTTGGCAGAGCAGCCGGGGAGAAAAGGCCCCTTGCGATTCTCTTTTCTTTCTGCCTGAATGCGGTCAATTGGCACTTGCCAAAGCAAGGTTTCCCAGCACAAACTACAAAGCAGCAGCTCCCTCCTGGCAGAGGAAATCCCATGCAGTGTTGCCCTGGCGAGATAGTGTTGCTACAGTGAGGCCCAGGGAAAACAGACTGCCTAGAGAAATCCTAGCAAAGCCCTGTGTTTCCCCACAGGAATGTATGTCAGTTTCAGTTCTTTGCCAGCAACGGAGCTCAGAGGCAACGTCAGATTGTGTGTATCTCAGTGAGGGAAAGAACACTGTGACTTCCCCCGTTCCTCTGACGAAAGCGGTTAGAGGGAGAAAAGCGTCCTTTGCTTTCGCTTTCCCGCAGTGAGCTCGGCAGATCTGCCTTCGCGAAAGGCCGTTTTCCCCGGAGAACTGCCTCGCGGTAGCCCTGTTCTGGAAGTGGAACGAGTATGCAGTGTTAGCGTTCAGCTATTGTGAAGGCTCTCTTTGGCCCAGGGCAAACGAAGCGCCGGGGAAATCTTAGCAGAGCCCGGCGCCTTTCCACGGTTCAAAGCCTGGAACTGCAGACTCTTTTGCAAAGAAGAGAGCGCACAGGCAACAGCAGCCTGCACGTTTCTCAGTGAAAGGGAGAACTTCCTAACTTCATCCAGTCCTCTGAGCAAAGCAGGCAGAGGGAGAGAAACTTTCTTTCCTTCCTCTTTCCTGCAACGAATTCCTCCTTTGCTCTTGCAAACGCAAGGCTTCTTCTGAAAAACTACGTCGCGGTGCAGGGATCCTTCCAGAGGAGCAACGGCATAGTTTTAGCTGGAAGGGCTTGGCAGAGCAGCCGGGGAGAAAAGGCCCCTTGCGATTCTCTTTTCTTTCTGCCTGAATGCGGTCAATTGGCACTTGCCAAAGCAAGGTTTCCCAGCCACAAACTACAAAGCAGCAGCTCCCTCCTGGCAGAGGAAATCCCATGCAGTGTTGCCCTGGCGAGATAGTGTTGCTACAGCGAGGCCCAGGGAAAACAGACTGCCTAGAGAAATCCTAGCAAAGCCCTGTGTTTCCCCACAGGAATGTATGTCAGTTTCAGTTCTTTGCCAGCAACGGAGCTCAGAGGCAACGTCAGATTGTGTGTATCTCAGTGAGAGAAAGAACACTGTGAGTTCCCCCGTTCCTCTGACGAAAGCGGTTAGAGGGAGAAAAACGTCCTTTGCTTTCGCTTTCCCGCAGTGAGCTCGGCAGATCTGCCTTCGCGAAAGGCCGTTTTCCCCCGGAGAACTGCCTCGCGGTAGCCCTGTTCTGGAAGTGGAACGAGTATGCAGTGTTAGCGTTCAGCTATTGTGAAGGCTCTCTTTGGCCCAGGGCAAACGAAGCGCCGGGGGAAATCTTAGCAGAGCCCGGCGCCTTTCCACGGTTCAAAGCGTGGAACAGCAGACTCTTTTGCAAAGAACAGAGCGCCCAGGCAACAGCAGCCTGCACGTTTCTCAGTGAAAGGGAGAACTTCCTAACTTCATCCAGTCCTCTGAGCAAAGCAGGCAGAGGGAGAGAAACTTTCTTTCCTTCCTCTTTCCTGCAACGAATTCCTCCTTTGCTCTTGCAAACGCAAGGCTTCTTCTGAAAAACTACTTCGCGGTGCAGAGATCCTTCCAGAGGAGCAACGGCATAGTTTTAGCTGGAAGGGCTTGGCAGAGCAGCCGGGGAGAAAAGGCCCCTTGCGATTCTCTTTTCTTTCTGCCTGAATGCGGTCAATTGGCACTTGCCAAAGCAAGGTTTCCCAGCACAAACTACAAAGCAGCAGCTCCCTCCTGGCAGAGGAAATCCCATGCAGTGTTGCCCTGGCGAGATAGTGTTGCTACAGCGAGGCCCAGGGAAAACAGACTGCCTAGAGAAATCCTAGCAAAGCCCTGTGTTTCCCCACAGGAATGTATGTCAGTTTCAGTTCTTTGCCAGCAACGGAGCTCAGAGGCAACGTCAGATTGTGTGTATCTCAGTGAGGGAAAGAACACTGTGACTTCCCCCGTTCCTCTGACGAAAGCGGTTAGAGGGAGAAAAGCGTCCTTTGCTTTCGCTTTCCCGCAGTGAGCTCGGCAGATCTGCCTTCGCGAAAGGCCGTTTTCCCCGGAGAACTGCCTCGCGGTAGCCCTGTTCTGGAAGTGGAACGAGTATGCAGTGTTAGCGTTCAGCTATTGTGAAGGCTCTCTTTGGCCCAGGGCAAACGAAGCGCCGGGGGAAATCTTAGCAGAGCCCGGCGCCTTTCCACGGTTCAAAGCGTGGAACTGCAGACTCTTTTGCAAAGAAGAGAGCGCCCAGGCAACAACAGCCTGCACGTTTCTCAGTGAAAGGGAGAACTTCCTAACTTCATCCAGTCCTCTGAGCAAAGCAGGCAGAGGGAGAGAAACTTTCTTTCCTTCCTCTTTGTTGCAACGAATTCCTCCTTTGCTCTTGCAAACGCAAGGCTTCTTCTGAAAAACTAGGTCGCGGTGCAGGGATCCTTCCAGAGGAGCAAAGGCATAGTTTTAGCTGGAAGGGCTTGGCAGAGCAGCCGGGGATAAAAGCCCTCTTGCGATTCTCTTTTCTTTCTGCCTGAATGCGGTCAATTGGCACTTGCCAAAGCAAGGTTTCCCAGCCACAAACTACAAAGCAGCAGCTCCCTCCTGGCAGAGGAAATCCCATGCAGTGTTGCCCTGGCGAGATAGTGTTGCTACAGCGAGGCCCAGGGAAAACAGACTGCCTAGAGAAATCCTAGCAAAGCCCTGTGTTTCCCCACAGGAATGTATGTCAGTTTCAGTTCTTTGCCAGCAACGGAGCTCAGAGGCAACGTCAGATTGTGTGTATCTCAGTGAGAGAAAGAACACTGTGAGTTCCCCCGTTCCTCTGACGAAAGCGGTTAGAGGGAGAAAAACGTCCTTTGCTTTCGCTTTCCCGCAGTGAGCTCGGCAGATCTGCCTTCGCGAAAGGCCGTTTTCCCCCGGAGAACTGCCTCGCGGTAGCCCTGTTCTGGAAGTGGAACGAGTATGCAGTGTTAGCGTTCAGCTATTGTGAAGGCTCTCTTTGGCCCAGGGCAAACGAAGCGCCGGGGGAAATCTTAGCAGAGCCCGGCGCCTTTCCACGGTTCAAAGCGTGGAACAGCAGACTCTTTTGCAAAGAACAGAGCGCCCAGGCAACAGCAGCCTGCACGTTTCTCAGTGAAAGGGAGAACTTCCTAACTTCATCCAGTCCTCTGAGCAAAGCAGGCAGAGGGAGAGAAACTTTCTTTCCTTCCTCTTTGCTGCAACGAATTCCTCCTTTGCTCTTGCAAACGCAAGGCTTCTTCTGAAAAACTAGGTCGCGGTGCAGGGATCCTTCCAGAGGAGCAACGGCATAGTTTTAGCTGGAAGGGCTTGGCAGAGCAGCCGGGGAGAAAAGGCCTCTTGCGATTCTCTTTTCTTTCTGCCTGAATGCGGTCAATTGGCACTTGCCAAAGCAAGGTTTCCCAGCACAAACTACAAAGCAGCAGCTCTCTCCTGGCAGAGGAAATCCCATGCAGTGTTGCCCTGGCGAGATAGTGTTGCTACAGCGAGGCCCAGGGAAAACAGACTGCCTAGAGAAATCCTAGCAAAGCCCTGTGTTTCCCCACAGGAATGTATGTCAGTTTCAGTTCTTTGCCAGCAACGGAGCTCAGAGGCAACGTCAGATTGTGTGTATCTCAGTGAGAGAAAGAACACTGTGACTTCCCCCGTTCCTCTGACAAAAGCGGTTAGAGGGAGAAAAGCGTCCTTTGCTTTCGCTTTCCCGCAGTGAGCTCGGCAGATCTGCCTTCGCGAAAGGCCGTTTTCCCCGGAGAACTGCCTCGCGGTAGCCCTGTTCTGGAAGTGGAACGAGTATGCAGTGTTAGCGTTCAGCTATTGTGAAGGCTCGCTTTGGCCCAGGGCAAACGAAGCACCGGGGGAAATCTTAGCAGAGCCCGGCGCCTTTCCACGGTTCAAAGCGTGGAACAGCAGACTCTTTTGCAAAGAACAGAGCGCCCAGGCAACAGCAGCCTGCACGTTTCTCAGTGAAAGGGAGAACTTCCTAACTTCATCCAGTCCTCTGAGCAAAGCAGGCAGAGGGAGAGAAACTTTCTTTCCTTCCTCTTTCCTGCAACGAATTCCTCCTTTGCTCTTGCAAACGCAAGGCTTCTTCTGAAAAACTACGTCGCGGTGCAGGGATCCTTCCAGAGGAGCAACGGCATAGTTTTAGCTGGAAGGGCTTGGCAGAGCAGCCGGGGAGAAAAGGCCCCTTGCGATTCTCTTTTCTTTCTGCCTGAATGCGGTCAATTGGCACTTGCCAAAGCAAGGTTTCCCAGCACAAACTACAAAGCAGCAGCTCCCTCCTGGCAGGGGAAATCCCATGCAGTGTTTCCCTGGCGAGATAGTGTTGCTACAGCGAGGCCCAGGGAAAACAGACTGCCTAGAGAAATCCTAGCAAAGCCCTGTGTTTCCCCACAGGAATGTATGTCAGTTTCAGTTCTTTGCCAGCAACGGAGCTCAGAGGCAACGTCAGATTGTGTGTATCTCAGTGAGAGAAAGAACACTGTGAGTTCCCCCGTTCCTCTGACGAAAGCGGTTAGAGGGAGAAAAGCGTCCTTTGCTTTCGCTTTCCCGCAGTGAGCTCGGCAGATCTGTCTTCGCCAAGGCCCTTTTTCCCCCGGAGAACTGCCTCGCGGTAGCCCTGTTCTGGAAGTGGAACGAGTATGCAGTGTTAGTGTTCAGCTATTGTGAAGGCTCGCTTTGGCCCAGGGCAAACGAAGCGCCGGGGGAAATCTTAGCAGAGCCCGGCGCCTTTCCACGGTTCAAAGCGTGGAACAGCAGACTCTTTTGCAAAGAACAGAGCGCTCAGGCAACAGCAGCCTGCACGTTTCTCAGTGAAAGGGAGAACTTCCTAACTTCATCCAGTCCTCTGAGCAAAGCAGGCAGAGGGAGAGAAACTTTCTTTCCTTCCTCTTTCCTGCAACGAATTCCTCCTTTGCTCTTGCAAACGCAAGGCTTCTTCTGAAAAACTAGGTCGCGGTGCAGGGATCCTTCCAGAGGAGCAACGGCATAGTTTTAGCTGGAAGGGCTTGGCAGAGCAGCCGGGGAGAAAAGGCCTCTTGCGATTCTCTTTTCTTTCTGCCTGAATGCGGTCAATTGGCACTTGCCAAAGCAAGGTTTCCCAGCACAAACTACAAAGCAGCAGCTCCCTCCTGGCAGAGGAAATCCCATGCAGTGTTGCCCTGGCGATATAGTGTTGCTACAGCGAGGCCCAGGGAAAACAGACTGCCTAGAGAAATCCTAGCAAAGCCCTGTGTTTCCCCACAGGAATGTATGTCAGTTTCAGTTCTTTGCCAGCAACGGAGCTCAGAGGCAACGTCAGATTGTGTGTATCTCAGTGAGAGAAAGAACACTGTGAGTTCCCCCGTTCCTCTGACGAAAGCGGTTAGAGGGAGAAAAGCGTCCTTTGCTTTCGCTTTCCCGCAGTGAGCACGGCAGATCTGCCTTCGCGAAAGGCCGTTTTCCCCGGAGAACTGCCTCGCGGTAGCCCTGTTCTGGAAGTGGAACGAGTATGCAGTGTTAGCGTTCAGCTATTGTGAAGGCTCGCTTTGGCCCAGGGCAAACGAAGCACCGGGGGAAATCTTAGCAGAGCCCGGCGCCTTTCCACGGTTCAAAGCGTGGAACAGCAGACTCTTTTGCAAAGAACAGAGCGCCCAGGCAACAGCAGGCTGCACGTTTCTCAGGGAAAGGGAGAACTTGCTAACTTCATCCAGTCCTCTGAGCAAAGTAGGCAGAGGGAGAGAAACTTTCTTTCCTTCCTCTTTCCTGCAACGAATTCCTCCTTTGCTCTTGCAAACGCAAGGCTTCTTCTGAAAAACTACTTCGCGGTGCAGAGATCCTTCCAGAGGAGCAACGGCATAGTTTTAGCTGGAAGGGCTTGGCAGAGCAGCCGGGGAGAAAAGGCCCCTTGCGATTCTCTTTTCTTTCTGCCTGAATGCGGTCAATTGGCACTTGCCAAAGCAAGGTTTCCCAGCACAAACTACAAAGCAGCAGCTCCCTCCTGGCAGAGGAAATCCCATGCAGTGTTGCCCTGGCGAGATAGTGTTGCTACAGTGAGGCCCAGGGAAAACAGACTGCCTAGAGAAATCCTAGCAAAGCCCTGTGTTTCCCCACAGGAATGTATGTCAGTTTCAGTTCTTTGCCAGCAACGGAGCTCAGAGGCAACGTCAGATTGTGTGTATCTCAGTGAGGGAAAGAACACTGTGACTTCCCCCGTTCCTCTGACGAAAGCGGTTAGAGGGAGAAAAGCGTCCTTTGCTTTCGCTTTCCCGCAGTGAGCTCGGCAGATCTGCCTTCGCGAAAGGCCGTTTTCCCCGGAGAACTGCCTCGCGGTAGCCCTGTTCTGGAAGTGGAACGAGTATGCAGTGTTAGCGTTCAGCTATTGTGAAGGCTCTCTTTGGCCCAGGGGAAACGAAGCGCCGGGGAAATCTTAGCAGAGCCCGGCGCCTTTCCACGGTTCAAAGCCTGGAACTGCAGACTCTTTTGCAAAGAAGAGAGCGCACAGGCAACAGCAGCCTGCACGTTTCTCAGTGAAAGGGAGAACTTGCTAACTTCATCCAGTCCTCTGAGCAAAGCAGGCAGAGGGAGAGAAACTTTCTTTCCTTCCTCTTTCCTGCAACGAATTCCTCCTTTGCTCTTGCAAACGCAAGGCTTCTTCTGAAAAACTACGTCGCGGTGCAGGGATCCTTCCAGAGGAGCAACGGCATAGTTTTAGCTGGAAGGGCTTGGCAGAGCAGCCGGGGAGAAAAGGCCCCTTGCGATTCTCTTTTCTTTCTGCCTGAATGCGGTCAATTGGCACTTGCCAAAGCAAGGTTTCCCAGCCACAAACTACAAAGCAGCAGCTCCCTCCTGGCAGAGGAAATCCCATGCAGTGTTGCCCTGGCGAGATAGTGTTGCTACAGCGAGGCCCAGGGAAAACAGACTGCCTAGAGAAATCCTAGCAAAGCCCTGTGTTTCCCCACAGGAATGTATGTCAGTTTCAGTTCTTTGCCAGCAACGGAGCTCAGAGGCAACGTCAGATTGTGTGTATCTCAGTGAGAGAAAGAACACTGTGAGTTCCCCCGTTCCTCTGACGAAAGCGGTTAGAGGGAGAAAAGCGTCCTTTGCTTTCGCTTTCCCGCAGTGAGCTCGGCAGATCTGCCTTCGCGAAAGGCCGTTTTCCCCCGGAGAACTGCCTCGCGGTAGCCCTGTTCTGGAAGTGGAACGAGTATGCAGTGTTAGCGTTCAGCTATTGTGAAGGCTCTCTTTGGCCCAGGGCAAACGAAGCGCCGGGGGAAATCTTAGCAGAGCCCGGCGCCTTTCCACGGTTCAAAGCGTGGAACAGCAGACTCTTTTGCAAAGAACAGAGCGCCCAGGCAACAGCAGCCTGCACGTTTCTCAGTGAAAGGGAGAACTTCCTAACTTCATCCAGTCCTCTGAGCAAAGCAGGCAGAGGGAGAGAAACTTTCTTTCCTTCCTCTTTCCTGCAACGAATTCCTCCTTTGCTCTTGCAAACGCAAGGCTTCTTCTGAAAAACTACTTCGCGGTGCAGAGATCCTTCCAGAGGAGCAACGGCATAGTTTTAGCTGGAAGGGCTTGGCAGAGCAGCCGGGGAGAAAAGGCCCCTTGCGATTCTCTTTTCTTTCTGCCTGAATGCGGTCAATTGGCACTTGCCAAAGCAAGGTTTCCCAGCACAAACTACAAAGCAGCAGCTCCCTCCTGGCAGAGGAAATCCCATGCAGTGTTGCCCTGGCGAGATAGTGTTGCTACAGCGAGGCCCAGGGAAAACAGACTGCCTAGAGAAATCCTAGCAAAGCCCTGTGTTTCCCCACAGGAATGTATGTCAGTTTCAGTTCTTTGCCAGCAACGGAGCTCAGAGGCAACGTCAGATTGTGTGTATCTCAGTGAGAGAAAGAACACTGTGACTTCCCCCGTTCCTCTGACAAAAGCGGTTAGAGGGAGAAAAGCGTCCTTTGCTTTCGCTTTCCCGCAGTGAGCTCGGCAGATCTGCCTTCGCGAAAGGCCGTTTTCCCCCGGAGAACTGCCTCGCGGTAGCCCTGTTCTGGAAGTGGAACGAGTATGCAGTGTTAGCGTTCAGCTATTGTGAAGGCTCTCTTTGGCCCAGGGCAAACGAAGCACCGGGGGAAATCTTAGCAGAGCCCGGCGCCTTTCCACGGTTCAAAGCGTGGAACAGCAGACTCTTTTGCAAAGAACAGAGCGCCCAGGCAACAGCAGCCCGCACGTTTCTCAGGGAAAGGGAGAACTTGCTAACTTCATCCAGTCCTCTGAGCAAAGCAGGCAGAGGGAGAGAAACTTTCTTTCCTTCCTCTTTCCTGCAACGAATTCCTCCTTTGCTCTTGCAAACGCAAGGCTTCTTCTGAAAAACTAGGTCGCGGTGCAGGGATCCTTCCAGAGGAGCAACGGCATAGTTTTAGCTGGAAGGGCTTGGCAGAGCAGCCGGGGAGAAAAGGCCCCTTGCGATTCTCTTTTCTTTCTGCCTGAATGCGGTCAATTGGCACTTGCCAAAGCAAGGTTTCCCAGCACAAACTACAAAGCAGCAGCTCTCTCCTGGCAGAGGAAATCCCATGCAGTGTTGCCCTGGCGATATAGTGTTGCTACAGCGAGGCCCAGGGAAAACAGACTGCCTAGAGAAATCCTAGCAAAGCCCTGTGTTTCCCCACAGGAATGTATGTCAGTTTCAGTTCTTTGCCAGCAACGGAGCTCAGAGGCAACGTCAGATTGTGTGTATCTCAGTGAGAGAAAGAACACTGTGACTTCCCCCGTTCCTCTGACAAAAGCGGTTAGAGGGAGAAAAGCGTCCTTTGCTTTCGCTTTCCCGCAGTGAGCTCGGCAGATCTGCCTTCGCGAAAGGCCGTTTTCCCCCGGAGAACTGCCTCGCGGTAGCCCTGTTCTGGAAGTGGAACGAGTATGCAGTGTTAGCGTTCAGCTATTGTGAAGGCTCTCTTTGGCCCAGGGCAAACGAAGCACCGGGGAAATCTTAGCAGAGCCCGGCGCCTTTCCACGGTTCAAAGCGTGGAACAGCAGACTCTTTTGCAAAGAACAGAGCGCCCAGACAACAGCAGCCCGCACGTTTCTCAGGGAAAGGGAGAACTTGCTAACTTCATCCAGTCCTCTGAGCAAAGCAGGCAGAGGGAGAGAAACTTTCTTTCCTTCCTCTTTCCTGCAACGAATTCCTCCTTTGCTCTTGCAAACGCAAGGCTTCTTCTGAAAAACTACGTCGCGGTGCAGGGATCCTTCCAGAGGAGCAACGGCATAGTTTTAGCTGGAAGGGCTTGGCAGAGCAGCCGGGGAGAAAAGGCCCCTTGCGATTCTCTTTTCTTTCTGCCTGAATGCGGTCAATTGGCACTTGCCAAAGCAAGGTTTCCCAGCACAAACTACAAAGCAGCAGCTCCCTCCTGGCAGAGGAAATCCCATGCAGTGTTGCCCTGGCGAGATAGTGTTGCTACAGCGAGGCCCAGGGAAAACAGACTGCCTAGAGAAATCCTAGCAAAGCCCTGTGTTTCCCCACAGGAATGTATGTCAGTTTCAGTTCTTTGCCAGCAACGGAGCTCAGAGGCAACGTCAGATTGTGTGTATCTCAGTGAGAGAAAGAACACTGTCACTTCCCCCGTTCCTCTGACGAAAGCGGTTAGAGGGAGAAAAGCGTCCTTTGCTTTCGCTTTCCCGCAGTGAGCTCGGCAGATCTGTCTTCGCGAAGGCCCGTTTTCCCAAGGAGAACTGCCTCGCGGTAGCCCTGTTCTGGAAGTGGAACGAGTATGCAGTGTTAGCGTTCAGCTATTGTGAAGGCTCGCTTTGGCCCAGGGCAAACGAAGCGCCGGGGGAAATCTTAGCAGAGCCCGGCGCCTTTCCACGGTTCAAAGCGTGGAACAGCAGACTCTTTTGCAAAGAACAGAGCGCCCAGGCAACAGCAGCCTGCACGTTTCTCAGTGAAAGGGAGAACTTCCTAACTTCATCCAGTCCTCTGAGCAAAGCAGGCAGAGGGAGAGAAACTTTCTTTCCTTCCTCTTTCCTGCAACGAATTCCTCCTTTGCTCCTGCAAACGCAAGGCTTCTTCTGAAAAACTAGGTCGCGGTGCAGGGATCCTTCCAGAAGAGCAACGGCATAGTTTTAGCTGGAAGGGCTTGGCAGAGCAGCCGGGGAGAAAAAGCCCCTTGCGATTCTCTTTTCTTTCTGCCTGAATGCGGTCAATTGGCACTTGCCAAAGCAAGGTTTCCCAGCACAAACTACAAAGCAGCAGCTCCCTCCTGGCAGAGGAAATCCCATGCAGTGTTGCCCTGGCGAGATAGTGCTGCTACAGCGAGGCCCAGGGAAAACAGACTGCCTAGAGAAATCCTAGCAAAGCCCTGTGTTTCCCCACAGGAATGTATGTCAGTTTCAGTTCTTTGCCAGCAACGGAGCTCAGAGGCAACGTCAGATTGTGTGTATCTCAGTGAGGGAAAGAACACTGTGACTTCCCCCGTTCCTCTGACGAAAGCGGTTAGAGGGAGAAAAGCGTCCTTTGCTTTCGCTTTCCCGCAGTGAGCTCGGCAGATCTGCCTTCGCGAAAGGCCGTTTTCCCCCGGAGAACTGCCTCGCGGTAGCCCTGTTCTGGAAGTGGAACGAGTATGCAGTGTTAGCGTTCAGCTATTGTGAAGGCTCTCTTTGGCCCAGGGCAAACGAAGCACCGGGGGAAATCTTAGCAGAGCCCGGCGCCTTTCCACGGTTCAAAGCGTGGAACAGCAGACTCTTTTGCAAAGAAGAGAGCGCCCAGGCAACAGCAGCCTGCACGTTTCTCAGTGAAAGGGAGAACTTCCTAACTTCATCCAGTCCTCTGAGCAAAGTAGGCAGAGGGAGAGAAACTTTCTTTCCTTCCTCTTTCCTGCAACGAATTCCTCCTTTGCTCTTGCAAACGCAAGGCTTCTTCTGAAAAACTACTTCGCGGTGCAGAGATCCTTCCAGAGGAGCAACGGCATAGTTTTAGCTGGAAGGGCTTGGCAGAGCAGCCGGGGAGAAAAAGCCCCTTGCGATTCTCTTTTCTTTCTGCCTGAATGCGGTCAATTGGCACTTGCCAAAGCAAGGTTTCCCAGCACAAACTACAAAGCAGCAGCTCCCTCCTGGCAGAGGAAATCCCATGCAGTGTTGCCCTGGCGATATAGTGTTGCTACAGCGAGGCCCAGGGAAAACAGACTGCCTAGAGAAATCCTAGCAAAGCCCTGTGTTTCCCCACAGGAATGTATGTCAGTTTCAGTTCTTTGCCAGCAACGGAGCTCAGAGGCAACGTCAGATTGTGTGTATCTCAGTGAGAGAAAGAACACTGTCACTTCCCCCGTTCCTCTGACGAAAGCGGTTAGAGGGAGAAAAGCGTCCTTTGCTTTCGCTTTCCCGCAGTGAGCTCGGCAGATCTGCCTTCGCGAAAGGCCGTTTTCCCCCGGAGAACTGCCTCGCGGTAGCCCTGTTCTGGAAGTGGAACGAGTATGCAGTGTTAGCGTTCAGCTATTGTGAAGGCTCGCTTTGGCCCAGGGCAAACGAAGCACCGGGGGAAATCTTAGCAGAGCCCGGCGCCTTTCCACGGTTCAAAGCGTGGAACAGCAGACTCTTTTGCAAAGAACAGAGCGCCCAGGCAACAGCAGCCCGCACGTTTCTCAGGGAAAGGGAGAACTTCCTAACTTCATCCAGTCCTCTGAGCAAAGCAGGCAGAGGGAGAGAAACTTTCTTTCCTTCCTCTTTCCTGCAACGAATTCCTCCTTTGCTCTTGCAAACGCAAGGCTTCTTCTGAAAAACTACGTCGCGGTGCAGGGATCCTTCCAGAGGAGCAACGGCATAGTTTTAGCTGGAAGGGCTTGGCAGAGCAGCCGGGGAGAAAAGGCCCCTTGCGATTCTCTTTTCTTTCTGCCTGAATGCGGTCAATTGGCACTTGCCAAAGCAAGGTTTCCCAGCACAAACTACAAAGCAGCAGCTCCCTCCTGGCAGAGGAAATCCCATGCAGTGTTGCCCTGGCGAGATAGTGTTGCTACAGCGAGGCCCAGGGAAAACAGACTGCCTAGAGAAATCCTAGCAAAGCCCTGTGTTTCCCCACAGGAATGTATGTCAGTTTCAGTTCTTTGCCAGCAACGGAGCTCAGAGGCAACGTCAGATTGTGTGTATCTCAGTGAGAGAAAGAACACTGTGAGTTCCCCCGTTCCTCTGACGAAAGCGGTTAGAGGGAGAAAAGCGTCCTTTGCTTTCGCTTTCCCGCAGTGAGCTCGGCAGATCTGCCTTCGCGAAAGGCCGTTTTCCCCGGAGAACTGCCTCGCGGTAGCCCTGTTCTGGAAGTGGAACGAGTATGCAGTGTTAGCGTTCAGCTATTGTGAAGGCTCTCTTTGGCCCAGGGCAAACGAAGCGCCGGGGGAAATCTTAGCAGAGCCCGGCGCCTTTCCACGGTTCAAAGCCTGGAACTGCAGACTCTTTTGCAAAGAAGAGAGCGCACAGGCAACAGCAGCCTGCACGTTTCTCAGTGAAAGGGAGAACTTCCTAACTTCATCCAGTCCTCTGAGCAAAGCAGGCAGAGGGAGAGAAACTTTCTTTGCTTCCTCTTTCCTGCAACGAATTCCTCCTTTGCTCTTGCAAACGCAAGGCTTCTTCTGAAAAACTACGTCGCGGTGCAGGGATCCTTCCAGAGGAGCAACGGCATAGTTTTAGCTGGAAGGGCTTGGCAGAGCAGCCGGGGAGAAAAGGCCCCTTGCGATTCTCTTTTCTTTCTGCCTGAATGCGGTCAATTGGCACTTGCCAAAGCAAGGTTTCCCAGCACAAACTACAAAGCAGCAGCTCTCTCCTGGCAGAGGAAATCCCATGCAGTGTTGCCCTGGCGAGATAGTGTTGCTACAGCGAGGCCCAGGGAAAACAGACTGCCTAGAGAAATCCTAGCAAAGCCCTGTGTTTCCCCACAGGAATGTATGTCAGTTTCAGTTCTTTGCCAGCAACGGAGCTCAGAGGCAACGTCAGATTGTGTGTATCTCAGTGAGAGAAAGAACACTGTGACTTCCCCCGTTCCTCTGACGAAAGCGGTTAGAGGGAGAAAAGCGTCCTTTGCTTTCGCTTTCCCGCAGTGAGCTCGGCAGATCTGTCTTCGCGAAGGCCCGTTTTCCCCCGGAGAACTGCCTCGCGGTAGCCCTGTTCTGGAAGTGGAACGAGTATGCAGTGTTAGCGTTCAGCTATTGTGAAGGCTCGCTTTGGCCCAGGGCAAACGAAGCGCCGGGGGAAATCTTAGCAGAGCCCGGCGCCTTTCCACGGTTCAAAGCGTGGAACAGCAGACTCTTTTGCAAAGAACAGAGCGCCCAGGCAACAGCAGCCTGCACGTTTCTCAGTGAAAGGGAGAACTTCCTAACTTCATCCAGTCCTCTGAGCAAAGCAGGCAGAGGGAGAGAAACTTTCTTTCCTTCCTCTTTCCTGCAACGAATTCCTCCTTTGCTCCTGCAAACGCAAGGCTTCTTCTGAAAAACTAGGTCGCGGTGCAGGGATCCTTCCAGAGGAGCAACGGCATAGTTTTAGCTGTAAGGGCTTGGCAGAGCAGCCGGGGAGAAAAGGCCCCTTGCGATTCTCTTTTCTTTCTGCCTGAATGCGGTCAATTGGCACTTGCCAAAGCAAGGTTTCCCAGCACAAACTACAAAGCAGCAGCTCTCTCCTGGCAGAGGAAATCCCATGCAGTGTTGCCCTGGCGAGATAGTGTTGCTACAGCGAGGCCCAGGGAAAACAGACTGCCTAGAGAAATCCTAGCAAAGCCCTGTGTTTCCCCACAGGAATGTATGTCAGTTTCAGTTCTTTGCCAGCAACGGAGCTCAGAGGCAACGTCAGATTGTGTGTATCTCAGTGAGAGAAAGAACACTGTCACTTCCCCCGTTCCTCTGACGAAAGCGGTTAGAGGGAGAAAAGCGTCCTTTGCTTTCGCTTTCCCGCAGTGAGCTCGGCAGATCTGCCTTCGCGAAAGGCCGTTTTCCCCGGAGAACTGCCTCGCGGTAGCCCTGTTCTGGAAGTGGAACGAGTATGCAGTGTTAGCGTTCAGCTATTGTGAAGGCTCGCTTTGGCCCAGGGCAAACGAAGCGCCGGGGGAAATCTTAGCAGAGCCCGGCGCCTTTCCACGGTTCAAAGCGTGGAACAGCAGACTCTTTTGCAAAGAACAGAGCGCCCAGGCAACAGCAGCCTGCACGTTTCTCAGGGAAAGGGAGAACTTGCTAACTTCATCCAGTCCTCTGAGCAAAGCAGGCAGAGGGAGAGAAACTTTCTTTCCTTCCTCTTTCCTGCAACGAATTCCTCCTTTGCTCTTGCAAACGCAAGGCTTCTTCTGAAAAACTACGTCGCGGTGCAGGGATCCTTCCAGAGGAGCAACGGCATAGTTTTAGCTGGAAGGGCTTGGCAGAGCAGCCGGGGAGAAAAGGCCCCTTGCGATTCTCTTTTCTTTCTGCCTGAATGCGGTCAATTGGCACTTGCCAAAGCAAGGTTTCCCAGCACAAACTACAAAGCAGCAGCTCTCTCCTGGCAGAGGAAATCCCATGCAGTGTTGCCCTGGCGAGATAGTGTTGCTACAGCGAGGCCCAGGGAAAACAGACTGCCTAGAGAAATCCTAGCAAAGCCCTGTGTTTCCCCACAGGAATGTATGTCAGTTTCAGTTCTTTGCCAGCAACGGAGCTCAGAGGAAACGTCAGATTGTGTGTATCTCAGTGAGAGAAAGAACACTGTGACTTCCCCCGTTCCTCTGACGAAAGCGGTTAGAGGGAGAAAAGCGTCCTTTGCTTTCGCTTTCCCGCAGTGAGCTCGGCAGATCTGCCTTCGCGAAAGGCCGTTTTCCCCCGGAGAACTGCCTCGCGGTAGCCCTGTTCTGGAAGTGGAACGAGTATGCAGTGTTAGCGTTCAGCTATTGTGAAGGCTCTCTTTGGCCCAGGGCAAACGAAGCGCCGGGGGAAATCTTAGCAGAGCCCGGCGCCTTTCCACGGTTCAAAGCGTGGAACAGCAGACTCTTTTGCAAAGAACAGAGCGCCCAGGCAACAGCAGCCTGCACGTTTCTCAGTGAAAGGGAGAACTTGCTAACTTCATCCAGTCCTCTGAGCAAAGCAGGCAGAGGGAGAGAAACTTTCTTTCCTTCCTCTTTCCTGCAACGAATTCCTCCTTTGCTCTTGCAAACGCAAGGCTTCTTCTGAAAAACTACGTCGCGGTGCAGGGATCCTTCCAGAGGAGCAACGGCATAGTTTTAGCTGGAAGGGCTTGGCAGAGCAGCCGGGGAGAAAAGGCCTCTTGCGATTCTCTTTTCTTTCTGCCTGAATGCGGTCAATTGGCACTTGCCAAAGCAAGGTTTCCCAGCACAAACTACAAAGCAGCAGCTCCCTCCTGGCAGAGGAAATCCCATGCAGTGTTGCCCTGGCGAGATAGTGTTGCTACAGCGAGGCCCAGGGAAAACAGACTGCCTAGAGAAATCCTAGCAAAGCCCTGTGTTTCCCCACAGGAATGTATGTCAGTTTCAGTTCTTTGCCAGCAACGGAGCTCAGAGGCAACGTCAGATTGTGTGCATCTCAGTGAGAGAAAGAACACTGTGACTTCCCCCGTTCCTCTGACGAAAGCGGTTAGAGGGAGAAAAGCGTCCTTTGCTTTCGCTTTCCCGCAGTGAGCTCGGCAGATCTGTCTTCGCGAAGGCCCGTTTTCCCCCGGAGAACTGCCTCGCGGTAGCCCTGTTCTGGAAGTGGAACGAGTATGCAGTGTTAGCGTTCAGCTATTGTGAAGGCTCGCTTTGGCCCAGGGCAAACGAAGCGCCGGGGGAAATCTTAGCAGAGCCCGGCGCCTTTCCACGGTTCAAAGCGTGGAACAGCAGACTCTTTTGCAAAGAAGAGAGCGCACAGGCAACAGCAGCCTGCACGTTTCTCAGTGAAAGGGAGAACTTGCTAACTTCATCCAGTCCTCTGAGCAAAGCAGGCAGAGGGAGAGAAACTTTCTTTCCTTCCTCTTTCCTGCAACGAATTCCTCCTTTGCTCTTGCAAACGCAAGGCTTCTTCTGAAAAACTACGTCGCGGTGCAGGGATCCTTCCAGAGGAGCAACGGCATAGTTTTAGCTGGAAGGGCTTGGCAGAGCAGCCGGGGAGAAAAGGCCCCTTGCGATTCTCTTTTCTTTCTGCCTGAATGCGGTCAATTGGCACTTGCCAAAGCAAGGTTTCCCAGCACAAACTACAAAGCAGCAGCTCTCTCCTGGCAGAGGAAATCCCATGCAGTGTTGCCCTGGCGAGATAGTGTTGCTACAGCGAGGCCCAGGGAAAACAGACTGCCTAGAGAAATCCTAGCAAAGCCCTGTGTTTCCCCACAGGAATGTATGTCAGTTTCAGTTCTTTGCCAGCAACGGAGCTCAGAGGCAACGTCAGATTGTGTGTATCTCAGTGAGAGAAAGAACACTGTGACTTCCCCCGTTCCTCTGACGAAAGCGGTTAGAGGGAGAAAAGCGTCCTTTGCTTTCGCTTTCCCGCAGTGAGCTCGGCAGATCTGCCTTCGCGAAAGGCCGTTTTCCCCCGGAGAACTGCCTCGCGGTAGCCCTGTTCTGGAAGTGGAACGAGTATGCAGTGTTAGCGTTCAGCTATTGTGAAGGCTCTCTTTGGCCCAGGGCAACCGAAGCACCGGGGGAAATCTTAGCAGAGCCCGGCGCCTTTCCACGGTTCAAAGCGTGGAACAGCAGAATCTTTTGCAAAGAAGAGAGCGCCCAGGCAACAGCAGCCTGCACGTTTCTCAGTGAAAGGGAGAACTTGCTAACTTCATCCAGTCCTCTGAGCAAAGCAGGCAGAGGGAGAGAAACTTTCTTTCCTTCCTCTTTCCTGCAACGAATTCCTCCTTTGCTCTTGCAAACGCAAGGCTTCTTCTGAAAAACTACGTCGCGGTGCAGGGATCCTTCCAGAGGAGCAACGGCATAGTTTTAGCTGGAAGGGCTTGGCAGAGCAGCCGGGGAGAAAAGGCCTCTTGCGATTCTCTTTTCTTTCTGCCTGAATGCGGTCAATTGGCACTTGCCAAAGCAAGGTTTCCCAGCACAAACTACAAAGCAGCAGCTCCCTCCTGGCAGAGGAAATCCCATGCAGTGTTGCCCTGGCGAGATAGTGTTGCTACAGCGAGGCCCAGGGAAAACAGACTGCCTAGAGAAATCCTAGCAAAGCCCTGTGTTTCCCCACAGGAATGTATGTCAGTTTCAGTTCTTTGCCAGCAACGGAGCTCAGAGGCAACGTCAGATTGTGTGTATCTCAGTGAGAGAAAGAACACTGTGACTTCCCCCGTTCCTCTGACGAAAGCGGTTAGAGGGAGAAAAGCGTCCTTTGCTTTCGCTTTCCCGCAGTGAGCTCGGCAGATCTGTCTTCGCGAAGGCCCGTTTTCCCCCGGAGAACTGCCTCGCGGTAGCCCTGTTCTGGAAGTGGAACGAGTATGCAGTGTTAGCGTTCAGCTATTGTGAAGGCTCGCTTTGGCCCAGGGCAAACGAAGCGCCGGGGGAAATCTTAGCAGAGCCCGGCGCCTTTCCACGGTTCAAAGCCTGGAACTGCAGACTCTTTTGCAAAGAAGAGAGCGCACAGGCAACAGCAGCCTGCACGTTTCTCAGTGAAAGGGAGAACTTTCTAACTTCATCCAGTCCTCTGAGCAAAGCAGGCAGAGGGAGAGAAACTTTCTTTCCTTCCTCTTTCCTGCAACGAATTCCTCCTTTGCTCTTGCAAACGCAAGGCTTCTTCTGAAAAACTACGTCGCGGTGCAGGGATCCTTCCAGAGGAGCAACGGCATAGTTTTAGCTGGAAGGGCTTGGCAGAGCAGCCGGGGAGAAAAGGCCCCTTGCGATTCTCTTTTCTTTCTGCCTGAATGCGGTCAATTGGCACTTGCCAAAGCAAGGTTTCCCAGCACAAACTACAAAGCAGCAGCTCTCTCCTGGCAGAGGAAATCCCATGCAGTGTTGCCCTGGCGAGATAGTGTTGCTACAGCGAGGCCCAGGGAAAACAGACTGCCTAGAGAAATCCTAGCAAAGCCCTGTGTTTCCCCACAGGAATGTATGTCAGTTTCAGTTCTTTGCCAGCAACGGAGCAGAAAGGCAACGTCAGATTGTGTGTATCTCAGTGAGAGAAAGAACACTGTGACTTCCCCCGTTCCTCTGACGAAAGCGGTTAGAGGGAGAAAAGCGTCCTTTGCTTTCGCTTTCCCGCAGTGAGCTCGGCAGATCTGTCTTCGCGAAGGCCCGTTTTCCCCCGGAGAACTGCCTCGCGGTAGCCCTGTTCTGGAAGTGGAACGAGTATGCAGTGTTAGCGTTCAGCTATTGTGAAGGCTCGCTTTGGCCCAGGGCAAACGAAGCGCCGGGGGAAATCTTAGCAGAGCCCGGCGCCTTTCCACGGTTCAAAGCGTGGAACAGCAGACTCTTTTGCAAAGAAGAGAGCGCCCAGGCAACAGCAGCCTGCACGTTTCTCAGTGAAAGGGAGAACTTCCTAACTTCATCCAGTCCTCTGAGCAAAGCAGGCAGAGGGAGAGAAACTTTCTTTCCTTCCTCTTTCCTGCAACGAATTCCTCCTTTGCTCTTGCAAACGCAAGGCTTCTTCTGAAAAACTACGTCGCGGTGCAGGGATCCTTCCAGAGGAGCAACGGCATAGTTTTAGCTGGAAGGGCTTGGCAGAGCAGCCGGCGAGAAAAGGCCTCTTTGCCATTCTCTTTTCTTTCTGCCTGAATGCGGTCAATTGGCACTTGCCAAAGCAAGGTTTCCCAGCACAAGCTACAAAGCAGCAGCTCTCTCCTGGCAGAGGAAATCCCATGCAGTGTTGCCCTGGCGAGATAGTGTTGCTACAGCGAGGCCCAGGGAAAACAGACTGCCTGGAGAAATCCTAGCAAAGCCCTGTGTTTCCCCACAGGAATGTATGTCAGTTTCAGTTCTTTGCCAGCAACGGAGCTCAGAGGCAACGTCAGATTGTGTGTATCTCAGTGAGAGAAAGAACACTGTGACTTCCCCCGTTCCTCTGACGAAAGCGGTTAGAGGGAGAAAAGCGTCCTTTGCTTTCGCTTTCCCGCAGTGAGCTCGGCAGATCTGCCCTTCGCGAAGGGCCGTTTTCCCCCGGAGAACTGCCTCGCGGTAGCCCTGTTCTGGAAGTGGAACGAGTATGCAGTGTTAGCGTTCAGCTATTGTGAAGGCTCGCTTTGGCCCAGGGCAAACGAAGCGCCGGGGGAAATCTTAGCAGAGCCCGGCGCCTTTCCACGGTTCAAAGCGTGGAACAGCAGACTCTTTTGCAAAGAAGAGAGCGCCCAGGCAACAGCAGCCTGCACGTTTCTCGGTGAAAGGGAGAACTTCCTAACTTCATCCAGTCCTCTGAGCAAAGCAGGCAGAGGGAGAGAAACTTTCTTTCCTTCCTCTTTCCTGCAACGAATTCCTCCTTTGCTCTTGCAAACGCAAGGCTTCTTCTGAAAAAACTACGTCGCGGTGCAGGGATCCTTCCAGAGGAGCAACGGCATAGTTTTAGCTGGAAGGGCTTGGCAGAGCAGCCGGCGAGAAAAGGCCTCTTGCCATTCTCTTTTCTTTCTGCCTGAATGCGGTCAATTGGCACTTGCCAAAGCAAGGTTTCCCAGCACAAGCTACAAAGCAGCAGCTCTCTCCTGGCAGAGGAAATCCCATGCAGTGTTGCCCTGGCGAGATAGTGTTGCTACAGCGAGGCCCAGGGAAAACAGACTGCCTGGAGAAATCCTAGCAAAGCCCTGTGTTTCCCCACAGGAATGTATGTCAGTTTCAGTTCTTTGCCAGCGACGGAGCTCAGAGGCAACGTCAGATTGTGTGTATCTCAGTGAGAGAAAGAACACTGTGACTTCCCCCGTTCCTCTGACGAAAGCGGTTAGAGGGAGAAAAGCGTCCTTTGCTTTCGCTTTCCCGCAGTGAGCTCGGCAGATCTGCCCTTCGCGAAGGGCCGTTTTCCCCCGGAGAACTGCCTCGCGGTAGCCCTGTTCTGGAAGTGGAACGAGTATGCAGTGTTAGCGTTCAGCTATTGTGAAGGCTCGCTTTGGCCCAGGGCAAACGAAGCGCCGGGGGAAATCTTAGCAGAGCCCGGCGCCTTTCCACGGTTCAAAGCGTGGAACAGCAGACTCTTTTGCAAAGAAGAGAGCGCCCAGGCAACAGCAGCCTGCACGTTTCTCAGTGAAAGGGAGAACTTCCTAACTTCATCCAGTCCTCTGAGCAAAGCAGGCAGAGGGAGAGAAACTTTCTTTCCTTCCTCTTTCCTGCAACGAATTCCTCCTTTGCTCTTGCAAACGCAAGGCTTCTTCTGAAAAACTACGTCGCGGTGCAGGGATCCTTCCAGAGGAGCAACGGCATAGTTTTAGCTGGAAGGGCTTGGCAGAGCAGCCGGCGAGAAAAGGCCTCTTGCCATTCTCTTTTCTTTCTGCCTGAATGCGGTCAATTGGCACTTGCCAAAGCAAGGTTTCCCAGCACAAGCTACAAAGCAGCAGCTCTCTCCTGGCAGAGGAAATCCCATGCAGTGTTGCCCTGGCGAGATAGTGTTGCTACAGCGAGGCCCAGGGAAAACAGACTGCCTGGAGAAATCCTAGCAAAGCCCTGTGTTTCCCCACAGGAATGTATGTCAGTTTCAGTTCTTTGCCAGCGACGGAGCTCAGAGGCAACGTCAGACTGTGTGTATCTCAGTGAGAGAAAGAACACTGTGACTTCCCCCGTTCCTCTGACGAAAGCGGTTAGAGGGAGAAAAGCGTCCTTTGCTTTCGCTTTCCCGCAGTGAGCTCGGCAGATCTGCCCTTCGCGAAGGGCCGTTTTCCCCCGGAGAACTGCCTCGCGGTAGCCCTGTTCTGGAAGTGGAACGAGTATGCAGTGTTAGCGTTCAGCTATTGTGAAGGCTCGCTTTGGCCCAGGGCAAACGAAGCGCCGGGGGAAATCTTAGCAGAGCCCGGCGCCTTTCCACGGTTCAAAGCGTGGAACAGCAGACTCTTTTGCAAAGAAGAGAGCGCCCAGGCAACAGCAGCCTGCACGTTTCTCAGTGAAAGGGAGAACTTCCTAACTTCATCCAGTCCTCTGAGCAAAGCAGGCAGAGGGAGAGAAACTTTCTTTCCTTCCTCTTTCCTGCAACGAATTCCTCCTTTGCTCTTGCAAACGCAAGGCTTCTTCTGAAAAACTACGTCGCGGTGCAGGGATCCTTCCAGAGGAGCAACGGCATAGTTTTAGCTGGAAGGGCTTGGCAGAGCAGCCGGCGAGAAAAGGCCTCTTGCCATTCTCTTTTCTTTCTGCCTGAATGCGGTCAATTGGCACTTGCCAGGGCAAGGTTTCCCAGCACAAACTACAAAGCAGCAGCTCTCTCCTGGCAGAGGAAATCCCATGCAGTGTTGCCCTGGCGAGATAGTGTTGCTACAGCGAGGCCCAGGGAAAACAGACTGCCTAGAGAAATCCTAGCAAAGCCCTGTGTTTCCCCACAGGAATGTATGTCATTTTCAGTTCTTTGCCAGCAACGGAGCTCAGAGGCAACGTCAGACTGTGTGTATCTCAGTGAGAGAAAGAACACTGTGACTTCCCCCGTTCCTCTGACGAAAGCGGTTAGAGGGAGAAAAGCGTCCTTTGCTTTCGCTTTCCCGCAGTGAGCTCGGCAGATCTGCCCTTCACGAAGGGCCGTTTTCCCCCGGAGAACTGCCTCGCGGGTAGCCCTGTTCTGGAAGTGGAACGAGTATGCAGTGTTAGCGTTCAGCTATTGTGAAGGCTCGCTTTGGCCCAGGGCAAACGAAGCGCCGGGGGAAATCTTAGCAGAGCCCGGCGCCTTTCCACGGTTCAAAGCGTGGAACAGCAGACTCTTTTGCAAAGAAGAGAGCGCCCAGGCAACAGCAGCCTGCACGTTTCTCAGTGAAAGGGAGAACTTCCTAACTTCATCCAGTCCTCTGAGCAAAGCAGGCAGAGGGAGAGAAACTTTCTTTCCTTCCTCTTTCCTGCAACGAATTCCTCCTTTGCTCTTGCAAACGCAAGGCTTCTTCTGAAAAACTACGTCGCGGTGCAGGGATCCTTCCAGAGGAGCAACGGCATAGTTTTAGCTGGAAGGGCTTGGCAGAGCAGCCGGCGAGAAAAGGCCTCTTGCCATTCTCTTTTCTTTCTGCCTGAATGCGGTCAATTGGCACTTGCCAAAGCAAGGTTTCCCAGCACAAGCTACAAAGCAGCAGCTCTCTCCTGGCAGAGGAAATCCATGCAGTGTTGCCCTGGCGAGATAGTGTTGCTACAGCGAGGCCCAGGGAAAACAGACTGCCTGGAGAAATCCTAGCAAAGCCCTGTGTTTCCCCACAGGAATGTATGTCAGTTTCAGTTCTTTGCCAGCGACGGAGCTCAGAGGCAACGTCAGATTGTGTGTATCTCAGTGAGAGAAAGAACACTGTGACTTCCCCCGTTCCTCTGACGAAAGCGGTTAGAGGGAGAAAAGCGTCCTTTGCTTTCGCTTTCCCGCAGTGAGCTCGGCAGATCTGCCCTTCGCGAAGGGCCGTTTTCCCCCCGGAGAACTGCCTCGCGGTAGCCCTGTTCTGGAAGTGGAACGAGTATGCAGTGTTAGCGTTCAGCTATTGTGAAGGCTCGCTTTGGCCCAGGGCAAACGAAGCGCCGGGGGAAATCTTAGCAGAGCCCGGCGCCTTTCCACGGTTCAAAGCGTGGAACAGCAGACTCTTTTGCAAAGAAGAGAGCGCCCAGGCAACAGCAGCCTGCACGTTTCTCAGTGAAAGGGAGAACTTCCTAACTTCATCCAGTCCTCTGAGCAAAGCAGGCAGAGGGAGAGAAACTTTCTTTCCTTCCTCTTTCCTGCAACGAATTCCTCCTTTGCTCTTGCAAACGCAAGGCTTCTTCTGAAAAACTACGTCGCGGTGCAGGGATCCTTCCAGAGGAGCAACGGCATAGTTTTAGCTGGAAGGGCTTGGCAGAGCAGCCGGCGAGAAAAGGCCTCTTGCCATTCTCTTTTCTTTCTGCCTGAATGCGGTCAATTGGCACTTGCCAAAGCAAGGTTTCCCAGCACAAGCTACAAAGCAGCAGCTCTCTCCTGGCAGAGGAAATCCCATGCAGTGTTGCCCTGGCGAGATAGTGTTGCTACAGCGAGGCCCAGGGAAAACAGACTGCCTGGAGAAATCCTAGCAAAGCCCTGTGTTTCCCCACAGGAATGTATGTCAGTTTCAGTTCTTTGCCAGCGACGGAGCTCAGAGGCAACGTCAGACTGTGTGTATCTCAGTGAGAGAAAGAACACTGTGACTTCCCCCGTTCCTCTGACGAAAGCGGTTAGAGGGAGAAAAGCGTCCTTTGCTTTCGCTTTCCCGCAGTGAGCTCGGCAGATCTGCCCTTCGCGAAGGGCCGTTTTCCCCCGGAGAACTGCCTCGCGGTAGCCCTGTTCTGGAAGTGGAACGAGTATGCAGTGTTAGCGTTCAGCTATTGTGAAGGCTCGCTTTGGCCCAGGGCAAACGAAGCGCCGGGGGAAATCTTAGCAGAGCCCGGCGCCTTTCCACGGTTCAAAGCGTGGAACAGCAGACTCTTTTGCAAAGAAGAGAGCGCCCAGGCAACAGCAGCCTGCACGTTTCTCAGTGAAAGGGAGAACTTCCTAACTTCATCCAGTCCTCTGAGCAAAGCAGGCAGAGGGAGAGAAACTTTCTTTCCTTCCTCTTTCCTGCAACGAATTCCTCCTTTGCTCTTGCAAACGCAAGGCTTCTTCTGAAAAACTACGTCGCGGTGCAGGGATCCTTCCAGAGGAGCAACGGCATAGTTTTAGCTGGAAGGGCTTGGCAGAGCAGCCGGCGAGAAAAGGCCTCTTGCCATTCTCTTTTCTTTCTGCCTGAATGCGGTCAATTGGCACTTGCCAGGGCAAGGTTTCCCAGCACAAACTACAAAGCAGCAGCTCTCTCCTGGCAGAGGAAATCCCATGCAGTGTTGCCCTGGCGAGATAGTGTTGCTACAGCGAGGCCCAGGGAAAACAGACTGCCTAGAGAAATCCTAGCAAAGCCCTGTGTTTCCCCACAGGAATGTATGTCATTTTCAGTTCTTTGCCAGCAACGGAGCTCAGAGGCAACGTCAGACTGTGTGTATCTCAGTGAGAGAAAGAACACTGTGACTTCCCCCGTTCCTCTGACGAAAGCGGTTAGAGGGAGAAAAGCGTCCTTTGCTTTCGCTTTCCCGCAGTGAGCTCGGCAGATCTGCCCTTCACGAAGGGCCGTTTTCCCCCGGAGAACTGCCTCGCGGTAGCCCTGTTCTGGAAGTGGAACGAGTATGCAGTGTTAGCGTTCAGCTATTGTGAAGGCTCGCTTTGGCCCAGGGCAAACGAAGCGCCGGGGGAAATCTTAGCAGAGCCCGGCGCCTTTCCACGGTTCAAAGCGTGGAACAGCAGACTCTTTTGCAAAGAAGAGAGCGCCCAGGCAACAGCAGCCTGCACGTTTCTCAGTGAAAGGGAGAACTTCCTAACTTCATCCAGTCCTCTGAGCAAAGCAGGCAGAGGGAGAGAAACTTTCTTTCCTTCCTCTTTCCTGCAACGAATTCCTCCTTTGCTCTTGCAAACGCAAGGCTTCTTCTGAAAAACTACGTCGCGGTGCAGGGATCCTTCCAGAGGAGCAACGGCATAGTTTTAGCTGGAAGGGCTTGGCAGAGCAGCCGGCGAGAAAAGGCCTCTTGCCATTCTCTTTTCTTTCTGCCTGAATGCGGTCAATTGGCACTTGCCAAAGCAAGGTTTCCCAGCACAAGCTACAAAGCAGCAGCTCTCTCCTGGCAGAGGAAATCCCATGCAGTGTTGCCCTGGCGAGATAGTGTTGCTACAGCGAGGCCCAGGGAAAACAGACTGCCTGGAGAAATCCTAGCAAAGCCCTGTGTTTCCCCACAGGAATGTATGTCAGTTTCAGTTCTTTGCCAGCGACGGAGCTCAGAGGCAACGTCAGATTGTGTGTATCTCAGTGAGAGAAAGAACACTGTGACTTCCCCCGTTCCTCTGACGAAAGCGGTTAGAGGGAGAAAAGCGTCCTTTGCTTTCGCTTTCCCGCAGTGAGCTCGGCAGATCTGCCCTTCGCGAAGGGCCGTTTTCCCCCGGAGAACTGCCTCGCGGTAGCCCTGTTCTGGAAGTGGAACGAGTATGCAGTGTTAGCGTTCAGCTATTGTGAAGGCTCGCTTTGGCCCAGGGCAAACGAAGCGCCGGGGGAAATCTTAGCAGAGCCCGGCGCCTTTCCACGGTTCAAAGCGTGGAACAGCAGACTCTTTTGCAAAGAAGAGAGCGCCCAGGCAACAGCAGCCTGCACGTTTCTCAGTGAAAGGGAGAACTTCCTAACTTCATCCAGTCCTCTGAGCAAAGCAGGCAGAGGGAGAGAAACTTTCTTTCCTTCCTCTTTCCTGCAACGAATTCCTCCTTTGCTCTTGCAAACGCAAGGCTTCTTCTGAAAAACTACGTCGCGGTGCAGGGATCCTTCCAGAGGAGCAACGGCATAGTTTTAGCTGGAAGGGCTTGGCAGAGCAGCCGGCGAGAAAAGGCCTCTTGCCATTCTCTTTTCTTTCTGCCTGAATGCGGTCAATTGGCACTTGCCAAAGCAAGGTTTCCCAGCACAAGCTACAAAGCAGCAGCTCTCTCCTGGCAGAGGAAATCCCATGCAGTGTTGCCCTGGCGAGATAGTGTTGCTACAGCGAGGCCCAGGGAAAACAGACTGCCTGGAGAAATCCTAGCAAAGCCCTGTGTTTCCCCACAGGAATGTATGTCAGTTTCAGTTCTTTGCCAGCGACGGAGCTCAGAGGCAACGTCAGATTGTGTGTATCTCAGTGAGAGAAAGAACACTGTGACTTCCCCCGTTCCTCTGACGAAAGCGGTTAGAGGGAGAAAAGCGTCCTTTGCTTTCGCTTTCCCGCAGTGAGCTCGGCAGATCTGCCCTTCGCGAAGGGCCGTTTTCCCCCGGAGAACTGCCTCGCGGTAGCCCTGTTCTGGAAGTGGAACGAGTATGCAGTGTTAGCGTTCAGCTATTGTGAAGGCTCGCTTTGGCCCAGGGCAAACGAAGCGCCGGGGGAAATCTTAGCAGAGCCCGGCGCCTTTCCACGGTTCAAAGCGTGGAACAGCAGACTCTTTTGCAAAGAAGAGAGCGCCCAGGCAACAGCAGCCTGCACGTTTCTCAGTGAAAGGGAGAACTTCCTAACTTCATCCAGTCCTCTGAGCAAAGCAGGCAGAGGGAGAGAAACTTTCTTTCCTTCCTCTTTCCTGCAACGAATTCCTCCTTTGCTCTTGCAAACGCAAGGCTTCTTCTGAAAAACTACGTCGCGGTGCAGGGATCCTTCCAGAGGAGCAACGGCATAGTTTTAGCTGGAAGGGCTTGGCAGAGCAGCCGGCGAGAAAAGGCCTCTTGCCATTCTCTTTTCTTTCTGCCTGAATGCGGTCAATTGGCACTTGCCAAAGCAAGGTTTCCCAGCACAAGCTACAAAGCAGCAGCTCTCTCCTGGCAGAGGAAATCCCATGCAGTGTTGCCCTGGCGAGATAGTGTTGCTACAGCGAGGCCCAGGGAAAACAGACTGCCTGGAGAAATCCTAGCAAAGCCCTGTGTTTCCCCACAGGAATGTATGTCAGTTTCAGTTCTTTGCCAGCGACGGAGCTCAGAGGCAACGTCAGATTGTGTGTATCTCAGTGAGAGAAAGAACACTGTGACTTCCCCCGTTCCTCTGACGAAAGCGGTTAGAGGGAGAAAAGCGTCCTTTGCTTTCGCTTTCCCGCAGTGAGCTCGGCAGATCTGCCCTTCGCGAAGGGCCGTTTTCCCTCGGAGAACTGCCTCGCGGTAGCCCTGTTCTGGAAGTGGAACGAGTATGCAGTGTTAGCGTTCAGCTATTGTGAAGGCTCGCTTTGGCCCAGGGCAAACGAAGCGCCGGGGGAAATCTTAGCAGAGCCCGGCGCCTTTCCACGGTTCAAAGCGTGGAACAGCAGACTCTTTTGCAAAGAAGAGAGCGCCCAGGCAACAGCAGCCTGCACGTTTCTCAGTGAAAGGGAGAACTTCCTAACTTCATCCAGTCCTCTGAGCAAAGCAGGCAGAGGGAGAGAAACTTTCTTTCCTTCCTCTTTCCTGCAACGAATTCCTCCTTTGCTCTTGCAAACGCAAGGCTTCTTCTGAAAAACTACGTCGCGGTGCAGGGATCCTTCCAGAGGAGCAACGGCATAGTTTTAGCTGGAAGGGCTTGGCAGAGCAGCCGGCGAGAAAAGGCCTCTTGCCATTCTCTTTTCTTTCTGCCTGAATGCGGTCAATTGGCACTTGCCAAAGCAAGGTTTCCCAGCACAAGCTACAAAGCAGCAGCTCTCTCCTGGCAGAGGAAATCCCATGCAGTGTTGCCCTGGCGAGATAGTGTTGCTACAGCGAGGCCCAGGGAAAACAGACTGCCTAGAGAAATCCTAGCAAAGCCCTGTGTTTCCCCACAGGAATGTATGTCAGTTTCAGTTCTTTGCCAGCAACGGAGCAGAAAGGCAACGTCAGATTGTGTGTATCTCAGTGAGAGAAAGAACACTGTGACTTCCCCCGTTCCTCTGACGAAAGCGGTTAGAGGGAGAAAAGCGTCCTTTGCTTTCGCTTTCCCGCAGTGAGCTCGGCAGATCTGCCCTTCGCGAAGGGCCATTTTCCCCCGGAGAACTGCCTCGCGGTAGCCCTGTTCTGGAAGTGGAACGAGTATGCAGTGTTAGCGTTCAGCTATTGTGAAGGCTCGCTTTGGCCCAGGGCAAACGAAGCACCAGGGGAAATCTTAGCAGAGCCCGGCGCCTTTCCACGGTTCAAAGCGTGGAACAGCAGACTCTTTTGCAAAGAACAGAGCGCCCAGGCAACAGCAGCCTGCACGTTTCTCAGTGAAAGGGAGAACTTGCTAACTTCATCCAGTCCTCTGAGCAAAGCAGGCAGAGGGAGAGAAACTTTCTTTCCTTCCTCTTTCCTGCAACGAATTCCTCCTTTGCTCTTGCAAACGCAAGGCTTCTTCTGAAAAACTACGTCGCGGTGCAGGGATCCTTCCAGAGGAGCAACGGCATAGTTTTAGCTGGAAGGGCTTGGCAGAGCAGCCGGGGAGAAAAGGCCTCTTGCGATTCTCTTTTCTTTCTGCCTGAATGCGGTCAATTGGCACTTGCCAAAGCAAGGTTTCCCAGCACAAACTACAAAGCAGCAGCTCCCTCCTGGCAGAGGAAATCCCATGCAGTGTTGCCCTGGCGAGATAGTGTTGCTACAGCGAGGCCCAGGGAAAACAGACTGCCTAGAGAAATCCTAGCAAAGCCCTGTGTTTCCCCACAGGAATGTATGTCAGTTTCAGTTCTTTGCCAGCAACGGAGCTCAGAGGCAACGTCAGATTGTGTGTATCTCAGTGAGAGAAAGAACACTGTGACTTCCCCCGTTCCTCTGACGAAAGCGGTTAGAGGGAGAAAAGCGTCCTTTGCTTTCGCTTTCCCGCAGTGAGCTCGGCAGATCTGCCTTCGCGAAAGGCCGTTTTCCCCCGGAGAACTGCCTCGCGGTAGCCCTGTTCTGGAAGTGGAACGAGTATGCAGTGTTAGTGTTCAGCTATTGTGAAGGTTCGCTTTGGCCCAGGGCAAACGAAGCACCGGGGGAAATCTTAGCAGAGCCCGGCGCCTTTCCACGGTTCAAAGCGTGGAACAGCAGACTCTTTTGCAAAGAACAGAGCGCCCAGGCAACAGCAGCCTGCACGTTTCTCAGTGAAAGGGAGAACTTCCTAACTTCATCCAGTCCTCTGAGCAAAGCAGGCAGAGGGAGAGAAACTTTCTTTCCTTCCTCTTTGCTGCAACGAATTCCTCCTTTGCTCTTGCAAACGCAAGGCTTCTTCTGAAAAACTACGTCGCGGTGCAGGGATCCTTCCAGAGGAGCAACGGCATAGTTTTAGCTGGAAGGGCTTGGCAGAGCAGCCGGCGAGAAAAGGCCTCTTGCGATTCTCTTTTCTTTCTGCCTGAATGCGGTCAATTGGCACTTGCCAAAGCAAGGTTTCCCAGCACAAACTACAAAGCAGCAGCTCTCTCCTGGCAGAGGAAATCCCATGCAGTGTTGTCCTGGCGAGATAGTGTTGCTACAGCGAGGCCCAGGGAAAACAGACTGCCTGGAGAAATCCTAGCAAAGCCCTGTGTTTCCCCACAGGAATGTATGTCAGTTTCAGTTCTTTGCCAGCAACGGAGCTCAGAGGCAACGTCAGATTGTGTGTATCTCAGTGAGAGAAAGAACACTGTGACTTCCCCCGTTCCTCTGACGAAAGCGGTTAGAGGGAGAAAAGCGTCCTTTGCTTTCGCTTTCCCGCAGTGAGCTCGGCAGATCTGCCCTTCGCGAAGGGCCGTTTTCCCCCGGAGAACTGCCTCGCGGTAGCCCTGTTCTGGAAGTGGAACGAGTATGCAGTGTTAGCGTTCAGCTATTGTGAAGGCTCGCTTTGGCCCAGGGCAAACGAAGCGCCGGGGGAAATCTTAGCAGAGCCCGGCGCCTTTCCACGGTTCAAAGCGTGGAACAGCAGACTCTTTTGCAAAGAAGAGAGCGCCCAGGCAACAGCAGCCTGCACGTTTCTCAGTGAAAGGGAGAACTTCCTAACTTCATCCAGTCCTCTGAGCAAAGCAGGCAGAGGGAGAGAAACTTTCTTTCCTTCCTCTTTCCTGCAACGAATTCCTCCTTTGCTCTTGCAAACGCAAGGCTTCTTCTGAAAAACTACGTCGCGGTGCAGGGATCCTTCCAGAGGAGCAACGGCATAGTTTTAGCTGGAAGGGCTTGGCAGAGCAGCCGGCGAGAAAAGGCCTCTTGCCATTCTCTTTTCTTTCTGCCTGAATGCGGTCAATTGGCACTTGCCAAAGCAAGGTTTCCCAGCACAAGCTACAAAGCAGCAGCTCTCTCCTGGCAGAGGAAATCCCATGCAGTGTTGCCCTGGCGAGATAGTGTTGCTACAGCGAGGCCCAGGGAAAACAGACTGCCTGGAGAAATCCTAGCAAAGCCCTGTGTTTCCCCACAGGAATGTATGTCAGTTTCAGTTCTTTGCCAGCGACGGAGCTCAGAGGCAACGTCAGATTGTGTGTATCTCAGTGAGAGAAAGAACACTGTGACTTCCCCCGTTCCTCTGACGAAAGCGGTTAGAGGGAGAAAAGCGTCCTTTGCTTTCGCTTTCCCGCAGTGAGCTCGGCAGATCTGCCCTTCGCGAAGGGCCGTTTTCCCCCGGAGAACTGCCTCGCGGTAGCCCTGTTCTGGAAGTGGAACGAGTATGCAGTGTTAGCGTTCAGCTATTGTGAAGGCTCGCTTTGGCCCAGGGCAAACGAAGCGCCGGGGGAAATCTTAGCAGAGCCCGGCGCCTTTCCACGGTTCAAAGCGTGGAACAGCAGACTCTTTTGCAAAGAAGAGAGCGCCCAGGCAACAGCAGCCTGCACGTTTCTCAGTGAAAGGGAGAACTTCCTAACTTCATCCAGTCCTCTGAGCAAAGCAGGCAGAGGGAGAGAAACTTTCTTTCCTTCCTCTTTCCTGCAACGAATTCCTCCTTTGCTCTTGCAAACGCAAGGCTTCTTCTGAAAAACTACGTCGCGGTGCAGGGATCCTTCCAGAGGAGCAACGGCATAGTTTTAGCTGGAAGGGCTTGGCAGAGCAGCCGGCGAGAAAAGGCCTCTTGCCATTCTCTTTTCTTTCTGCCTGAATGCGGTCAATTGGCACTTGCCAAAGCAAGGTTTCCCAGCACAAGCTACAAAGCAGCAGCTCTCTCCTGGCAGAGGAAATCCCATGCAGTGTTGCCCTGGCGAGATAGTGTTGCTACAGCGAGGCCCAGGGAAAACAGACTGCCTGGAGAAATCCTAGCAAAGCCCTGTGTTTCCCCACAGGAATGTATGTCAGTTTCAGTTCTTTGCCAGCGACGGAGCTCAGAGGCAACGTCAGACTGTGTGTATCTCAGTGAGAGAAAGAACACTGTGACTTCCCCCGTTCCTCTGACGAAAGCGGTTAGAGGGAGAAAAGCGTCCTTTCCCTTCGCTTTCCCGCAGTGAGCTCGGCAGATCTGCCCTTCGCGAAGGGCCGTTTTCCCCCGGAGAACTGCCTCGCGGTAGCCCTGTTCTGGAAGTGGAACGAGTATGCAGTGTTAGCGTTCAGCTATTGTGAAGGCTCGCTTTGGCCCAGGGCAAACGAAGCGCCGGGGGAAATCTTAGCAGAGCCCGGCGCCTTTCCACGGTTCAAAGCGTGGAACAGCAGACTCTTTTGCAAAGAAGAGAGCGCCCAGGCAACAGCAGCCTGCACGTTTCTCAGTGAAAGGGAGAACTTCCTAACTTCATCCAGTCCTCTGAGCAAAGCAGGCAGAGGGAGAGAAACTTTCTTTCCTTCCTCTTTCCTGCAACGAATTCCTCCTTTGCTCTTGCAAACGCAAGGCTTCTTCTGAAAAACTACGTCGCGGTGCAGGGATCCTTCCAGAGGAGCAACGGCATAGTTTTAGCTGGAAGGGCTTGGCAGAGCAGCCGGCGAGAAAAGGCCTCTTGCCATTCTCTTTTCTTTCTGCCTGAATGCGGTCAATTGGCACTTGCCAAAGCAAGGTTTCCCAGCACAAGCTACAAAGCAGCAGCTCTCTCCTGGCAGAGGAAATCCCATGCAGTGTTGCCCTGGCGAGATAGTGTTGCTACAGCGAGGCCCAGGGAAAACAGACTGCCTGGAGAAATCCTAGCAAAGCCCTGTGTTTCCCCACAGGAATGTATGTCAGTTTCAGTTCTTTGCCAGCGACGGAGCTCAGAGGCAACGTCAGATTGTGTGTATCTCAGTGAGAGAAAGAACACTGTGACTTCCCCCGTTCCTCTGACGAAAGCGGTTAGAGGGAGAAAAGCGTCCTTTGCTTTCGCTTTCCCGCAGTGAGCTCGGCAGATCTGCCCTTCGCGAAGGGCCGTTTTCCCCCGGAGAACTGCCTCGCGGTAGCCCTGTTCTGGAAGTGGAACGAGTATGCAGTGTTAGCGTTCAGCTATTGTGAAGGCTCGCTTTGGCCCAGGGCAAACGAAGCGCCGGGGGAAATCTTAGCAGAGCCCGGCGCCTTTCCACGGTTCAAAGCGTGGAACAGCAGACTCTTTTGCAAAGAAGAGAGCGCCCAGGCAACAGCAGCCTGCACGTTTCTCAGTGAAAGGGAGAACTTCCTAACTTCATCCAGTCCTCTGAGCAAAGCAGGCAGAGGGAGAGAAACTTTCTTTCCTTCCTCTTTCCTGCAACGAATTCCTCCTTTGCTCTTGCAAACGCAAGGCTTCTTCTGAAAAACTACGTCGCGGTGCAGGGATCCTTCCAGAGGAGCAACGGCATAGTTTTAGCTGGAAGGGCTTGGCAGAGCAGCCGGCGAGAAAAGGCCTCTTGCCATTCTCTTTTCTTTCTGCCTGAATGCGGTCAATTGGCACTTGCCAAAGCAAGGTTTCCCAGCACAAGCTACAAAGCAGCAGCTCTCTCCTGGCAGAGGAAATCCCATGCAGTGTTGCCCTGGCGAGATAGTATTGCTACAGCGAGGCCCAGGGAAAACAGACTGCCTGGAGAAATCCTAGCAAAGCCCTGTGTTTCCCCACAGGAATGTATGTCAGTTTCAGTTCTTTGCCAGCGACGGAGCTCAGAGGCAACGTCAGATTGTGTGTATCTCAGTGAGAGAAAGAACACTGTGACTTCCCCCGTTCCTCTGACGAAAGCGGTTAGAGGGAGAAAAGCGTCCTTTGCTTTCGCTTTCCCGCAGTGAGCTCGGCAGATCTGCCCTTCGCGAAGGGCCGTTTTCCCCCGGAGAACTGCCTCGCGGTAGCCCTGTTCTGGAAGTGGAACGAGTATGCAGTGTTAGCGTTCAGCTATTGTGAAGGCTCGCTTTGGCCCAGGGCAAACGAAGCGCCGGGGGAAATCTTAGCAGAGCCCGGCGCCTTTCCACGGTTCAAAGCGTGGAACAGCAGACTCTTTTGCAAAGAAGAGAGCGCCCAGGCAACAGCAGCCTGCACGTTTCTCAGTGAAAGGGAGAACTTCCTAACTTCATCCAGTCCTCTGAGCAAAGCAGGCAGAGGGAGAGAAACTTTCTTTCCTTCCTCTTTCCTGCAACGAATTCCTCCTTTGCTCTTGCAAACGCAAGGCTTCTTCTGAAAAACTACGTCGCGGTGCAGGGATCCTTCCAGAGGAGCAACGGCATAGTTTTAGCTGGAAGGGCTTGGCAGAGCAGCCGGCGAGAAAAGGCCTCTTGCCATTCTCTTTTCTTTCTGCCTGAATGCGGTCAATTGGCACTTGCCAAAGCAAGGTTTCCCAGCACAAGCTACAAAGCAGCAGCTCTCTCCTGGCAGAGGAAATCCCATGCAGTGTTGCCCTGGCGAGATAGTGTTGCTACAGCGAGGCCCAGGGAAAACAGACTGCTGGAGAAATCCTAGCAAAGCCCTGTGTTTCCCCACAGGAATGTATGTCAGTTTCAGTTCTTTGCCAGCGACGGAGCTCAGAGGCAACGTCAGATTGTGTGTATCTCAGTGAGAGAAAGAACACTGTGACTTCCCCCGTTCCTCTGACGAAAGCGGTTAGAGGGAGAAAAGCGTCCTTTGCTTTCGCTTTCCCGCAGTGAGCTCGGCAGATCTGCCCTTCGCGAAGGGCCGTTTTCCCCCGGAGAACTGCCTCGCGGTAGCCCTGTTCTGGAAGTGGAACGAGTATGCAGTGTTAGCGTTCAGCTATTGTGAAGGCTCGCTTTGGCCCAGGGCAAACGAAGCGCCGGGGGAAATCTTAGCAGAGCCCGGCGCCTTTCCACGGTTCAAAGCGTGGAACAGCAGACTCTTTTGCAAAGAAGAGAGCGCCCAGGCAACAGCAGCCTGCACGTTTCTCAGTGAAAGGGAGAACTTCCTAACTTCATCCAGTCCTCTGAGCAAAGCAGGCAGAGGGAGAGAAACTTTCTTTCCTTCCTCTTTCCTGCAACGAATTCCTCCTTTGCTCTTGCAAACGCAAGGCTTCTTCTGAAAAACTACGTCGCGGTGCAGGGATCCTTCCAGAGGAGCAACGGCATAGTTTTAGCTGGAAGGGCTTGGCAGAGCAGCCGGCGAGAAAAGGCCTCTTTGCCATTCTCTTTTCTTTCTGCCTGAATGCGGTCAATTGGCACTTGCCAAAGCAAGGTTTCCCAGCACAAGCTACAAAGCAGCAGCTCTCTCCTGGCAGAGGAAATCCCATGCAGTGTTGCCCTGGCGAGATAGTGTTGCTACAGCGAGGCCCAGGGAAAACAGACTGCCTGGAGAAATCCTAGCAAAGCCCTGTGTTTCCCCACAGGAATGTATGTCAGTTTCAGTTCTTTGCCAGCAACGGAGCTCAGAGGCAACGTCAGATTGTGTGTATCTCAGTGAGAGAAAGAACACTGTGACTTCCCCCGTTCCTCTGACGAAAGCGGTTAGAGGGAGAAAAGCGTCCTTTGCTTTCGCTTTCCCGCAGTGAGCTCGGCAGATCTGCCCTTCGCGAAGGGCCGTTTTCCCTCGGAGAACTGCCTCGCGGTAGTCCTGTTCTGGAAGTGGAACGAGTATGCAGTGTTAGCGTTCAGCTATTGTGAAGGCTCGCTTTGGCCCAGGGCAAACGAAGCGCCGGGGGAAATCTTAGCAGAGCCCGGCGCCTTTCCACGGTTCAAAGCGTGGAACAGCAGACTCTTTTGCAAAGAAGAGAGCGCCCAGGCAACAGCAGCCTGCACGTTTCTCAGTGAAAGGGAGAACTTCCTAACTTCATCCAGTCCTCTGAGCAAAGCAGGCAGAGGGAGAGAAACTTTCTTTCCTTCCTCTTTCCTGCAACGAATTCCTCCTTTGCTCTTGCAAACGCAAGGCTTCTTCTGAAAAACTACGTCGCGGTGCAGGGATCCTTCCAGAGGAGCAACGGCATAGTTCATAGAGAGATAGTATTCAGAGCAGCCGGCGAGAAAAGGCCTCTTGCCATTCTCTTTTCTTTCTGCCTGAATGCGGTCAATTGGCACTTGCCAAAGCAAGGTTTCCCAGCACAAGCTACAAAGCAGCAGCTCTCTCCTGGCAGAGGAAATCCCATGCAGTGTTGCCCTGGCGAGATAGTGTTGCTACAGCGAGGCCCAGGGAAAACAGACTGCCTGGAGAAATCCTAGCAAAGCCCTGTGTTTCCCCACAGGAATGTATGTCAGTTTCAGTTCTTTGCCAGCGACGGAGCTCAGAGGCAACGTCAGATTGTGTGTATCTCAGTGAGAGAAAGAACACTGTGACTTCCCCCGTTCCTCTGACGAAAGCGGTTAGAGGGAGAAAAGCGTCCTTTGCTTTCGCTTTCCCGCAGTGAGCTCGGCAGATCTGCCCTTCGCGAAGGGCCGTTTTCCCCCGGAGAACTGCCTCGCGGTAGCCCTGTTCTGGAAGTGGAACGAGTATGCAGTGTTAGCGTTCAGCTATTGTGAAGGCTCGCTTTGGCCCAGGGCAAACGAAGCGCCGGGGGAAATCTTAGCAGAGCCCGGCGCCTTTCCACGGTTCAAAGCGTGGAACAGCAGACTCTTTTGCAAAGAAGAGAGCGCCCAGGCAACAGCAGCCTGCACGTTTCTCAGTGAAAGGGAGAACTTCCTAACTTCATCCAGTCCTCTGAGCAAAGCAGGCAGAGGGAGAGAAACTTTCTTTCCTTCCTCTTTCCTGCAACGAATTCCTCCTTTGCTCTTGCAAACGCAAGGCTTCTTCTGAAAAACTACGTCGCGGTGCAGGGATCCTTCCAGAGGAGCAACGGCATAGTTTTAGCTGGAAGGGCTTGGCAGAGCAGCCGGCGAGAAAAGGCCTCTTGCCATTCTCTTTTCTTTCTGCCTGAATGCGGTCAATTGGCACTTGCCAAAGCAAGGTTTCCCAGCACAAGCTACAAAGCAGCAGCTCTCTCCTGGCAGAGGAAATCCCATGCAGTGTTGCCCTGGCGAGATAGTGTTGCTACAGCGAGGCCCAGGGAAAACAGACTGCCTGGAGAAATCCTAGCAAAGCCCTGTGTTTCCCCACAGGAATGTATGTCAGTTTCAGTTCTTTGCCAGCGACGGAGCTCAGAGGCAACGTCAGATTGTGTGTATCTCAGTGAGAGAAAGAACACTGTGACTTCCCCCGTTCCTCTGACGAAAGCGGTTAGAGGGAGAAAAGCGTCCTTTGCTTTCGCTTTCCCGCAGTGAGCTCGGCAGATCTGCCCTTCGCGAAGGGCCGTTTTCCCCCGGAGAACTGCCTCGCGGTAGCCCTGTTCTGGAAGTGGAACGAGTATGCAGTGTTAGCGTTCAGCTATTGTGAAGGCTCGCTTTGGCCCAGGGCAAACGAAGCGCCGGGGGAAATCTTAGCAGAGCCCGGCGCCTTTCCACGGTTCAAAGCGTGGAACAGCAGACTCTTTTGCAAAGAAGAGAGCGCCCAGGCAACAGCAGCCTGCACGTTTCTCAGTGAAAGGGAGAACTTCCTAACTTCATCCAGTCCTCTGAGCAAAGCAGGCAGAGGGAGAGAAACTTTCTTTCCTTCCTCTTTCCTGCAACGAATTCCTCCTTTGCTCTTGCAAACGCAAGGCTTCTTCTGAAAAACTACGTCGCGGTGCAGGGATCCTTCCAGAGGAGCAACGGCATAGTTTTAGCTGGAAGGGCTTGGCAGAGCAGCCGGCGAGAAAAGGCCTCTTGCCATTCTCTTTTCTTTCTGCCTGAATGCGGTCAATTGGCACTTGCCAAAGCAAGGTTTCCCAGCACAAGCTACAAAGCAGCAGCTCTCTCCTGGCAGAGGAAATCCCATGCAGTGTTGCCCTGGCGAGATAGTGTTGCTACAGCGAGGCCCAGGGAAAACAGACTGCCTGGAGAAATCCTAGCAAAGCCCTGTGTTTCCCCACAGGAATGTATGTCAGTTTCAGTTCTTTGCCAGCGACGGAGCTCAGAGGCAACGTCAGATTGTGTGTATCTCAGTGAGAGAAAGAACACTGTGACTTCCCCCGTTCCTCTGACGAAAGCGGTTAGAGGGAGAAAAGCGTCCTTTGCTTTCGCTTTCCCGCAGTGAGCTCGGCAGATCTGCCCTTCGCGAAGGGCCGTTTTCCCCCCGGAGAACTGCCTCGCGGTAGCCCTGTTCTGGAAGTGGAACGAGTATGCAGTGTTAGCGTTCAGCTATTGTGAAGGCTCGCTTTGGCCCAGGGCAAACGAAGCGCCGGGGGAAATCTTAGCAGAGCCCGGCGCCTTTCCACGGTTCAAAGCGTGGAACAGCAGACTCTTTTGCAAAGAAGAGAGCGCCCAGGCAACAGCAGCCTGCACGTTTCTCAGTGAAAGGGAGAACTTCCTAACTTCATCCAGTCCTCTGAGCAAAGCAGGCAGAGGGAGAGAAACTTTCTTTCCTTCCTCTTTCCTGCAACGAATTCCTCCTTTGCTCTTGCAAACGCAAGGCTTCTTCTGAAAAACTACGTCGCGGTGCAGGGATCCTTCCAGAGGAGCAACGGCATAGTTTTAGCTGGAAGGGCTTGGCAGAGCAGCCGGCGAGAAAAGGCCTCTTGCCATTCTCTTTTCTTTCTGCCTGAATGCGGTCAATTGGCACTTGCCAGGGCAAGGTTTCCCAGCACAAACTACAAAGCAGCAGCTCTCTCCTGGCAGAGGAAATCCCATGCAGTGTTGCCCTGGCGAGATAGTGTTGCTACAGCGAGGCCCAGGGAAAACAGACTGCCTAGAGAAATCCTAGCAAAGCCCTGTGTTTCCCCACAGGAATGTATGTCATTTTCAGTTCTTTGCCAGCAACGGAGCTCAGAGGCAACGTCAGACTGTGTGTATCTCAGTGAGAGAAAGAACACTGTGACTTCCCCCGTTCCTCTGACGAAAGCGGTTAGAGGGAGAAAAGCGTCCTTTGCTTTCGCTTTCCCGCAGTGAGCTCGGCAGATCTGCCCTTCGCGAAGGGCCGTTTTCCCCCGGAGAACTGCCTCGCGGTAGCCCTGTTCTGGAAGTGGAACGAGTATGCAGTGTTAGCGTTCAGCTATTGTGAAGGCTCGCTTTGGCCCAGGGCAAACGAAGCGCCGGGGGAAATCTTAGCAGAGCCCGGCGCCTTTCCACGGTTCAAAGCGTGGAACAGCAGACTCTTTTGCAAAGAAGAGAGCGCCCAGGCAACAGCAGCCTGCACGTTTCTCAGTGAAAGGGAGAACTTCCTAACTTCATCCAGTCCTCTGAGCAAAGCAGGCAGAGGGAGAGAAACTTTCTTTCCTTCCTCTTTCCTGCAACGAATTCCTCCTTTGCTCTTGCAAACGCAAGGCTTCTTCTGAAAAACTACGTCGCGGTGCAGGGATCCTTCCAGAGGAGCAACGGCATAGTTTTAGCTGGAAGGGCTTGGCAGAGCAGCCGGCGAGAAAAGGCCTCTTGCCATTCTCTTTTCTTTCTGCCTGAATGCGGTCAATTGGCACTTGCCAAAGCAAGGTTTCCCAGCACAAGCTACAAAGCAGCAGCTCTCTCCTCGCAGAGGAAATCCCATGCAGTGTTGCCCTGGCGAGATAGTGTTGCTACAGCGAGGCCCAGGGAAAACAGACTGCCTGGAGAAATCCTAGCAAAGCCCTGTGTTTCCCCACAGGAATGTATGTCAGTTTCAGTTCTTTGCCAGCGACGGAGCTCAGAGGCAACGTCAGACTGTGTGTATCTCAGTGAGAGAAAGAACACTGTGACTTCCCCCGTTCCTCTGACGAAAGCGGTTAGAGGGAGAAAAGCGTCCTTTGCTTTCGCTTTCCCGCAGTGAGCTCGGCAGATCTGCCCTTCGCGAAGGGCCGTTTTCCCCCGGAGAACTGCCTCGCGGTAGCCCTGTTCTGGAAGTGGAACGAGTATGCAGTGTTAGCGTTCAGCTATTGTGAAGGCTCGCTTTGGCCCAGGGCAAACGAAGCGCCGGGGGAAATCTTAGCAGAGCCCGGCGCCTTTCCACGGTTCAAAGCGTGGAACAGCAGACTCTTTTGCAAAGAAGAGAGCGCCCAGGCAACAGCAGCCTGCACGTTTCTCAGTGAAAGGGAGAACTTCCTAACTTCATCCAGTCCTCTGAGCAAAGCAGGCAGAGGGAGAGAAACTTTCTTTCCTTCCTCTTTCCTGCAACGAATTCCTCCTTTGCTCTTGCAAACGCAAGGCTTCTTCTGAAAAACTACGTCGCGGTGCAGGGATCCTTCCAGAGGAGCAACGGCATAGTTTTAGCTGGAAGGGCTTGGCAGAGCAGCCGGCGAGAAAACGCCTCTTGCCATTCTCTTTTCTTTCTGCCTGAATGCGGTCAATTGGCACTTGCCAGGGCAAGGTTTCCCAGCACAAACTACAAAGCAGCAGCTCTCTCCTGGCAGAGGAAATCCCATGCAGTGTTGCCCTGGCGAGATAGTGTTGCTACAGCGAGGCCCAGGGAAAACAGACTGCCTAGAGAAATCCTAGCAAAGCCCTGTGTTTCCCCACAGGAATGTATGTCATTTTCAGTTCTTTGCCAGCAACGGAGCTCAGAGGCAACGTCAGACTGTGTGTATCTCAGTGAGAGAAAGAACACTGTGACTTCCCCCGTTCCTCTGACGAAAGCGGTTAGAGGGAGAAAAGCGTCCTTTGCTTTCGCTTTCCCGCAGTGAGCTCGGCAGATCTGCCCTTCGCGAAGGGCCGTTTTCCCCCGGAGAACTGCCTCGCGGTAGCCCTGTTCTGGAAGTGGAACGAGTATGCAGTGTTAGCGTTCAGCTATTGTGAAGGCTCGCTTTGGCCCAGGGCAAACGAAGCGCCGGGGGAAATCTTAGCAGAGCCCGGCGCCTTTCCACGGTTCAAAGCGTGGAACAGCAGACTCTTTTGCAAAGAAGAGAGCGCCCAGGCAACAGCAGCCTGCACGTTTCTCAGTGAAAGGGAGAACTTCCTAACTTCATCCAGTCCTCTGAGCAAAGCAGGCAGAGGGAGAGAAACTTTCTTTCCTTCCTCTTTCCTGCAACGAATTCCTCCTTTGCTCTTGCAAACGCAAGGCTTCTTCTGAAAAACTACGTCGCGGTGCAGGGATCCTTCCAGAGGAGCAACGGCATAGTTTTAGCTGGAAGGGCTTGGCAGAGCAGCCGGCGAGAAAAGGCCTCTTGCCATTCTCTTTTCTTTCTGCCTGAATGCGGTCAATTGGCACTTGCCAAAGCAAGGTTTCCCAGCACAAGCTACAAAGCAGCAGCTCTCTCCTGGCAGAGGAAATCCCATGCAGTGTTGCCCTGGCGAGATAGTGTTGCTACAGCGAGGCCCAGGGAAAACAGACTGCCTGGAGAAATCCTAGCAAAGCCCTGTGTTTCCCCACAGGAATGTATGTCAGTTTCAGTTCTTTGCCAGCGACGGAGCTCAGAGGCAACGTCAGATTGTGTGTATCTCAGTGAGAGAAAGAACACTGTGACTTCCCCCGTTCCTCTGACGAAAGCGGTTAGAGGGAGAAAAGCGTCCTTTGCTTTCGCTTTCCCGCAGTGAGCTCGGCAGATCTGCCCTTCGCGAAGGGCCGTTTTCCCCCGGAGAACTGCCTCGCGGTAGCCCTGTTCTGGAAGTGGAACGAGTATGCAGTGTTAGCGTTCAGCTATTGTGAAGGCTCGCTTTGGCCCAGGGCAAACGAAGCGCCGGGGGAAATCTTAGCAGAGCCCGGCGCCTTTCCACGGTTCAAAGCGTGGAACAGCAGACTCTTTTGCAAAGAAGAGAGCGCCCAGGCAACAGCAGCCTGCACGTTTCTCAGTGAAAGGGAGAACTTCCTAACTTCATCCAGTCCTCTGAGCAAAGCAGGCAGAGGGAGAGAAACTTTCTTTCCTTCCTCTTTCCTGCAACGAATTCCTCCTTTGCTCTTGCAAACGCAAGGCTTCTTCTGAAAAACTACGTCGCGGTGCAGGGATCCTTCCAGAGGAGCAACGGCATAGTTTTAGCTGGAAGGGCTTGGCAGAGCAGCCGGCGAGAAAAGGCCTCTTGCCATTCTCTTTTCTTTCTGCCTGAATGCGGTCAATTGGCACTTGCCAAAGCAAGGTTTCCCAGCACAAGCTACAAAGCAGCAGCTCTCTCCTGGCAGAGGAAATCCCATGCAGTGTTGCCCTGGCGAGATAGTGTTGCTACAGCGAGGCCCAGGGAAAACAGACTGCCTGGAGAAATCCTAGCAAAGCCCTGTGTTTCCCCACAGGAATGTATGTCAGTTTCAGTTCTTTGCCAGCGACGGAGCTCAGAGGCAACGTCAGATTGTGTGTATCTCAGTGAGAGAAAGAACACTGTGACTTCCCCCGTTCCTCTGACGAAAGCGGTTAGAGGGAGAAAAGCGTCCTTTGCTTTCGCTTTCCCGCAGTGAGCTCGGCAGATCTGCCCTTCGCGAAGGGCCGTTTTCCCCCGGAGAACTGCCTCGCGGTAGCCCTGTTCTGGAAGTGGAACGAGTATGCAGTGTTAGCGTTCAGCTATTGTGAAGGCTCGCTTTGGCCCAGGGCAAACGAAGCGCCGGGGGAAATCTTAGCAGAGCCCGGCGCCTTTCCACGGTTCAAAGCGTGGAACAGCAGACTCTTTTGCAAAGAAGAGAGCGCCCAGGCAACAGCAGCCTGCACGTTTCTCAGTGAAAGGGAGAACTTCCTAACTTCATCCAGTCCTCTGAGCAAAGCAGGCAGAGGGAGAGAAACTTTCTTTCCTTCCTCTTTCCTGCAACGAATTCCTCCTTTGCTCTTGCAAACGCAAGGCTTCTTCTGAAAAACTACGTCGCGGTGCAGGGATCCTTCCAGAGGAGCAACGGCATAGTTTTAGCTGGAAGGGCTTGGCAGAGCAGCCGGCGAGAAAAGGCCTCTTGCCATTCTCTTTTCTTTCTGCCTGAATGCGGTCAATTGGCACTTGCCAGGGCAAGGTTTCCCAGCACAAACTACAAAGCAGCAGCTCTCTCCTGGCAGAGGAAATCCCATGCAGTGTTGCCCTGGCGAGATAGTGTTGCTACAGCGAGGCCCAGGGAAAACAGACTGCCTAGAGAAATCCTAGCAAAGCCCTGTGTTTCCCCACAGGAATGTATGTCATTTTCAGTTCTTTGCCAGCAACGGAGCTCAGAGGCAACGTCAGACTGTGTGTATCTCAGTGAGAGAAAGAACACTGTGACTTCCCCCGTTCCTCTGACGAAAGCGGTTAGAGGGAGAAAAGCGTCCTTTGCTTTCGCTTTCCCGCAGTGAGCTCGGCAGATCTGCCCTTCGCGAAGGGCCGTTTTCCCCCGGAGAACTGCCTCGCGGTAGCCCTGTTCTGGAAGTGGAACGAGTATGCAGTGTTAGCGTTCAGCTATTGTGAAGGCTCGCTTTGGCCCAGGGCAAACGAAGCGCCGGGGGAAATCTTAGCAGAGCCCGGCGCCTTTCCACGGTTCAAAGCGTGGAACAGCAGACTCTTTTGCAAAGAAGAGAGCGCCCAGGCAACAGCAGCCTGCACGTTTCTCAGTGAAAGGGAGAACTTCCTAACTTCATCCAGTCCTCTGAGCAAAGCAGGCAGAGGGAGAGAAACTTTCTTTCCTTCCTCTTTCCTGCAACGAATTCCTCCTTTGCTCTTGCAAACGCAAGGCTTCTTCTGAAAAACTACGTCGCGGTGCAGGGATCCTTCCAGAGGAGCAACGGCATAGTTTTAGCTGGAAGGGCTTGGCAGAGCAGCCGGCGAGAAAAGGCCTCTTGCCATTCTCTTTTCTTTCTGCCTGAATGCGGTCAATTGGCACTTGCCAAAGCAAGGTTTCCCAGCACAAGCTACAAAGCAGCAGCTCTCTCCTGGCAGAGGAAATCCCATGCAGTGTTGCCCTGGCGAGATAGTGTTGCTATAGCGAGGCCCAGGGAAAACAGACTGCCTGGAGAAATCCTAGCAAAGCCCTGTGTTTCCCCACAGGAATGTATGTCAGTTTCAGTTCTTTGCCAGCGACGGAGCTCAGAGGCAACGTCAGATTGTGTGTATCTCAGTGAGAGAAAGAACACTGTGACTTCCCCCGTTCCTCTGACGAAAGCGGTTAGAGGGAGAAAAGCGTCCTTTGCTTTCGCTTTCCCGCAGTGAGCTCGGCAGATCTGCCCTTCGCGAAGGGCCGTTTTCCCCCGGAGAACTGCCTCGCGGTAGCCCTGTTCTGGAAGTGGAACGAGTATGCAGTGTTAGCGTTCAGCTATTGTGAAGGCTCGCTTTGGCCCAGGGCAAACGAAGCGCCGGGGGAAATCTTAGCAGAGCCCGGCGCCTTTCCACGGTTCAAAGCGTGGAACAGCAGACTCTTTTGCAAAGAAGAGAGCGCCCAGGCAACAGCAGCCTGCACGTTTCTCAGTGAAAGGGAGAACTTCCTAACTTCATCCAGTCCTCTGAGCAAAGCAGGCAGAGGGAGAGAAACTTTCTTTCCTTCCTCTTTCCTGCAACGAATTCCTCCTTTGCTCTTGCAAACGCAAGGCTTCTTCTGAAAAACTACGTCGCGGTGCAGGGATCCTTCCAGAGGAGCAACGGCATAGTTTTAGCTGGAAGGGCTTGGCAGAGCAGCCGGCGAGAAAAGGCCTCTTGCCATTCTCTTTTCTTTCTGCCTGAATGCGGTCAATTGGCACTTGCCAGGGCAAGGTTTCCCAGCACAAACTACAAAGCAGCAGCTCTCTCCTGGCAGAGGAAATCCCATGCAGTGTTGCCCTGGCGAGATAGTGTTGCTACAGCGAGGCCCAGGGAAAACAGACTGCCTAGAGAAATCCTAGCAAAGCCCTGTGTTTCCCCACAGGAATGTATGTCATTTTCAGTTCTTTGCCAGCAACGGAGCTCAGAGGCAACGTCAGACTGTGTGTATCTCAGTGAGAGAAAGAACACTGTGACTTCCCCCGTTCCTCTGACGAAAGCGGTTAGAGGGAGAAAAGCGTCCTTTGCTTTCGCTTTCCCGCAGTGAGCTCGGCAGATCTGCCCTTCGCGAAGGGCCGTTTTCCCCCGGAGAACTGCCTCGCGGTAGCCCTGTTCTGGAAGTGGAACGAGTATGCAGTGTTAGCGTTCAGCTATTGTGAAGGCTCGCTTTGGCCCAGGGCAAACGAAGCGCCGGGGGAAATCTTAGCAGAGCCCGGCGCCTTTCCACGGTTCAAAGCGTGGAACAGCAGACTCTTTTGCAAAGAAGAGAGCGCCCAGGCAACAGCAGCCTGCACGTTTCTCAGTGAAAGGGAGAACTTCCTAACTTCATCCAGTCCTCTGAGCAAAGCAGGCAGAGGGAGAGAAACTTTCTTTCCTTCCTCTTTCCTGCAACGAATTCCTCCTTTGCTCTTGCAAACGCAAGGCTTCTTCTGAAAAACTACGTCGCGGTGCAGGGATCCTTCCAGAGGAGCAACGGCATAGTTTTAGCTGGAAGGGCTTGGCAGAGCAGCCGGCGAGAAAAGGCCTCTTGCCATTCTCTTTTCTTTCTGCCTGAATGCGGTCAATTGGCACTTGCCAGGGCAAGGTTTCCCAGCACAAACTACAAAGCAGCAGCTCTCTCCTGGCAGAGGAAATCCCATGCAGTGTTGCCCTGGCGAGATAGTGTTGCTACAGCGAGGCCCAGGGAAAACAGACTGCCTAGAGAAATCCTAGCAAAGCCCTGTGTTTCCCCACAGGAATGTATGTCATTTTCAGTTCTTTGCCAGCAACGGAGCTCAGAGGCAACGTCAGACTGTGTGTATCTCAGTGAGAGAAAGAACACTGTGACTTCCCCCGTTCCTCTGACGAAAGCGGTTAGAGGGAGAAAAGCGTCCTTTGCTTTCGCTTTCCCGCAGTGAGCTCGGCAGATCTGCCCTTCGCGAAGGGCCGTTTTCCCCCGGAGAACTGCCTCGCGGTAGCCCTGTTCTGGAAGTGGAACGAGTATGCAGTGTTAGCGTTCAGCTATTGTGAAGGCTCGCTTTGGCCCAGGGCAAACGAAGCGCCGGGGGAAATCTTAGCAGAGCCCGGCGCCTTTCCACGGTTCAAAGCGTGGAACAGCAGACTCTTTTGCAAAGAAGAGAGCGCCCAGGCAACAGCAGCCTGCACGTTTCTCAGTGAAAGGGAGAACTTCCTAACTTCATCCAGTCCTCTGAGCAAAGCAGGCAGAGGGAGAGAAACTTTCTTTCCTTCCTCTTTCCTGCAACGAATTCCTCCTTTGCTCTTGCAAACGCAAGGCTTCTTCTGAAAAACTACGTCGCGGTGCAGGGATCCTTCCAGAGGAGCAACGGCATAGTTTTAGCTGGAAGGGCTTGGCGGAGCAGCCGGCGAGAAAAGGCCTCTTGCCATTCTCTTTTCTTTCTGCCTGAATGCGGTCAATTGGCACTTGCCAAAGCAAGGTTTCCCAGCACAAGCTACAAAGCAGCAGCTCTCTCCTCGCAGAGGAAATCCCATGCAGTGTTGCCCTGGCGAGATAGTGTTGCTACAGCGAGGCCGAGGGAAAACAGACTGCCTGGAGAAATCCTAGCAAAGCCCTGTGTTTCCCCACAGGAATGTATGTCAGTTTCAGTTCTTTGCCAGCGACGGAGCTCAGAGGCAACGTCAGATTGTGTGTATCTCAGTGAGAGAAAGAACACTGTGACTTCCCCCGTTCCTCTGACGAAAGCGGTTAGAGGGAGAAAAGCGTCCTTTGCTTTCGCTTTCCCGCAGTGAGCTCGGCAGATCTGCCCTTCGCGAAGGGCCGTTTTCCCCCGGAGAACTGCCTCGCGGTAGCCCTGTTCTGGAAGTGGAACGAGTATGCAGTGTTAGCGTTCAGCTATTGTGAAGGCTCGCTTTGGCCCAGGGCAAACGAAGCGCCGGGGGAAATCTTAGCAGAGCCCGGCGCCTTTCCACGGTTCAAAGCGTGGAACAGCAGACTCTTTTGCAAAGAAGAGAGCGCCCAGGCAACAGCAGCCTGCACGTTTCTCAGTGAAAGGGAGAACTTCCTAACTTCATCCAGTCCTCTGAGCAAAGCAGGCAGAGGGAGAGAAACTTTCTTTCCTTCCTCTTTCCTGCAACGAATTCCTCCTTTGCTCTTGCAAACGCAAGGCTTCTTCTGAAAAACTACGTCGCGGTGCAGGGATCCTTCCAGAGGAGCAACGGCATAGTTTTAGCTGGAAGGGCTTGGCAGAGCAGCCGGCGAGAAAAGGCCTCTTGCCATTCTCTTTTCTTTCTGCCTGAATGCGGTCAATTGGCACTTGCCAAAGCAAGGTTTCCCAGCACAAGCTACAAAGCAGCAGCTCTCTCCTGGCAGAGGAAATCCCATGCAGTGTTGCCCTGGCGAGATAGTGTTGCTACAGCGAGGCCCAGGGAAAACAGACTGCCTAGAGAAATCCTAGCAAAGCCCTGTGTTTCCCCACAGGAAAGTATGTCATTTTCAGTTCTTTGCCAGCAACGGAGCTCAGAGGCAACGTCAGACTGTGTGTATCTCAGTGAGAGAAAGAACACTGTGACTTCCCCCGTTCCTCTGACGAAAGCGGTTAGAGGGAGAAAAGCGTCCTTTGCTTTCGCTTTCCCGCAGTGAGCTCGGCAGATCTGCCCTTCGCGAAGGGCCGTTTTCCCCCGGAGAACTGCCTCGCGGTAGCCCTGTTCTGGAAGTGGAACGAGTATGCAGTGTTAGCGTTCAGCTATTGTGAAGGCTCGCTTTGGCCCAGGGCAAACGAAGCGCCGGGGGAAATCTTAGCAGAGCCCGGCGCCTTTCCACGGTTCAAAGCGTGGAACAGCAGACTCTTTTGCAAAGAAGAGAGCGCCCAGGCAACAGCAGCCTGCACGTTTCTCAGTGAAAGGGAGAACTTCCTAACTTCATCCAGTCCTCTGAGCAAAGCAGGCAGAGGGAGAGAAACTTTCTTTCCTTCCTCTTTCCTGCAACGAATTCCTCCTTTGCTCTTGCAAACGCAAGGCTTCTTCTGAAAAACTACGTCGCGGTGCAGGGATCCTTCCAGAGGAGCAACGGCATAGTTTTAGCTGGAAGGGCTTGGCAGAGCAGCCGGCGAGAAAAGGCCTCTTGCCATTCTCTTTTCTTTCTGCCTGAATGCGGTCAATTGGCACTTGCCAAAGCAAGGTTTCCCAGCACAAGCTACAAAGCAGCAGCTCTCTCCTGGCAGAGGAAATCCCATGCAGTGTTGCCCTGGCGAGATAGTGTTGCTACAGCGAGGCCCAGGGAAAACAGACTGCCTGGAGAAATCCTAGCAAAGCCCTGTGTTTCCCCACAGGAATGTATGTCAGTTTCAGTTCTTTGCCAGCGACGGAGCTCAGAGGCAACGTCAGATTGTGTGTATCTCAGTGAGAGAAAGAACACTGTGACTTCCCCCGTTCCTCTGACGAAAGCGGTTAGAGGGAGAAAAGCGTCCTTTGCTTTCGCTTTCCCGCAGTGAGCTCGGCAGATCTGCCCTTCGCGAAGGGCCGTTTTCCCCCGGAGAACTGCCTCGCGGTAGCCCTGTTCTGGAAGTGGAACGAGTATGCAGTGTTAGCGTTCAGCTATTGTGAAGGCTCGCTTTGGCCCAGGGCAAACGAAGCGCCGGGGGAAATCTTAGCAGAGCCCGGCGCCTTTCCACGGTTCAAAGCGTGGAACAGCAGACTCTTTTGCAAAGAAGAGAGCGCCCAGGCAACAGCAGCCTGCACGTTTCTCAGTGAAAGGGAGAACTTCCTAACTTCATCCAGTCCTCTGAGCAAAGCAGGCAGAGGGAGAGAAACTTTCTTTCCTTCCTCTTTCCTGCAACGAATTCCTCCTTTGCTCTTGCAAACGCAAGGCTTCTTCTGAAAAACTACGTCGCGGTGCAGGGATCCTTCCAGAGGAGCAACGGCATAGTTTTAGCTGGAAGGGCTTGGCAGAGCAGCCGGCGAGAAAAGGCCTCTTGCCATTCTCTTTTCTTTCTGCCTGAATGCGGTCAATTGGCACTTGCCAAAGCAAGGTTTCCCAGCACAAGCTACAAAGCAGCAGCTCTCTCCTGGCAGAGGAAATCCCATGCAGTGTTGCCCTGGCGAGATAGTGTTGCTACAGCGAGGCCCAGGGAAAACAGACTGCCTGGAGAAATCCTAGCAAAGCCCTGTGTTTCCCCACAGGAATGTATGTCAGTTTCAGTTCTTTGCCAGCGACGGAGCTCAGAGGCAACGTCAGATTGTGTGTATCTCAGTGAGAGAAAGAACACTGTGACTTCCCCCGTTCCTCTGACGAAAGCGGTTAGAGGGAGAAAAGCGTCCTTTGCTTTCGCTTTCCCGCAGTGAGCTCGGCAGATCTGCCCTTCGCGAAGGGCCGTTTTCCCCCGGAGAACTGCCTCGCGGTAGCCCTGTTCTGGAAGTGGAACGAGTATGCAGTGTTAGCGTTCAGCTATTGTGAAGGCTCGCTTTGGCCCAGGGCAAACGAAGCGCCGGGGGAAATCTTAGCAGAGCCCGGCGCCTTTCCACGGTTCAAAGCGTGGAACAGCAGACTCTTTTGCAAAGAAGAGAGCGCCCAGGCAACAGTAGCCTGCACGTTTCTCAGTGAAAGGGAGAACTTCCTAACTTCATCCAGTCCTCTGAGCAAAGCAGGCAGAGGGAGAGAAACTTTCTTTCCTTCCTCTTTCCTGCAACGAATTCCTCCTTTGCTCTTGCAAACGCAAGGCTTCTTCTGAAAAACTACGTCGCGGTGCAGGGATCCTTCCAGAGGAGCAACGGCATAGTTTTAGCTGGAAGGGCTTGGCAGAGCAGCCGGCGAGAAAAGGCCTCTTGCCATTCTCTTTTCTTTCTGCCTGAATGCGGTCAATTGGCACTTGCCAGGGCAAGGTTTCCCAGCACAAACTACAAAGCAGCAGCTCTCTCCTGGCAGAGGAAATCCCATGCAGTGTTGCCCTGGCGAGATAGTGTTGCTACAGCGAGGCCCAGGGAAAACAGACTGCCTAGAGAAATCCTAGCAAAGCCCTGTGTTTCCCCACAGGAATGTATGTCATTTTCAGTTCTTTGCCAGCAACGGAGCTCAGAGGCAACGTCAGACTGTGTGTATCTCAGTGAGAGAAAGAACACTGTGACTTCCCCCGTTCCTCTGACGAAAGCGGTTAGAGGGAGAAAAGCGTCCTTTGCTTTCGCTTTCCCGCAGTGAGCTCGGCAGATCTGCCCTTCGCGAAGGGCCGTTTTCCCCCGGAGAACTGCCTCGCGGTAGCCCTGTTCTGGAAGTGGAACGAGTATGCAGTGTTAGCGTTCAGCTATTGTGAAGGCTCGCTTTGGCCCAGGGCAAACGAAGCGCCGGGGGAAATCTTAGCAGAGCCCGGCGCCTTTCCACGGTTCAAAGCGTGGAACAGCAGACTCTTTTGCAAAGAAGAGAGCGCCCAGGCAACAGCAGCCTGCACGTTTCTCAGTGAAAGGGAGAACTTCCTAACTTCATCCAGTCCTCTGAGCAAAGCAGGCAGAGGGAGAGAAACTTTCTTTCCTTCCTCTTTCCTGCAACGAATTCCTCCTTTGCTCTTGCAAACGCAAGGCTTCTTCTGAAAAACTACGTCGCGGTGCAGGGATCCTTCCAGAGGAGCAACGGCATAGTTTTAGCTGGAAGGGCTTGGCAGAGCAGCCGGCGAGAAAAGGCCTCTTGCCATTCTCTTTTCTTTCTGCCTGAATGCGGTCAATTGGCATTTGCAAAGCAAGGTTTCCCAGCACAAGCTACAAAGCAGCAGCTCTCTCCTCGCAGAGGAAATCCCATGCAGTGTTGCCCTGGCGAGATAGTGTTGCTACAGCGAGGCCGAGGGAAAACAGACTGCCTGGAGAAATCCTAGCAAAGCCCTGTGTTTCCCCACAGGAATGTATGTCAGTTTCAGTTCTTTGCCAGCGACGGAGCTCAGAGGCAACGTCAGATTGTGTGTATCTCAGTGAGAGAAAGAACACTGTGACTTCCCCCGTTCCTCTGACGAAAGCGGTTAGAGGGAGAAAAGCGTCCTTTGCTTTCGCTTTCCCGCAGTGAGCTCGGCAGATCTGCCCTTCGCGAAGGGCCGTTTTCCCCCGGAGAACTGCCTCGCGGTAGCCCTGTTCTGGAAGTGGAACGAGTATGCAGTGTTAGCGTTCAGCTATTGTGAAGGCTCGCTTTGGCCCAGGGCAAACGAAGCGCCGGGGGAAATCTTAGCAGAGCCCGGCGCCTTTCCACGGTTCAAAGCGTGGAACAGCAGACTCTTTTGCAAAGAAGAGAGCGCCCAGGCAACAGCAGCCTGCACGTTTCTCAGTGAAAGGGAGAACTTCCTAACTTCATCCAGTCCTCTGAGCAAAGCAGGCAGAGGGAGAGAAACTTTCTTTCCTTCCTCTTTCCTGCAACGAATTCCTCCTTTGCTCTTGCAAACGCAAGGCTTCTTCTGAAAAACTACGTCGCGGTGCAGGGATCCTTCCAGAGGAGCAACGGCATAGTTTTAGCTGGAAGGGCTTGGCAGAGCAGCCGGCGAGAAAAGGCCTCTTGCCATTCTCTTTTCTTTCTGCCTGAATGCGGTCAATTGGCACTTGCCAAAGCAAGGTTTCCCAGCACAAGCTACAAAGCAGCAGCTCTCTCCTGGCAGAGGAAATCCCATGCAGTGTTGCCCTGGCGAGATAGTGTTGCTACAGCGAGGCCCAGGGAAAACAGACTGCCTAGAGAAATCCTAGCAAAGCCCTGTGTTTCACCACAGGAATGTATGTCATTTTCAGTTCTTTGCCAGCAACGGAGCTCAGAGGCAACGTCAGATTGTGTGTATCTCAGTGAGAGAAAGAACACTGTGACTTCCCCCGTTCCTCTGACGAAAGCGGTTAGAGGGAGAAAAGCGTCCTTTGCTTTCGCTTTCCCGCAGTGAGCTCGGCAGATCTGCCCTTCGCGAAGGGCCGTTTTCCCCCAGAGAACTGCCTCGCGGTAGCCCTGTTCTGGAAGTGGAACGAGTATGCAGTGTTAGCGTTCAGCTATTGTGAAGGCTCGCTTTGGCCCAGGGCAAACGAAGCGCCGGGGGAAATCTTAGCAGAGCCCGGCGCCTTTCCACGGTTCAAAGCGTGGAACAGCAGACTCTTTTGCAAAGAAGAGAGCGCCCAGGCAACAGCAGCCTGCACGTTTCTCAGTGAAAGGGAGAACTTCCTAACTTCATCCAGTCCTCTGAGCAAAGCAGGCAGAGGGAGAGAAACTTTCTTTCCTTCCTCTTTCCTGCAACGAATTCCTCCTTTGCTCTTGCAAACGCAAGGCTTCTTCTGAAAAACTACGTCGCGGTGCAGGGATCCTTCCAGAGGAGCAACGGCATAGTTTTAGCTGGAAGGGCTTGGCAGAGCAGCCGGCGAGAAAAGGCCTCTTGCCATTCTCTTTTCTTTCTGCCTGAATGCGGTCAATTGGCACTTGCCAGGGCAAGGTTTCCCAGCACAAACTACAAAGCAGCAGCTCTCTCCTGGCAGAGGAAATCCCATGCAGTGTTGCCCTGGCGAGATAGTGTTGCTACAGCGAGGCCCAGGGAAAACAGACTGCCTAGAGAAATCCTAGCAAAGCCCTGTGTTTCCCCACAGGAATGTATGTCATTTTCAGTTCTTTGCCAGCAACGGAGCTCAGAGGCAACGTCAGACTGTGTGTATCTCAGTGAGAGAAAGAACACTGTGACTTCCCCCGTTCCTCTGACGAAAGCGGTTAGAGGGAGAAAAGCATCCTTTGCTTTCGCTTTCCCGCAGTGAGCTCGGCAGATCTGCCCTTCGCGAAGGGCCGTTTTCCCCCGGAGAACTGCCTCGCGGTAGCCCTGTTCTGGAAGTGGAACGAGTATGCAGTGTTAGCGTTCAGCTATTGTGAAGGCTCGCTTTGGCCCAGGGCAAACGAAGCGCCGGGGGAAATCTTAGCAGAGCCCGGCGCCTTTCCACGGTTCAAAGCGTGGAACAGCAGACTCTTTTGCAAAGAAGAGAGCGCCCAGGCAACAGCAGCCTGCACGTTTCTCAGTGAAAGGGAGAACTTCCTAACTTCATCCAGTCCTCTGAGCAAAGCAGGCAGAGGGAGAGAAACTTTCTTTCCTTCCTCTTTCCTGCAACGAATTCCTCCTTTGCTCTTGCAAACGCAAGGCTTCTTCTGAAAAACTACGTCGCGGTGCAGGGATCCTTCCAGAGGAGCAACGGCATAGTTTTAGCTGGAAGGGCTTGGCAGAGCAGCCGGCGAGAAAAGGCCTCTTGCCATTCTCTTTTCTTTCTGCCTGAATGCGGTCAATTGGCACTTGCCAAAGCAAGGTTTCCCAGCACAAGCTACAAAGCAGCAGCTCTCTCCTGGCAGAGGAAATCCCATGCAGTGTTGCCCTGGCGAGATAGTGTTGCTACAGCGAGGCCCAGGGAAAACAGACTGCCTGGAGAAATCCTAGCAAAGCCCTGTGTTTCCCCACAGGAATGTATGTCAGTTTCAGTTCTTTGCCAGCGACGGAGCTCAGAGGCAACGTCAGATTGTGTGTATCTCAGTGAGAGAAAGAACACTGTGACTTCCCCCGTTCCTCTGACGAAAGCGGTTAGAGGGAGAAAAGCGTCCTTTGCTTTCGCTTTCCCGCAGTGAGCTCGGCAGATCTGCCCTTCGCGAAGGGCCGTTTTCCCCCGGAGAACTGCCTCGCGGTAGCCCTGTTCTGGAAGTGGAACGAGTATGCAGTGTTAGCGTTCAGCTATTGTGAAGGCTCGCTTTGGCCCAGGGCAAACGAAGCGCCGGGGGAAATCTTAGCAGAGCCCGGCGCCTTTCCACGGTTCAAAGCGTGGAACAGCAGACTCTTTTGCAAAGAAGAGAGCGCCCAGGCAACAGCAGCCTGCACGTTTCTCAGTGAAAGGGAGAACTTCCTAACTTCATCCAGTCCTCTGAGCAAAGCAGGCAGAGGGAGAGAAACTTTCTTTCCTTCCTCTTTCCTGCAACGAATTCCTCCTTTGCTCTTGCAAACGCAAGGCTTCTTCTGAAAAACTACGTCGCGGTGCAGGGATCCTTCCAGAGGAGCAACGGCATAGTTTTAGCTGGAAGGGCTTGGCAGAGCAGCCGGCGAGAAAAGGCCTCTTGCCATTCTCTTTTCTTTCTGCCAGAATGCGGTCAATTGGCACTTGCCAGGGCAAGGTTTCCCAGCACAAACTACAAAGCAGCAGCTCTCTCCTGGCAGAGGAAATCCCATGCAGTGTTGCCCTGGCGAGATAGTGTTGCTACAGCGAGGCCCAGGGAAAACAGACTGCCTAGAGAAATCCTAGCAAAGCCCTGTGTTTCCCCACAGGAATGTATGTCATTTTCAGTTCTTTGCCAGCAACGGAGCTCAGAGGCAACGTCAGATTGTGTGTATCTCAGTGAGAGAAAGAACACTGTGACTTCCCCCGTTCCTCTGACGAAAGCGGTTAGAGGGAGAAAAGCGTCCTTTGCTTTCGCTTTCCCGCAGTGAGCTCGGCAGATCTGCCCTTCGCGAAGGGCCGTTTTCCCCCGGAGAACTGCCTCGCGGTAGCCCTGTTCTGGAAGTGGAACGAGTATGCAGTGTTAGCGTTCAGCTATTGTGAAGGCTCGCTTTGGCCCAGGGCAAACGAAGCGCCGGGGGAAATCTTAGCAGAGCCCGGCGCCTTTCCACGGTTCAAAGCGTGGAACAGCAGACTCTTTTGCAAAGAAGAGAGCGCCCAGGCAACAGCAGCCTGCACGTTTCTCAGTGAAAGGGAGAACTTCCTAACTTCATCCAGTCCTCTGAGCAAAGCAGGCAGAGGGAGAGAAACTTTCTTTCCTTCCTCTTTCCTGCAACGAATTCCTCCTTTGCTCTTGCAAACGCAAGGCTTCTTCTGAAAAACTACGTCGCGGTGCAGGGATCCTTCCAGAGGAGCAACGGCATAGTTTTAGCTGGAAGGGCTTGGCAGAGCAGCCGGCGAGAAAAGGCCTCTTTGCCATTCTCTTTTCTTTCTGCCTGAATGCGGTCAATTGGCACTTGCCAAAGCAAGGTTTCCCAGCACAAGCTACAAAGCAGCAGCTCTCTCCTGGCAGAGGAAATCCCATGCAGTGTTGCCCTGGCGAGATAGTGTTGCTACAGCGAGGCCCAGGGAAAACAGACAGCCTGGAGAAATCCTAGCAAAGCCCTGTGTTTCCCCACAGGAATGTATGTCAGTTTCAGTTCTTTGCCAGCAACGGAGCTCAGAGGCAACGTCAGATTGTGTGTATCTCAGTGAGAGAAAGAACACTGTGACTTCCCCCGTTCCTCTGACGAAAGCGGTTAGAGGGAGAAAAGCGTCCTTTGCTTTCGCTTTCCCGCAGTGAGCTCGGCAGATCTGCCCTTCGCGAAGGGCCGTTTTCCCCCGGAGAACTGCCTCGCGGTAGCCCTGTTCTGGAAGTGGAACGAGTATGCAGTGTTAGCGTTCAGCTATTGTGAAGGCTCGCTTTGGCCCAGGGCAAACGAAGCGCCGGGGGAAATCTTAGCAGAGCCCGGCGCCTTTCCACGGTTCAAAGCGTGGAACAGCAGACTCTTTTGCAAAGAAGAGAGCGCCCAGGCAACAGCAGCCTGCACGTTTCTCAGTGAAAGGGAGAACTTCCTAACTTCATCCAGTCCTCTGAGCAAAGCAGGCAGAGGGAGAGAAACTTTCTTTCCTTCCTCTTTCCTGCAACGAATTCCTCCTTTGCTCTTGCAAACGCAAGGCTTCTTCTGAAAAACTACGTCGCGGTGCAGGGATCCTTCCAGAGGAGCAACGGCATAGTTTTAGCTGGAAGGGCTTGGCAGAGCAGCCGGCGAGAAAAGGCCTCTTGCCATTCTCTTTTCTTTCTGCCTGAATGCGGTCAATTGGCACTTGCCAAAGCAAGGTTTCCCAGCACAAGCTACAAAGCAGCAGCTCTCTCCTGGCAGAGGAAATCCCATGCAGTGTTGCCCTGGCGAGATAGTGTTGCTACAGCGAGGCCCAGGGAAAACAGACTGCCTGGAGAAATCCTAGCAAAGCCCTGTGTTTCCCCACAGGAATGTATGTCAGTTTCAGTTCTTTGCCAGCGACGGAGCTCAGAGGCAACGTCAGATTGTGTGTATCTCAGTGAGAGAAAGAACACTGTGACTTCCCCCGTTCCTCTGACGAAAGCGGTTAGAGGGAGAAAAGCGTCCTTTGCTTTCGCTTTCCCGCAGTGAGCTCGGCAGATCTGCCCTTCGCGAAGGGCCGTTTTCCCCCGGAGAACTGCCTCGCGGTAGCCCTGTTCTGGAAGTGGAACGAGTATGCAGTGTTAGCGTTCAGCTATTGTGAAGGCTCGCTTTGGCCCAGGGCAAACGAAGCGCCGGGGGAAATCTTAGCAGAGCCCGGCGCCTTTCCACGGTTCAAAGCGTGGAACAGCAGACTCTTTTGCAAAGAAGAGAGCGCCCAGGCAACAGCAGCCTGCACGTTTCTCAGTGAAAGGGAGAACTTCCTAACTTCATCCAGTCCTCTGAGCAAAGCAGGCAGAGGGAGAGAAACTTTCTTTCCTTCCTCTTTCCTGCAACGAATTCCTCCTTTGCTCTTGCAAACGCAAGGCTTCTTCTGAAAAACTACGTCGCGGTGCAGGGATCCTTCCAGAGGAGCAACGGCATAGTTTTAGCTGGAAGGGCTTGGCAGAGCAGCCGGCGAGAAAAGGCCTCTTGCCATTCTCTTTTCTTTCTGCCTGAATGCGGTCAATTGGCACTTGCCAGGGCAAGGTTTCCCAGCACAAACTACAAAGCAGCAGCTCTCTCCTGGCAGAGGAAATCCCATGCAGTGTTGCCCTGGCGAGATAGTGTTGCTACAGCGAGGCCCAGGGAAAACAGACTGCCTAGAGAAATCCTAGCAAAGCCCTGTGTTTCCCCACAGGAATGTATGTCATTTTCAGTTCTTTGCCAGCAACGGAGCTCAGAGGCAACGTCAGATTGTGTGTATCTCAGTGAGAGAAAGAACACTGTGACTTCCCCCGTTCCTCTGACGAAAGCGGTTAGAGGGAGAAAAGCGTCCTTTGCTTTCGCTTTCCCGCAGTGAGCTCGGCAGATCTGCCCTTCGCGAAGGGCCGTTTTCCCCCGGAGAACTGCCTCGCGGTAGCCCTGTTCTGGAAGTGGAACGAGTATGCAGTGTTAGCGTTCAGCTATTGTGAAGGCTCGCTTTGGCCCAGGGCAAACGAAGCGCCGGGGGAAATCTTAGCAGAGCCCGGCGCCTTTCCACGGTTCAAAGCGTGGAACAGCAGACTCTTTTGCAAAGAAGAGAGCGCCCAGGCAACAGCAGCCTGCACGTTTCTCAGTGAAAGGGAGAACTTCCTAACTTCATCCAGTCCTCTGAGCAAAGCAGGCAGAGGGAGAGAAACTTTCTTTCCTTCCTCTTTCCTGCAACGAATTCCTCCTTTGCTCTTGCAAACGCAAGGCTTCTTCTGAAAAACTACGTCGCGGTGCAGGGATCCTTCCAGAGGAGCAACGGCATAGTTTTAGCTGGAAGGGCTTGGCAGAGCAGCCGGCGAGAAAAGGCCTCTTGCCATTCTCTTTTCTTTCTGCCTGAATGCGGTCAATTGGCACTTGCCAAAGCAAGGTTTCCCAGCACAAGCTACAAAGCAGCAGCTCTCTCCTGGCAGAGGAAATCCCATGCAGTGTTGCCCTGGCGAGATAGTGTTGCTACAGCGAGGCCCAGGGAAAACAGACTGCCTGGAGAAATCCTAGCAAAGCCCTGTGTTTCCCCACAGGAATGTATGTCAGTTTCAGTTCTTTGCCAGCAACGGAGCTCAGAGGCAACGTCAGATTGTGTGTATCTCAGTGAGAGAAAGAACACTGTGACTTCCCCCGTTCCTCTGACGAAAGCGGTTAGAGGGAGAAAAGCGTCCTTTGCTTTCGCTTTCCCGCAGTGAGCTCGGCAGATCTGCCCTTCGCGAAGGGCCGTTTTCCCCCGGAGAACTGCCTCGCGGTAGCCCTGTTCTGGAAGTGGAACGAGTATGCAGTGTTAGCGTTCAGCTATTGTGAAGGCTCGCTTTGGCCCAGGGCAAACGAAGCGCCGGGGGAAATCTTAGCAGAGCCCGGCGCCTTTCCACGGTTCAAAGCGTGGAACAGCAGACTCTTTTGCAAAGAAGAGAGCGCCCAGGCAACAGCAGCCTGCACGTTTCTCAGTGAAAGGGAGAACTTCCTAACTTCATCCAGTCCTCTGAGCAAAGCAGGCAGAGGGAGAGAAACTTTCTTTCCTTCCTCTTTCCTGCAACGAATTCCTCCTTTGCTCTTGCAAACGCAAGGCTTCTTCTGAAAAACTACGTCGCGGTGCAGGGATCCTTCCAGAGGAGCAACGGCATAGTTTTAGCTGGAAGGGCTTGGCAGAGCAGCCGGCGAGAAAAGGCCTCTTTGCCATTCTCTTTTCTTTCTGCCTGAATGCGGTCAATTGGCACTTGCCAAAGCAAGGTTTCCCAGCACAAGCTACAAAGCAGCAGCTCTCTCCTGGCAGAGGAAATCCCATGCAGTGTTGCCCTGGCGAGATAGTGTTGCTACAGCGAGGCCCAGGGAAAACAGACAGCCTGGAGAAATCCTAGCAAAGCCCTGTGTTTCCCCACAGGAATGTATGTCAGTTTCAGTTCTTTGCCAGCAACGGAGCTCAGAGGCAACGTCAGATTGTGTGTATCTCAGTGAGAGAAAGAACACTGTGACTTCCCCCGTTCCTCTGACGAAAGCGGTTAGAGGGAGAAAAGCGTCCTTTGCTTTCGCTTTCCCGCAGTGAGCTCGGCAGATCTGCCCTTCGCGAAGGGCCGTTTTCCCCCGGAGAACTGCCTCGCGGTAGCCCTGTTCTGGAAGTGGAACGAGTATGCAGTGTTAGCGTTCAGCTATTGTGAAGGCTCGCTTTGGCCCAGGGCAAACGAAGCGCCGGGGGAAATCTTAGCAGAGCCCGGCGCCTTTCCACGGTTCAAAGCGTGGAACAGCAGACTCTTTTGCAAAGAAGAGAGCGCCCAGGCAACAGCAGCCTGCACGTTTCTCAGTGAAAGGGAGAACTTCCTAACTTCATCCAGTCCTCTGAGCAAAGCAGGCAGAGGGAGAGAAACTTTCTTTCCTTCCTCTTTCCTGCAACGAATTCCTCCTTTGCTCTTGCAAACGCAAGGCTTCTTCTGAAAAACTACGTCGCGGTGCAGGGATCCTTCCAGAGGAGCAACGGCATAGTTTTAGCTGGAAGGGCTTGGCAGAGCAGCCGGCGAGAAAAGGCCTCTTGCCATTCTCTTTTCTTTCTGCCTGAATGCGGTCAATTGGCACTTGCCAGGGCAAGGTTTCCCAGCACAAACTACAAAGCAGCAGCTCTCTCCTGGCAGAGGAAATCCCATGCAGTGTTGCCCTGGCGAGATAGTGTTGCTACAGCGAGGCCCAGGGAAAACAGACTGCCTAGAGAAATCCTAGCAAAGCCCTGTGTTTCCCCACAGGAATGTATGTCATTTTCAGTTCTTTGCCAGCAACGGAGCTCAGAGGCAACGTCAGATTGTGTGTATCTCAGTGAGAGAAAGAACACTGTGACTTCCCCCGTTCCTCTGACGAAAGCGGTTAGAGGGAGAAAAGCGTCCTTTGCTTTCGCTTTCCCGCAGTGAGCTCGGCAGATCTGCCCTTCGCGAAGGGCCGTTTTCCCCCGGAGAACTGCCTCGCGGTAGCCCTGTTCTGGAAGTGGAACGAGTATGCAGTGTTAGCGTTCAGCTATTGTGAAGGCTCGCTTTGGCCCAGGGCAAACGAAGCGCCGGGGGAAATCTTAGCAGAGCCCGGCGCCTTTCCACGGTTCAAAGCGTGGAACAGCAGACTCTTTTGCAAAGAAGAGAGCGCCCAGGCAACAGCAGCCTGCACGTTTCTCAGTGAAAGGGAGAACTTCCTAACTTCATCCAGTCCTCTGAGCAAAGCAGGCAGAGGGAGAGAAACTTTCTTTCCTTCCTCTTTCCTGCAACGAATTCCTCCTTTGCTCTTGCAAACGCAAGGCTTCTTCTGAAAAACTACGTCGCGGTGCAGGGATCCTTCCAGAGGAGCAACGGCATAGTTTTAGCTGGAAGGGCTTGGCAGAGCAGCCGGCGAGAAAAGGCCTCTTGCCATTCTCTTTTCTTTCTGCCTGAATGCGGTCAATTGGCACTTGCCAGGGCAAGGTTTCCCAGCACAAACTACAAAGCAGCAGCTCTCTCCTGGCAGAGGAAATCCCATGCAGTGTTGCCCTGGCGAGATAGTGTTGCTACAGCGAGGCCCAGGGAAAACAGACTCCCTAGAGAAATCCTAGCAAAGCCCTGTGTTTCCCCACAGGAATGTATGTCAGTTTCAGTTCTTTGCCAGCAACGGAGCTCAGAGGCAACGTCAGATTGTGTGTATCTCAGTGAGAGAAAGAACACTGTGACTTCCCCCGTTCCTCTGACGAAAGCGGTTAGAGGGAGAAAAGCGTCTTTGCTTTCGCTTTCCCGCAGTGAGCTCGGCAGATCTGCCCTTCGCGAAGGGCCGTTTTCCCCCGGAGAACTGCCTCGCGGTAGCCCTGTTCTGGAAGTGGAACGAGTATGCAGTGTTAGCGTTCAGCTATTGTGAAGGCTCGCTTTGGCCCAGGGCAAACGAAGCGCCGGGGGAAATCTTAGCAGAGCCCGGCGCCTTTCCACGGTTCAAAGCGTGGAACAGCAGACTCTTTTGCAAAGAAGAGAGCGCCCAGGCAACAGCAGCCTGCACGTTTCTCAGTGAAAGGGAGAACTTCCTAACTTCATCCAGTCCTCTGAGCAAAGCAGGCAGAGGGAGAGAAACTTTCTTTCCTTCCTCTTTCCTGCAACGAATTCCTCCTTTGCTCTTGCAAACGCAAGGCTTCTTCTGAAAAACTACGTCGCGGTGCAGGGATCCTTCCAGAGGAGCAACGGCATAGTTTTAGCTGGAAGGGCTTGGCAGAGCAGCCGGCGAGAAAAGGCCTCTTGCCATTCTCTTTTCTTTCTGCCTGAATGCGGTCAATTGGCACTTGCCAGGGCAAGGTTTCCCAGCACAAACTACAAAGCAGCAGCTCTCTCCTGGCAGAGGAAATCCCATGCAGTGTTGCCCTGGCGAGATAGTGTTGCTACAGCGAGGCCCAGGGAAAACAGACTGCCTAGAGAAATCCTAGCAAAGCCCTGTGTTTCCCCACAGGAATGTATGTCATTTTCAGTTCTTTGCCAGCAACGGAGCTCAGAGGCAACGTCAGACTGTGTGTATCTCAGTGAGAGAAAGAACACTGTGACTTCCCCCGTTCCTCTGACGAAAGCGGTTAGAGGGAGAAAAGCGTCCTTTGCTTTCGCTTTCCCGCAGTGAGCTCGGCAGATCTGCCCTTCGCGAAGGGCCGTTTTCCCCCGGAGAACTGCCTCGCGGTAGCCCTGTTCTGGAAGTGGAACGAGTATGCAGTGTTAGCGTTCAGCTATTGTGAAGGCTCGCTTTGGCCCAGGGCAAACGAAGCGCCGGGGGAAATCTTAGCAGAGCCCGGCGCCTTTCCACGGTTCAAAGCGTGGAACAGCAGACTCTTTTGCAAAGAAGAGAGCGCCCAGGCAACAGCAGCCTGCACGTTTCTCAGTGAAAGGGAGAACTTCCTAACTTCATCCAGTCCTCTGAGCAAAGCAGGCAGAGGGAGAGAAACTTTCTTTCCTTCCTCTTTCCTGCAACGAATTCCTCCTTTGCTCTTGCAAACGCAAGGCTTCTTCTGAAAAACTACGTCGCGGTGCAGGGATCCTTCCAGAGGAGCAACGGCATAGTTTTAGCTGGAAGGGCTTGGCAGAGCAGCCGGCGAGAAAAGGCCTCTTGCCATTCTCTTTTCTTTCTGCCTGAATGCGGTCAATTGGCACTTGCCAGGGCAAGGTTTCCCAGCACAAACTACAAAGCAGCAGCTCTCTCCTGGCAGAGGAAATCCCATGCAGTGTTGCCCTGGCGAGATAGTGTTGCTACAGCGAGGCCCAGGGAAAACAGACTGCCTAGAGAAATCCTAGCAAAGCCCTGTGTTTCCCCACAGGAATGTATGTCATTTTCAGTTCTTTGCCAGCAACGGAGCTCAGAGGCAACGTCAGATTGTGTGTATCTCAGTGAGAGAAAGAACACTGTGACTTCCCCCGTTCCTCTGACGAAAGCGGTTAGAGGGAGAAAAGCGTCCTTTGCTTTCGCTTTCCCGCAGTGAGCTCGGCAGATCTGCCCTTCGCGAAGGGCCGTTTTCCCCCGGAGAACTGCCTCGCGGTAGCCCTGTTCTGGAAGTGGAACGAGTATGCAGTGTTAGCGTTCAGCTATTGTGAAGGCTCGCTTTGGCCCAGGGCAAACGAAGCGCCGGGGGAAATCTTAGCAGAGCCCGGCGCCTTTCCACGGTTCAAAGCGTGGAACAGCAGACTCTTTTGCAAAGAAGAGAGCGCCCAGGCAACAGCAGCCTGCACGTTTCTCAGTGAAAGGGAGAACTTCCTAACTTCATCCAGTCCTCTGAGCAAAGCAGGCAGAGGGAGAGAAACTTTCTTTCCTTCCTCTTTCCTGCAACGAATTCCTCCTTTGCTCTTGCAAACGCAAGGCTTCTTCTGAAAAACTACGTCGCGGTGCAGGGATCCTTCCAGAGGAGCAACGGCATAGTTTTAGCTGGAAGGGCTTGGCAGAGCAGCCGGCGAGAAAAGGCCTCTTGCCATTCTCTTTTCTTTCTGCCTGAATGCGGTCAATTGGCACTTGCCAGGGCAAGGTTTCCCAGCACAAACTACAAAGCAGCAGCTCTCTCCTGGCAGAGGAAATCCCATGCAGTGTTGCCCTGGCGAGATAGTGTTGCTACAGCGAGGCCCAGGGAAAACAGACTCCCTAGAGAAATCCTAGCAAAGCCCTGTGTTTCCCCACAGGAATGTATGTCAGTTTCAGTTCTTTGCCAGCAACGGAGCTCAGAGGCAACGTCAGATTGTGTGTATCTCAGTGAGAGAAAGAACACTGTGACTTCCCCCGTTCCTCTGACGAAAGCGGTTAGAGGGAGAAAAGCGTCTTTGCTTTCGCTTTCCCGCAGTGAGCTCGGCAGATCTGCCCTTCGCGAAGGGCCGTTTTCCCCCGGAGAACTGCCTCGCGGTAGCCCTGTTCTGGAAGTGGAACGAGTATGCAGTGTTAGCGTTCAGCTATTGTGAAGGCTCGCTTTGGCCCAGGGCAAACGAAGCGCCGGGGGAAATCTTAGCAGAGCCCGGCGCCTTTCCACGGTTCAAAGCGTGGAACAGCAGACTCTTTTGCAAAGAAGAGAGCGCCCAGGCAACAGCAGCCTGCACGTTTCTCAGTGAAAGGGAGAACTTCCTAACTTCATCCAGTCCTCTGAGCAAAGCAGGCAGAGGGAGAGAAACTTTCTTTCCTTCCTCTTTCCTGCAACGAATTCCTCCTTTGCTCTTGCAAACGCAAGGCTTCTTCTGAAAAACTACGTCGCGGTGCAGGGATCCTTCCAGAGGAGCAACGGCATAGTTTTAGCTGGAAGGGCTTGGCAGAGCAGCCGGCGAGAAAAGGCCTCTTGCCATTCTCTTTTCTTTCTGCCTGAATGCGGTCAATTGGCACTTGCCAGGGCAAGGTTTCCCAGCACAAACTACAAAGCAGCAGCTCTCTCCTGGCAGAGGAAATCCCATGCAGTGTTGCCCTGGCGAGATAGTGTTGCTACAGCGAGGCCCAGGGAAAACAGACTGCCTAGAGAAATCCTAGCAAAGCCCTGTGTTTCCCCACAGGAATGTATGTCATTTTCAGTTCTTTGCCAGCAACGGAGCTCAGAGGCAACGTCAGACTGTGTGTATCTCAGTGAGAGAAAGAACACTGTGACTTCCCCCGTTCCTCTGACGAAAGCGGTTAGAGGGAGAAAAGCGTCCTTTGCTTTCGCTTTCCCGCAGTGAGCTCGGCAGATCTGCCCTTCGCGAAGGGCCGTTTTCCCCCGGAGAACTGCCTCGCGGTAGCCCTGTTCTGGAAGTGGAACGAGTATGCAGTGTTAGCGTTCAGCTATTGTGAAGGCTCGCTTTGGCCCAGGGCAAACGAAGCGCCGGGGGAAATCTTAGCAGAGCCCGGCGCCTTTCCACGGTTCAAAGCGTGGAACAGCAGACTCTTTTGCAAAGAAGAGAGCGCCCAGGCAACAGCAGCCTGCACGTTTCTCAGTGAAAGGGAGAACTTCCTAACTTCATCCAGTCCTCTGAGCAAAGCAGGCAGAGGGAGAGAAACTTTCTTTCCTTCCTCTTTCCTGCAACGAATTCCTCCTTTGCTCTTGCAAACGCAAGGCTTCTTCTGAAAAACTACGTCGCGGTGCAGGGATCCTTCCAGAGGAGCAACGGCATAGTTTTAGCTGGAAGGGCTTGGCAGAGCAGCCGGCGAGAAAGGCCTCTTGCCATTCTCTTTTCTTTCTGCCTGAATGCGGTCAATTGGCACTTGCCAGGGCAAGGTTTCCCAGCACAAACTACAAAGCAGCAGCTCTCTCCTGGCAGAGGAAATCCCATGCAGTGTTGCCCTGGCGAGATAGTGTTGCTACAGCGAGGCCCAGGGAAAACAGACTGCCTAGAGAAATCCTAGCAAAGCCCTGTGTTTCCCCACAGGAATGTATGTCATTTTCAGTTCTTTGCCAGCAACGGAGCTCAGAGGCAACGTCAGACTGTGTGTATCTCAGTGAGAGAAAGAACACTGTGACTTCCCCCGTTCCTCTGACGAAAGCGGTTAGAGGGAGAAAAGCGTCCTTTGCTTTCGCTTTCCCGCAGTGAGCTCGGCAGATCTGCCCTTCGCGAAGGGCCGTTTTCCCCCGGAGAACTGCCTCGCGGTAGCCCTGTTCTGGAAGTGGAACGAGTATGCAGTGTTAGCGTTCAGCTATTGTGAAGGCTCGCTTTGGCCCAGGGCAAACGAAGCGCCGGGGGAAATCTTAGCAGAGCCCGGCGCCTTTCCACGGTTCAAAGCGTGGAACAGCAGACTCTTTTGCAAAGAAGAGAGCGCCCAGGCAACAGCAGCCTGCACGTTTCTCAGTGAAAGGGAGAACTTCCTAACTTCATCCAGTCCTCTGAGCAAAGCAGGCAGAGGGAGAGAAACTTTCTTTCCTTCCTCTTTCCTGCAACGAATTCCTCCTTTGCTCTTGCAAACGCAAGGCTTCTTCTGAAAAACTACGTCGCGGTGCAGGGATCCTTCCAGAGGAGCAACGGCATAGTTTTAGCTGGAAGGGCTTGGCAGAGCAGCCGGCGAGAAAAGGCCTCTTGCCATTCTCTTTTCTTTCTGCCTGAATGCGGTCAATTGGCACTTGCCAAAGCAAGGTTTCCCAGCACAAGCTACAAAGCAGCAGCTCTCTCCTGGCAGAGGAAATCCCATGCAGTGTTGCCCTGGCGAGATAGTGTTGCTACAGCGAGGCCCAGGGAAAACAGACTGCCTGGAGAAATCCTAGCAAAGCCCTGTGTTTCCCCACAGGAATGTATGTCAGTTTCAGTTCTTTGCCAGCGACGGAGCTCAGAGGCAACGTCAGATTGTGTGTATCTCAGTGAGAGAAAGAACACTTTGACTTCCCCCGTTCCTCTGACGAAAGCGGTTAGAGGGAGAAAAGCGTCCTTTGCTTTCGCTTTCCCGCAGTGAGCTCGGCAGATCTGCCCTTCGCGAAGGGCCGTTTTCCCCCGGAGAACTGCCTCGCGGTAGCCCTGTTCTGGAAGTGGAACGAGTATGCAGTGTTAGCGTTCAGCTATTGTGAAGGCTCGCTTTGGCCCAGGGCAAACGAAGCGCCGGGGGAAATCTTAGCAGAGCCCGGCGCCTTTCCACGGTTCAAAGCGTGGAACAGCAGACTCTTTTGCAAAGAAGAGAGCGCCCAGGCAACAGCAGCCTGCACGTTTCTCAGTGAAAGGGAGAACTTCCTAACTTCATCCAGTCCTCTGAGCAAAGCAGGCAGAGGGAGAGAAACTTTCTTTCCTTCCTCTTTCCTGCAACGAATTCCTCCTTTGCTCTTGCAAACGCAAGGCTTCTTCTGAAAAGCTACGTCGCGGTGCAGGGATCCTTCCAGAGGAGCAACGGCATAGTTTTAGCTGGAAGGGCTTGGCAGAGCAGCCGGCGAGAAAAGGCCTCTTGCCATTCTCTTTTCTTTCTGCCTGAATGCGGTCAATTGGCACTTGCCAAAGCAAGGTTTCCCAGCACAAGCTACAAAGCAGCAGCTCTCTCCTGGCAGAGGAAATCCCATGCAGTGTTGCCCTGGCGAGATAGTGTTGCTACAGCGAGGCCCAGGGAAAACAGACTGCCTGGAGAAATCCTAGCAAAGCCCTGTGTTTCCCCACAGGAATGTATGTCAGTTTCAGTTCTTTGCCAGCAACGGAGCTCAGAGGCAACGTCAGATTGTGTGTATCTCAGTGAGAGAAAGAACACTTTGACTTCCCCCGTTCCTCTGACGAAAGCGGTTAGAGGGAGAAAAGCGTCCTTTGCTTTCGCTTTCCCGCAGTGAGCTCGGCAGATCTGCCCTTCGCGAAGGGCCGTTTTCCCCCGGAGAACTGCCTCGCGGTAGCCCTGTTCTGGAAGTGGAACGAGTATGCAGTGTTAGCGTTCAGCTATTGTGAAGGCTCGCTTTGGCCCAGGGCAAACGAAGCGCCGGGGGAAATCTTAGCAGAGCCCGGCGCCTTTCCACGGTTCAAAGCGTGGAACAGCAGACTCTTTTGCAAAGAAGAGAGCGCCCAGGCAACAGCAGCCTGCACGTTTCTCAGTGAAAGGGAGAACTTCCTAACTTCATCCAGTCCTCTGAGCAAAGCAGGCAGAGGGAGAGAAACTTTCTTTCCTTCCTCTTTCCTGCAACGAATTCCTCCTTTGCTCTTGCAAACGCAAGGCTTCTTCTGAAAAACTACGTCGCGGTGCAGGGATCCTTCCAGAGGAGCAACGGCATAGTTTTAGCTGGAAGGGCTTGGCAGAGCAGCCGGCGAGAAAAGGCCTCTTGCCATTCTCTTTTCTTTCTGCCTGAATGCGGTCAATTGGCACTTGCCAAAGCAAGGTTTCCCAGCACAAGCTACAAAGCAGCAGCTCTCTCCTGGCAGAGGAAATCCCATGCAGTGTTGCCCTGGCGAGATAGTGTTGCTACAGCGAGGCCCAGGGAAAACAGACTGCCTGGAGAAATCCTAGCAAAGCCCTGTGTTTCCCCACAGGAATGTATGTCAGTTTCAGTTCTTTGCCAGCAACGGAGCTCAGAGGCAACGTCAGATTGTGTGTATCTCAGTGAGAGAAAGAACACTTTGACTTCCCCCGTTCCTCTGACGAAAGCGGTTAGAGGGAGAAAAGCGTCCTTTGCTTTCGCTTTCCCGCAGTGAGCTCGGCAGATCTGCCCTTCGCGAAGGGCCGTTTTCCCCCGGAGAACTGCCTCGCGGTAGCCCTGTTCTGGAAGTGGAACGAGTATGCAGTGTTAGCGTTCAGCTATTGTGAAGGCTCGCTTTGGCCCAGGGCAAACGAAGCGCCGGGGGAAATCTTAGCAGAGCCCGGCGCCTTTCCACGGTTCAAAGCGTGGAACAGCAGACTCTTTTGCAAAGAAGAGAGCGCCCAGGCAACAGCAGCCTGCACGTTTCTCAGTGAAAGGGAGAACTTCCTAACTTCATCCAGTCCTCTGAGCAAAGCAGGCAGAGGGAGAGAAACTTTCTTTCCTTCCTCTTTCCTGCAACGAATTCCTCCTTTGCTCTTGCAAACGCAAGGCTTCTTCTGAAAAACTACGTCGCGGTGCAGGGATCCTTCCAGAGGAGCAACGGCATAGTTTTAGCTGGAAGGGCTTGGCAGAGCAGCCGGCGAGAAAAGGCCTCTTGCCATTCTCTTTTCTTTCTGCCTGAATGCGGTCAATTGGCACTTGCCAGGGCAAGGTTTCCCAGCACAAACTACAAAGCAGCAGCTCTCTCCTGGCAGAGGAAATCCCATGCAGTGTTGCCCTGGCGAGATAGTGTTGCTACAGCGAGGCCCAGGGAAAACAGACTGCCTAGAGAAATCCTAGCAAAGCCCTGTGTTTCCCCACAGGAATGTATGTCATTTTCAGTTCTTTGCCAGCAACGGAGCTCAGAGGCAACGTCAGACTGTGTGTATCTCAGTGAGAGAAAGAATACTGTGACTTCCCCCGTTCCTCTGACGAAAGCGGTTAGAGGGAGAAAAGCGTCCTTTGCTTTCGCTTTCCCGCAGTGAGCTCGGCAGATCTGCCCTTCGCGAAGGGCCGTTTTCCCCCGGAGAACTGCCTCGCGGTAGCCCTGTTCTGGAAGTGGAACGAGTATGCAGTGTTAGCGTTCAGCTATTGTGAAGGCTCGCTTTGGCCCAGGGCAAACGAAGCGCCGGGGGAAATCTTAGCAGAGCCCGGCGCCTTTCCACGGTTCAAAGCGTGGAACAGCAGACTCTTTTGCAAAGAAGAGAGCGCCCAGGCAACAGCAGCCTGCACGTTTCTCAGTGAAGGGAGAACTTCCTAACTTCATCCAGTCCTCTGAGCAAAGCAGGCAGAGGGAGAGAAACTTTCTTTCCTTCCTCTTTCCTGCAACGAATTCCTCCTTTGCTCTTGCAAACGCAAGGCTTCTTCTGAAAAACTACGTCGTGGTGCAGGGATCCTTCCAGAGGAGCAACGGCATAGTTTTAGCTGGAAGGGCTTGGCAGAGCAGCCGGCGAGAAAAGGCCTCTTGCCATTCTCTTTTCTTTCTGCCTGAATGCGGTCAATTGGCACTTGCCAGGGCAAGGTTTCCCAGCACAAACTACAAAGCAGCAGCTCTCTCCTGGCAGAGGAAATCCCATGCAGTGTTGCCCTGGCGAGATAGTGTTGCTACAGCGAGGCCCAGGGAAAACAGACTCCCTAGAGAAATCCTAGCAAAGCCCTGTGTTTCCCCACAGGAATGTATGTCAGTTTCAGTTCTTTGCCAGCAACGGAGCTCAGAGGCAACGTCAGATTGTGTGTATCTCAGTGAGAGAAAGAACACTGTGACTTCCCCCGTTCCTCTGACGAAAGCGGTTAGAGGGAGAAAAGCGTCTTTGCTTTCGCTTTCCCGCAGTGAGCTCGGCAGATCTGCCCTTCGCGAAGGGCCGTTTTCCCCCGGAGAACTGCCTCGCGGTAGCCCTGTTCTGGAAGTGGAACGAGTATGCAGTGTTAGCGTTCAGCTATTGTGAAGGCTCGCTTTGGCCCAGGGCAAACGAAGCGCCGGGGGAAATCTTAGCAGAGCCCGGCGCCTTTCCACGGTTCAAAGCGTGGAACAGCAGACTCTTTTGCAAAGAAGAGAGCGCCCAGGCAACAGCAGCCTGCACGTTTCTCAGTGAAAGGGAGAACTTCCTAACTTCATCCAGTCCTCTGAGCAAAGCAGGCAGAGGGAGAGAAACTTTCTTTCCTTCCTCTTTCCTGCAACGAATTCCTCCTTTGCTCTTGCAAACGCAAGGCTTCTTCTGAAAAACTACGTCGCGGTGCAGGGATCCTTCCAGAGGAGCAACGGCATAGTTTTAGCTGGAAGGGCTTGGCAGAGCAGCCGGCGAGAAAGGCCTCTTGCCATTCTCTTTTCTTTCTGCCTGAATGCGGTCAATTGGCACTTGCCAGGGCAAGGTTTCCCAGCACAAACTACAAAGCAGCAGCTCTCTCCTGGCAGAGGAAATCCCATGCAGTGTTGCCCTGGCGAGATAGTGTTGCTACAGCGAGGCCCAGGGAAAACAGACTGCCTAGAGAAATCCTAGCAAAGCCCTGTGTTTCCCCACAGGAATGTATGTCATTTTCAGTTCTTTGCCAGCAACGGAGCTCAGAGGCAACGTCAGACTGTGTGTATCTCAGTGAGAGAAAGAACACTGTGACTTCCCCCGTTCCTCTGACGAAAGCGGTTAGAGGGAGAAAAGCGTCCTTTGCTTTCGCTTTCCCGCAGTGAGCTCGGCAGATCTGCCCTTCGCGAAGGGCCGTTTTCCCCCGGAGAACTGCCTCGCGGTAGCCCTGTTCTGGAAGTGGAACGAGTATGCAGTGTTAGCGTTCAGCTATTGTGAAGGCTCGCTTTGGCCCAGGGCAAACGAAGCGCCGGGGGAAATCTTAGCAGAGCCCGGCGCCTTTCCACGGTTCAAAGCGTGGAACAGCAGACTCTTTTGCAAAGAAGAGAGCGCCCAGGCAACAGCAGCCTGCACGTTTCTCAGTGAAAGGGAGAACTTCCTAACTTCATCCAGTCCTCTGAGCAAAGCAGGCAGAGGGAGAGAAACTTTCTTTCCTTCCTCTTTCCTGCAACGAATTCCTCCTTTGCTCTTGCAAACGCAAGGCTTCTTCTGAAAAACTACGTCGCGGTGCAGGGATCCTTCCAGAGGAGCAACGGCATAGTTTTAGCTGGAAGGGCTTGGCAGAGCAGCCGGCGAGAAAAGGCCTCTTGCCATTCTCTTTTCTTTCTGCCTGAATGCGGTCAATTGGCACTTGCCAAAGCAAGGTTTCCCAGCACAAGCTACAAAGCAGCAGCTCTCTCCTGGCAGAGGAAATCCCATGCAGTGTTGCCCTGGCGAGATAGTGTTGCTACAGCGAGGCCCAGGGAAAACAGACTGCCTGGAGAAATCCTAGCAAAGCCCTGTGTTTCCCCACAGGAATGTATGTCAGTTTCAGTTCTTTGCCAGCGACGGAGCTCAGAGGCAACGTCAGATTGTGTGTATCTCAGTGAGAGAAAGAACACTTTGACTTCCCCCGTTCCTCTGACGAAAGCGGTTAGAGGGAGAAAAGCGTCCTTTGCTTTCGCTTTCCCGCAGTGAGCTCGGCAGATCTGCCCTTCGCGAAGGGCCGTTTTCCCCCGGAGAACTGCCTCGCGGTAGCCCTGTTCTGGAAGTGGAACGAGTATGCAGTGTTAGCGTTCAGCTATTGTGAAGGCTCGCTTTGGCCCAGGGCAAACGAAGCGCCGGGGGAAATCTTAGCAGAGCCCGGCGCCTTTCCACGGTTCAAAGCGTGGAACAGCAGACTCTTTTGCAAAGAAGAGAGCGCCCAGGCAACAGCAGCCTGCACGTTTCTCAGTGAAAGGGAGAACTTCCTAACTTCATCCAGTCCTCTGAGCAAAGCAGGCAGAGGGAGAGAAACTTTCTTTCCTTCCTCTTTCCTGCAACGAATTCCTCCTTTGCTCTTGCAAACGCAAGGCTTCTTCTGAAAAGCTACGTCGCGGTGCAGGGATCCTTCCAGAGGAGCAACGGCATAGTTTTAGCTGGAAGGGCTTGGCAGAGCAGCCGGCGAGAAAAGGCCTCTTGCCATTCTCTTTTCTTTCTGCCTGAATGCGGTCAATTGGCACTTGCCAAAGCAAGGTTTCCCAGCACAAGCTACAAAGCAGCAGCTCTCTCCTGGCAGAGGAAATCCCATGCAGTGTTGCCCTGGCGAGATAGTGTTGCTACAGCGAGGCCCAGGGAAAACAGACTGCCTGGAGAAATCCTAGCAAAGCCCTGTGTTTCCCCACAGGAATGTATGTCAGTTTCAGTTCTTTGCCAGCAACGGAGCTCAGAGGCAACGTCAGATTGTGTGTATCTCAGTGAGAGAAAGAACACTTTGACTTCCCCCGTTCCTCTGACGAAAGCGGTTAGAGGGAGAAAAGCGTCCTTTGCTTTCGCTTTCCCGCAGTGAGCTCGGCAGATCTGCCCTTCGCGAAGGGCCGTTTTCCCCCGGAGAACTGCCTCGCGGTAGCCCTGTTCTGGAAGTGGAACGAGTATGCAGTGTTAGCGTTCAGCTATTGTGAAGGCTCGCTTTGGCCCAGGGCAAACGAAGCGCCGGGGGAAATCTTAGCAGAGCCCGGCGCCTTTCCACGGTTCAAAGCGTGGAACAGCAGACTCTTTTGCAAAGAAGAGAGCGCCCAGGCAACAGCAGCCTGCACGTTTCTCAGTGAAAGGGAGAACTTCCTAACTTCATCCAGTCCTCTGAGCAAAGCAGGCAGAGGGAGAGAAACTTTCTTTCCTTCCTCTTTCCTGCAACGAATTCCTCCTTTGCTCTTGCAAACGCAAGGCTTCTTCTGAAAAACTACGTCGCGGTGCAGGGATCCTTCCAGAGGAGCAACGGCATAGTTTTAGCTGGAAGGGCTTGGCAGAGCAGCCGGCGAGAAAAGGCCTCTTGCCATTCTCTTTTCTTTCTGCCTGAATGCGGTCAATTGGCACTTGCCAGGGCAAGGTTTCCCAGCACAAACTACAAAGCAGCAGCTCTCTCCTGGCAGAGGAAATCCCATGCAGTGTTGCCCTGGCGAGATAGTGTTGCTACAGCGAGGCCCAGGGAAAACAGACTGCCTAGAGAAATCCTAGCAAAGCCCTGTGTTTCCCCACAGGAATGTATGTCATTTTCAGTTCTTTGCCAGCAACGGAGCTCAGAGGCAACGTCAGACTGTGTGTATCTCAGTGAGAGAAAGAATACTGTGACTTCCCCCGTTCCTCTGACGAAAGCGGTTAGAGGGAGAAAAGCGTCCTTTGCTTTCGCTTTCCCGCAGTGAGCTCGGCAGATCTGCCCTTCGCGAAGGGCCGTTTTCCCCCGGAGAACTGCCTCGCGGTAGCCCTGTTCTGGAAGTGGAACGAGTATGCAGTGTTAGCGTTCAGCTATTGTGAAGGCTCGCTTTGGCCCAGGGCAAACGAAGCGCCGGGGGAAATCTTAGCAGAGCCCGGCGCCTTTCCACGGTTCAAAGCGTGGAACAGCAGACTCTTTTGCAAAGAAGAGAGCGCCCAGGCAACAGCAGCCTGCACGTTTCTCAGTGAAGGGAGAACTTCCTAACTTCATCCAGTCCTCTGAGCAAAGCAGGCAGAGGGAGAGAAACTTTCTTTCCTTCCTCTTTCCTGCAACGAATTCCTCCTTTGCTCTTGCAAACGCAAGGCTTCTTCTGAAAAACTACGTCGTGGTGCAGGGATCCTTCCAGAGGAGCAACGGCATAGTTTTAGCTGGAAGGGCTTGGCAGAGCAGCCGGCGAGAAAAGGCCTCTTGCCATTCTCTTTTCTTTCTGCCTGAATGCGGTCAATTGGCACTTGCCAGGGCAAGGTTTCCCAGCACAAACTACAAAGCAGCAGCTCTCTCCTGGCAGAGGAAATCCCATGCAGTGTTGCCCTGGCGAGATAGTGTTGCTACAGCGAGGCCCAGGGAAAACAGACTCCCTAGAGAAATCCTAGCAAAGCCCTGTGTTTCCCCACAGGAATGTATGTCAGTTTCAGTTCTTTGCCAGCAACGGAGCTCAGAGGCAACGTCAGATTGTGTGTATCTCAGTGAGAGAAAGAACACTGTGACTTCCCCCGTTCCTCTGACGAAAGCGGTTAGAGGGAGAAAAGCGTCTTTGCTTTCGCTTTCCCGCAGTGAGCTCGGCAGATCTGCCCTTCGCGAAGGGCCGTTTTCCCCCGGAGAACTGCCTCGCGGTAGCCCTGTTCTGGAAGTGGAACGAGTATGCAGTGTTAGCGTTCAGCTATTGTGAAGGCTCGCTTTGGCCCAGGGCAAACGAAGCGCCGGGGGAAATCTTAGCAGAGCCCGGCGCCTTTCCACGGTTCAAAGCGTGGAACAGCAGACTCTTTTGCAAAGAAGAGAGCGCCCAGGCAACAGCAGCCTGCACGTTTCTCAGTGAAAGGGAGAACTTCCTAACTTCATCCAGTCCTCTGAGCAAAGCAGGCAGAGGGAGAGAAACTTTCTTTCCTTCCTCTTTCCTGCAACGAATTCCTCCTTTGCTCTTGCAAACGCAAGGCTTCTTCTGAAAAACTACGTCGCGGTGCAGGGATCCTTCCAGAGGAGCAACGGCATAGTTTTAGCTGGAAGGGCTTGGCAGAGCAGCCGGCGAGAAAAGGCCTCTTGCCATTCTCTTTTCTTTCTGCCTGAATGCGGTCAATTGGCACTTGCCAGGGCAAGGTTTCCCAGCACAAACTACAAAGCAGCAGCTCTCTCCTGGCAGAGGAAATCCCATGCAGTGTTGCCCTGGCGAGATAGTGTTGCTACAGCGAGGCCCAGGGAAAACAGACTGCCTAGAGAAATCCTAGCAAAGCCCTGTGTTTCCCCACAGGAATGTATGTCATTTTCAGTTCTTTGCCAGCAACGGAGCTCAGAGGCAACGTCAGACTGTGTGTATCTCAGTGAGAGAAAGAACACTGTGACTTCCCCCGTTCCTCTGACGAAAGCGGTTAGAGGGAGAAAAGCGTCCTTTGCTTTCGCTTTCCCGCAGTGAGCTCGGCAGATCTGCCCTTCGCGAAGGGCCGTTTTCCCCCGGAGAACTGCCTCGCGGTAGCCCTGTTCTGGAAGTGGAACGAGTATGCAGTGTTAGCGTTCAGCTATTGTGAAGGCTCGCTTTGGCCCAGGGCAAACGAAGCGCCGGGGGAAATCTTAGCAGAGCCCGGCGCCTTTCCACGGTTCAAAGCGTGGAACAGCAGACTCTTTTGCAAAGAAGAGAGCGCCCAGGCAACAGCAGCCTGCACGTTTCTCAGTGAAAGGGAGAACTTCCTAACTTCATCCAGTCCTCTGAGCAAAGCAGGCAGAGGGAGAGAAACTTTCTTTCCTTCCTCTTTCCTGCAACGAATTCCTCCTTTGCTCTTGCAAACGCAAGGCTTCTTCTGAAAAACTACGTCGCGGTGCAGGGATCCTTCCAGAGGAGCAACGGCATAGTTTTAGCTGGAAGGGCTTGGCAGAGCAGCCGGCGAGAAAAGGCCTCTTGCCATTCTCTTTTCTTTCTGCCTGAATGCGGTCAATTGGCACTTGCCAAAGCAAGGTTTCCCAGCACAAGCTACAAAGCAGCAGCTCTCTCCTGGCAGAGGAAATCCCATGCAGTGTTGCCCTGGCGAGATAGTGTTGCTACAGCGAGGCCCAGGGAAAACAGACTGCCTGGAGAAATCCTAGCAAAGCCCTGTGTTTCCCCACAGGAATGTATGTCAGTTTCAGTTCTTTGCCAGCGACGGAGCTCAGAGGCAACGTCAGATTGTGTGTATCTCAGTGAGAGAAAGAACACTGTGACTTCCCCCGTTCCTCTGACGAAAGCGGTTAGAGGGAGAAAAGCGTCCTTTGCTTTCGCTTTCCCGCAGTGAGCTCGGCAGATCTGCCCTTCGCGAAGGGCCGTTTTCCCCCGGAGAACTGCCTCGCGGTAGCCCTGTTCTGGAAGTGGAACGAGTATGCAGTGTTAGCGTTCAGCTATTGTGAAGGCTCGCTTTGGCCCAGGGCAAACGAAGCGCCGGGGGAAATCTTAGCAGAGCCCGGCGCCTTTCCACGGTTCAAAGCGTGGAACAGCAGACTCTTTTGCAAAGAAGAGAGCGCCCAGGCAACAGCAGCCTGCACGTTTCTCAGTGAAAGGGAGAACTTCCTAACTTCATCCAGTCCTCTGAGCAAAGCAGGCAGAGGGAGAGAAACTTTCTTTCCTTCCTCTTTCCTGCAACGAATTCCTCCTTTGCTCTTGCAAACGCAAGGCTTCTTCTGAAAAACTACGTCGCGGTGCAGGGATCCTTCCAGAGGAGCAACGGCATAGTTTTAGCTGGAAGGGCTTGGCAGAGCAGCCGGCGAGAAAAGGCCTCTTGCCATTCTCTTTTCTTTCTGCCTGAATGCGGTCAATTGGCACTTGCCAGGGCAAGGTTTCCCAGCACAAACTACAAAGCAGCAGCTCTCTCCTGGCAGAGGAAATCCCATGCAGTGTTGCCCTGGCGAGATAGTGTTGCTACAGCGAGGCCCAGGGAAAACAGACTGCCTAGAGAAATCCTAGCAAAGCCCTGTGTTTCCAAACAGGAATGTATGTCACTTTCAGTTCTTTGCCAGCAACGGAGCTCAGAGGCAACGTCAGATTGTGTGTATCTCAGTGAGAGAAAGAACACTGTGACTTCCCCCGTTCCTCTGACGAAAGCGGTTAGAGGGAGAAAAGCGTCCTTTGCTTTCGCTTTCCCGCAGTGAGCTCGGCAGATCTGCCCTTCGCGAAGGGCCGTTTTCCCCCGGAGAACTGCCTCGCGGTAGCCCTGTTCTGGAAGTGGAACGAGTATGCAGTGTTAGCGTTCAGCTATTGTGAAGGCTCGCTTTGGCCCAGGGCAAACGAAGCGCCGGGGGAAATCTTAGCAGAGCCCGGCGCCTTTCCACGGTTCAAAGCGTGGAACAGCAGACTCTTTTGCAAAGAAGAGAGCGCCCAGGCAACAGCAGCCTGCACGTTTCTCAGTGAAAGGGAGAACTTCCTAACTTCATCCAGTCCTCTGAGCAAAGCAGGCAGAGGGAGAGAAACTTTCTTTCCTTCCTCTTTCCTGCAACGAATTCCTCCTTTGCTCTTGCAAACGCAAGGCTTCTTCTGAAAAACTACGTCGCGGTGCAGGGATCCTTCCAGAGGAGCAACGGCATAGTTTTAGCTGGAAGGGCTTGGCAGAGCAGCCGGCGGGAAAGGCCTCTTGCCATTCTCTTTTCTTTCTGCCTGAATGCGGTCAATTGGCACTTGCCAGGGCAAGGTTTCCCAGCACAAACTACAAAGCAGCAGCTCTCTCCTGGCAGAGGAAATCCCATGCAGTGTTGCCCTGGCGAGATAGTGTTGCTACAGCGAGGCCCAGGGAAAACAGACTGCCTAGAGAAATCCTAGCAAAGCCCTGTGTTTCCCCACAGGAATGTATGTCATTTTCAGTTCTTTGCCAGCAACGGAGCTCAGAGGCAACGTCAGACTGTGTGTATCTCAGTGAGAGAAAGAACACTGTGACTTCCCCCGTTCCTCTGACGAAAGCGGTTAGAGGGAGAAAAGCGTCCTTTGCTTTCGCTTTCCCGCAGTGAGCTCGGCAGATCTGCCCTTCGCGAAGGGCCGTTTTCCCCCGGAGAACTGCCTCGCGGTAGCCCTGTTCTGGAAGTGGAACGAGTATGCAGTGTTAGCGTTCAGCTATTGTGAAGGCTCGCTTTGGCCCAGGGCAAACGAAGCGCCGGGGGAAATCTTAGCAGAGCCCGGCGCCTTTCCACGGTTCAAAGCGTGGAACAGCAGACTCTTTTGCAAAGAAGAGAGCGCCCAGGCAACAGCAGCCTGCACGTTTCTCAGTGAAAGGGAGAACTTCCTAACTTCATCCAGTCCTCTGAGCAAAGCAGGCAGAGGGAGAGAAACTTTCTTTCCTTCCTCTTTCCTGCAACGAATTCCTCCTTTGCTCTTGCAAACGCAAGGCTTCTTTTGAAAAACTACGTCGCGGTGCAGGGATCCTTCCAGAGGAGCAACGGCATAGTTTTAGCTGGAAGGGCTTGGCAGAGCAGCCGGCGAGAAAAGGCCTCTTGCCATTCTCTTTTCTTTCTGCCTGAATGCGGTCAATTGGCACTTGCCAGGGCAAGGTTTCCCAGCACAAACTACAAAGCAGCAGCTCTCTCCTGGCAGAGGAAATCCCATGCAGTGTTGCCCTGGCGAGATAGTGTTGCTACAGCGAGGCCCAGGGAAAACAGACTGCCTAGAGAAATCCTAGCAAAGCCCTGTGTTTCCCCACAGGAATGTATGTCATTTTCAGTTCTTTGCCAGCAACGGAGCTCAGAGGCAACGTCAGACTGTGTGTATCTCAGTGAGAGAAAGAACACTGTGACTTCCCCCGTTCCTCTGACGAAAGCGGTTAGAGGGAGAAAAGCGTCCTTTGCTTTCGCTTTCCCGCAGTGAGCTCGGCAGATCTGCCCTTCGCGAAGGGCCGTTTTCCCCCGGAGAACTGCCTCGCGGTAGCCCTGTTCTGGAAGTGGAACGAGTATGCAGTGTTAGCGTTCAGCTATTGTGAAGGCTCGCTTTGGCCCAGGGCAAACGAAGCGCCGGGGGAAATCTTAGCAGAGCCCGGCGCCTTTCCACGGTTCAAAGCGTGGAACAGCAGACTCTTTTGCAAAGAAGAGAGCGCCCAGGCAACAGCAGCCTGCACGTTTCTCAGTGAAAGGGAGAACTTCCTAACTTCATCCAGTCCTCTGAGCAAAGCAGGCAGAGGGAGAGAAACTTTCTTTCCTTCCTCTTTCCTGCAACGAATTCCTCCTTTGCTCTTGCAAACGCAAGGCTTCTTCTGAAAAACTACGTCGTGGTGCAGGGATCCTTCCAGAGGAGCAACGGCATAGTTTTAGCTGGAAGGGCTTGGCAGAGCAGCCGGAGAGAAAAGGCCTCTTGCCATTCTCTTTTCTTTCTGCCTGAATGCGGTCAATTGGCACTTGCCAGGGCAAGGTTTCCCAGCACAAACTACAAAGCAGCAGCTCTCTCCTGGCAGAGGAAATCCCATGCAGTGTTGCCCTGGCGAGATAGTGTTGCTACAGCGAGGCCCAGGGAAAACAGACTCCCTAGAGAAATCCTAGCAAAGCCCTGTGTTTCCCCACAGGAATGTATGTCAGTTTCAGTTCTTTGCCAGCAACGGAGCTCAGAGGCAACGTCAGATTGTGTGTATCTCAGTGAGAGAAAGAACACTGTGACTTCCCCCGTTCCTCTGACGAAAGCGGTTAGAGGGAGAAAAGCGTCTTTGCTTTCGCTTTCCCGCAGTGAGCTCGGCAGATCTGCCCTTCGCGAAGGGCCGTTTTCCCCCGGAGAACTGCCTCGCGGTAGCCCTGTTCTGGAAGTGCAACGAGTATGCAGTGTTAGCGTTCAGCTATTGTGAAGGCTCGCTTTGGCCCAGGGCAAACGAAGCGCCGGGGGAAATCTTAGCAGAGCCCGGCGCCTTTCCACGGTTCAAAGCGTGGAACAGCAGACTCTTTTGCAAAGAAGAGAGCGCCCAGGCAACAGCAGCCTGCACGTTTCTCAGTGAAAGGGAGAACTTCCTAACTTCATCCAGTCCTCTGAGCAAAGCAGGCAGAGGGAGAGAAACTTTCTTTCCTTCCTCTTTCCTGCAACGAATTCCTCCTTTGCTCTTGCAAACGCAAGGCTTCTTCTGAAAAACTACGTCGCGGTGCAGGGATCCTTCCAGAGGAGCAACGGCATAGTTTTAGCTGGAAGGGCTTGGCAGAGCAGCCGGCGAGAAAAGGCCTCTTGCCATTCTCTTTTCTTTCTGCCTGAATGCGGTCAATTGGCACTTGCCAGGGCAAGGTTTCCCAGCACAAACTACAAAGCAGCAGCTCTCTCCTGGCAGAGGAAATCCCATGCAGTGTTGCCCTGGCGAGATAGTGTTGCTACAGCGAGGCCCAGGGAAAACAGACTGCCTAGAGAAATCCTAGCAAAGCCCTGTGTTTCCCCACAGGAATGTATGTCATTTTCAGTTCTTTGCCAGCAACGGAGCTCAGAGGCAACGTCAGACTGTGTGTATCTCAGTGAGAGAAAGAACACTGTGACTTCCCCCGTTCCTCTGACGAAAGCGGTTAGAGGGAGAAAAGCGTCCTTTGCTTTCGCTTTCCCGCAGTGAGCTCGGCAGATCTGCCCTTCGCGAAGGGCCGTTTTCCCCCGGAGAACTGCCTCGCGGTAGCCCTGTTCTGGAAGTGGAACGAGTATGCAGTGTTAGCGTTCAGCTATTGTGAAGGCTCGCTTTGGCCCAGGGCAAACGAAGCGCCGGGGGAAATCTTAGCAGAGCCCGGCGCCTTTCCACGGTTCAAAGCGTGGAACAGCAGACTCTTTTGCAAAGAAGAGAGCGCACAGGCAACAGCAGCCTGCACGTTTCTCAGTGAAAGGGAGAACTTCCTAACTTCATCCAGTCCTCTGAGCAAAGCAGGCAGAGGGAGAGAAACTTTCTTTCCTTCCTCTTTCCTGCAACGAATTCCTCCTTTGCTCTTGCAAACGCAAGGCTTCTTCTGAAAAACTACGTCGCGGTGCAGGGATCCTTCCAGAGGAGCAACGGCATAGTTTTAGCTGGAAGGGCTTGGCAGAGCAGCCGGCGAGAAAAGGCCTCTTGCCATTCTCTTTTCTTTCTGCCTGAATGCGGTCAATTGGCACTTGCCAGGGCAAGGTTTCCCAGCACAAACTACAAAGCAGCAGCTCTCTCCTGGCAGAGGAAATCCCATGCAGTGTTGCCCTGGCGAGATAGTGTTGCTACAGCGAGGCCCAGGGAAAACAGACTGCCTAGAGAAATCCTAGCAAAGCCCTGTGTTTCCCCACAGGAATGTATGTCATTTTCAGTTCTTTGCCAGCAACGGAGCTCAGAGGCAACGTCAGACTGTGTGTATCTCAGTGAGAGAAAGAACACTGTGACTTTCCCCGTTCCTCTGACGAAAGCGGTTAGAGGGAGAAAAGCGTCCTTTGCTTTCGCTTTCCCGCAGTGAGCTCGGCAGATCTGCCCTTCGCGAAGGGCCGTTTTCCCCCGGAGAACTGCCTCGCGGTAGCCCTGTTCTGGAAGTGGAACGAGTATGCAGTGTTAGCGTTCAGCTATTGTGAAGGCTCGCTTTGGCCCAGGGCAAACGAAGCGCCGGGGGAAATCTTAGCAGAGCCCGGCGCCTTTCCACGGTTCAAAGCGTGGAACAGCAGACTCTTTTGCAAAGAAGAGAGCGCCCAGGCAACAGCAGCCTGCACGTTTCTCAGTGAAAGGGAGAACTTCCTAACTTCATCCAGTCCTCTGAGCAAAGCAGGCAGAGGGAGAGAAACTTTCTTTCCTTCCTCTTTCCTGCAACGAATTCCTCCTTTGCTCTTGCAAACGCAAGGCTTCTTCTGAAAAACTACGTCGCGGTGCAGGGATCCTTCCAGAGGAGCAACGGCATAGTTTTAGCTGGAAGGGCTTGGCAGAGCAGCCGGCGAGAAAAGGCCTCTTGCCATTCTCTTTTCTTTCTGCCTGAATGCGGTCAATTGGCACTTGCCAAAGCAAGGTTTCCCAGCACAAGCTACAAAGCAGCAGCTCTCTCCTGGCAGAGGAAATCCCATGCAGTGTTGCCCTGGCGAGATAGTGTTGCTACAGCGAGGCCCAGGGAAAACAGACTGCCTGGAGAAATCCTAGCAAAGCCGTGTGTTTCCCCACAGGAATGTATGTCAGTTTCAGTTCTTTGCCAGCGACGGAGCTCAGAGGCAACGTCAGATTGTGTGTATCTCAGTGAGAGAAAGAACACTGTGACTTCCCCCGTTCCTCTGACGAAAGCGGTTAGAGGGAGAAAAGCGTCCTTTGCTTTCGCTTTCCCGCAGTGAGCTCGGCAGATCTGCCCTTCGCGAAGGGCCGTTTTCCCCCGGAGAACTGCCTCGCGGTAGCCCTGTTCTGGAAGTGGAACGAGTATGCAGTGTTAGCGTTCAGCTATTGTGAAGGCTCGCTTTGGCCCAGGGCAAACGAAGCGCCGGGGGAAATCTTAGCAGAGCCCGGCGCCTTTCCACGGTTCAAAGCGTGGAACAGCAGACTCTTTTGCAAAGAAGAGAGCGCCCAGGCAACAGCAGCCTGCACGTTTCTCAGTGAAAGGGAGAACTTCCTAACTTCATCCAGTCCTCTGAGCAAAGCAGGCAGAGGGAGAGAAACTTTCTTTCCTTCCTCTTTCCTGCAACGAATTCCTCCTTTGCTCTTGCAAACGCAAGGCTTCTTCTGAAAAGCTACGTCGCGGTGCAGGGATCCTTCCAGAGGAGCAACGGCATAGTTTTAGCTGGAAGGGCTTGGCAGAGCAGCCGGCGAGAAAAGGCCTCTTGCCATTCTCTTTTCTTTCTGCCTGAATGCGGTCAATTGGCACTTGCCAGGGCAAGGTTTCCCAGCACAAACTACAAAGCAGCAGCTCTCTCCTGGCAGAGGAAATCCCATGCAGTGTTGCCCTGGCGAGATAGTGTTGCTACAGCGAGGCCCAGGGAAAACAGACTGCCTAGAGAAATCCTAGCAAAGCCCTGTGTTTCCCCACAGGAATGTATGTCATTTTCAGTTCTTTGCCAGCAACGGAGCTCAGAGGCAACGTCAGACTGTGTGTATCTCAGTGAGAGAAAGAACACTGTGACTTCCCCCGTTCCTCTGACGAAAGCGGTTAGAGGGAGAAAAGCGTCCTTTGCTTTCGCTTTCCCGCAGTGAGCTCGGCAGATCTGCCCTTCGCGAAGGGCCGTTTTCCCCCGGAGAACTGCCTCGCGGTAGCCCTGTTCTGGAAGTGGAACGAGTATGCAGTGTTAGCGTTCAGCTATTGTGAAGGCTCGCTTTGGCCCAGGGCAAACGAAGCGCCGGGGGAAATCTTAGCAGAGCCCGGCGCCTTTCCACGGTTCAAAGCGTGGAACAGCAGACTCTTTTGCAAAGAAGAGAGCGCCCAGGCAACAGCAGCCTGCACGTTTCTCAGTGAAAGGGAGAACTTCCTAACTTCATCCAGTCCTCTGAGCAAAGCAGGCAGAGGGAGAGAAACTTTCTTTCCTTCCTCTTTCCTGCAACGAATTCCTCCTTTGCTCTTGCAAACGCAAGGCTTCTTCTGAAAAACTACGTCGTGGTGCAGGGATCCTTCCAGAGGAGCAACGGCATAGTTTTAGCTGGAAGGGCTTGGCAGAGCAGCCGGCGAGAAAAGGCCTCTTGCCATTCTCTTTTCTTTCTGCCTGAATGCGGTCAATTGGCACTTGCCAGGGCAAGGTTTCCCAGCACAAACTACAAAGCAGCAGCTCTCTCCTGGCAGAGGAAATCCCATGCAGTGTTGCCCTGGCGAGATAGTGTTGCTACAGCGAGGCCCAGGGAAAACAGACTCCCTAGAGAAATCCTAGCAAAGCCCTGTGTTTCCCCACAGGAATGTATGTCAGTTTCAGTTCTTTGCCAGCAACGGAGCTCAGAGGCAACGTCAGATTGTGTGTATCTCAGTGAGAGAAAGAACACTGTGACTTCCCCCGTTCCTCTGACGAAAGCGGTTAGAGGGAGAAAAGCGTCTTTGCTTTCGCTTTCCCGCAGTGAGCTCGGCAGATCTGCCCTTCGCGAAGGGCCGTTTTCCCCCGGAGAACTGCCTCGCGGTAGCCCTGTTCTGGAAGTGCAACGAGTATGCAGTGTTAGCGTTCAGCTATTGTGAAGGCTCGCTTTGGCCCAGGGCAAACGAAGCGCCGGGGGAAATCTTAGCAGAGCCCGGCGCCTTTCCACGGTTCAAAGCGTGGAACAGCAGACTCTTTTGCAAAGAAGAGAGCGCCCAGGCAACAGCAGCCTGCACGTTTCTCAGTGAAAGGGAGAACTTCCTAACTTCATCCAGTCCTCTGAGCAAAGCAGGCAGAGGGAGAGAAACTTTCTTTCCTTCCTCTTTCCTGCAACGAATTCCTCCTTTGCTCTTGCAAACGCAAGGCTTCTTCTGAAAAACTACGTCGCGGTGCAGGGATCCTTCCAGAGGAGCAACGGCATAGTTTTAGCTGGAAGGGCTTGGCAGAGCAGCCGGCGAGAAAAGGCCTCTTGCCATTCTCTTTTCTTTCTGCCTGAATGCGGTCAATTGGCACTTGCCAGGGCAAGGTTTCCCAGCACAAACTACAAAGCAGCAGCTCTCTCCTGGCAGAGGAAATCCCATGCAGTGTTGCCCTGGCGAGATAGTGTTGCTACAGCGAGGCCCAGGGAAAACAGACTGCCTAGAGAAATCCTAGCAAAGCCCTGTGTTTCCCCACAGGAATGTATGTCATTTTCAGTTCTTTGCCAGCAACGGAGCTCAGAGGCAACGTCAGACTGTGTGTATCTCAGTGAGAGAAAGAACACTGTGACTTCCCCCGTTCCTCTGACGAAAGCGGTTAGAGGGAGAAAAGCGTCCTTTGCTTTCGCTTTCCCGCAGTGAGCTCGGCAGATCTGCCCTTCGCGAAGGGCCGTTTTCCCCCGGAGAACTGCCTCGCGGTAGCCCTGTTCTGGAAGTGGAACGAGTATGCAGTGTTAGCGTTCAGCTATTGTGAAGGCTCGCTTTGGCCCAGGGCAAACGAAGCGCCGGGGGAAATCTTAGCAGAGCCCGGCGCCTTTCCACGGTTCAAAGCGTGGAACAGCAGACTCTTTTGCAAAGAAGAGAGCGCCCAGGCAACAGCAGCCTGCACGTTTCTCAGTGAAAGGGAGAACTTCCTAACTTCATCCAGTCCTCTGAGCAAAGCAGGCAGAGGGAGAGAAACTTTCTTTCCTTCCTCTTTCCTGCAACGAATTCCTCCTTTGCTCTTGCAAACGCAAGGCTTCTTCTGAAAAACTACGTCGCGGTGCAGGGATCCTTCCAGAGGAGCAACGGCATAGTTTTAGCTGGAAGGGCTTGGCAGAGCAGCCGGCGAGAAAAGGCCTCTTGCCATTCTCTTTTCTTTCTGCCTGAATGCGGTCAATTGGCACTTGCCAGGGCAAGGTTTCCCAGCACAAACTACAAAGCAGCAGCTCTCTCCTGGCAGAGGAAATCCCATGCAGTGTTGCCCTGGCGAGATAGTGTTGCTACAGCGAGGCCCAGGGAAAACAGACTGCCTAGAGAAATCCTAGCAAAGCCCTGTGTTTCCCCACAGGAATGTATGTCACTTTCAGTTCTTTGCCAGCAACGGAGCTCAGAGGCAACGTCAGATTGTGTGTATCTCAGTGAGAGAAAGAACACTGTGACTTCCCCCGTTCCTCTGACGAAAGCGGTTAGAGGGAGAAAAGCGTCCTTTGCTTTCGCTTTCCCGCAGTGAGCTCGGCAGATCTGCCCTTCGCGAAGGGCCGTTTTCCCCCGGAGAACTGCCTCGCGGTAGCCCTGTTCTGGAAGTGGAACGAGTATGCAGTGTTAGCGTTCAGCTATTGTGAAGGCTCGCTTTGGCCCAGGGCAAACGAAGCGCCGGGGGAAATCTTAGCAGAGCCCGGCGCCTTTCCACGGTTCAAAGCGTGGAACAGCAGACTCTTTTGCAAAGAAGAGAGCGCCCAGGCAACAGCAGCCTGCACGTTTCTCAGTGAAAGGGAGAACTTCCTAACTTCATCCAGTCCTCTGAGCAAAGCAGGCAGAGGGAGAGAAACTTTCTTTCCTTCCTCTTTCCTGCAACGAATTCCTCCTTTGCTCTTGCAAACGCAAGGCTTCTTCTGAAAAACTACGTCGCGGTGCAGGGATCCTTCCAGAGGAGCAACGGCATAGTTTTAGCTGGAAGGGCTTGGCAGAGCAGCCGGCGAGAAAAGGCCTCTTGCCATTCTCTTTTCTTTCTGCCTGAATGCGGTCAATTGGCACTTGCCAGGGCAAGGTTTCCCAGCACAAACTACAAAGCAGCAGCTCTCTCCTGGCAGAGGAAATCCCATGCAGTGTTGCCCTGGCGAGATAGTGTTGCTACAGCGAGGCCCAGGGAAAACAGACTGCCTAGAGAAATCCTAGCAAAGCCCTGTGTTTCCCCACAGGAATGTATGTCATTTTCAGTTCTTTGCCAGCAACGGAGCTCAGAGGCAACGTCAGACTGTGTGTATCTCAGTGAGAGAAAGAACACTGTGACTTCCCCCGTTCCTCTGACGAAAGCGGTTAGAGGGAGAAAAGCGTCCTTTGCTTTCGCTTTCCCGCAGTGAGCTCGGCAGATCTGCCCTTCGCGAAGGGCCGTTTTCCCCCGGAGAACTGCCTCGCGGTAGCCCTGTTCTGGAAGTGGAACGAGTATGCAGTGTTAGCGTTCAGCTATTGTGAAGGCTCGCTTTGGCCCAGGGCAAACGAAGCGCCGGGGGAAATCTTAGCAGAGCCCGGCGCCTTTCCACGGTTCAAAGCGTGGAACAGCAGACTCTTTTGCAAAGAAGAGAGCGCACAGGCAACAGCAGCCTGCACGTTTCTCAGTGAAAGGGAGAACTTCCTAACTTCATCCAGTCCTCTGAGCAAAGCAGGCAGAGGGAGAGAAACTTTCTTTCCTTCCTCTTTCCTGCAACGAATTCCTCCTTTGCTCTTGCAAACGCAAGGCTTCTTCTGAAAAACTACGTCGCGGTGCAGGGATCCTTCCAGAGGAGCAACGGCATAGTTTTAGCTGGAAGGGCTTGGCAGAGCAGCCGGCGAGAAAAGGCCTCTTGCCATTCTCTTTTCTTTCTGCCTGAATGCGGTCAATTGGCACTTGCCAGGGCAAGGTTTCCCAGCACAAACTACAAAGCAGCAGCTCTCTCCTGGCAGAGGAAATCCCATGCAGTGTTGCCCTGGCGAGATAGTGTTGCTACAGCGAGGCCCAGGGAAAACAGACTGCCTAGAGAAATCCTAGCAAAGCCCTGTGTTTCCCCACAGGAATGTATGTCACTTTCAGTTCTTTGCCAGCAACGGAGCTCAGAGGCAACGTCAGATTGTGTGTATCTCAGTGAGAGAAAGAACACTGTGACTTCCCCCGTTCCTCTGACGAAAGCGGTTAGAGGGAGAAAAGCGTCTTTGCTTTCGCTTTCCCGCAGTGAGCTCGGCAGATCTGCCCTTCGCGAAGGGCCGTTTTCCCCCGGAGAACTGCCTCGCGGTAGCCCTGTTCTGGAAGTGCAACGAGTATGCAGTGTTAGCGTTCAGCTATTGTGAAGGCTCGCTTTGGCCCAGGGCAAACGAAGCGCCGGGGGAAATCTTAGCAGAGCCCGGCGCCTTTCCACGGTTCAAAGCGTGGAACAGCAGACTCTTTTGCAAAGAAGAGAGCGCCCAGGCAACAGCAGCCTGCACGTTTCTCAGTGAAAGGGAGAACTTCCTAACTTCATCCAGTCCTCTGAGCAAAGCAGGCAGAGGGAGAGAAACTTTCTTTCCTTCCTCTTTCCTGCAACGAATTCCTCCTTTGCTCTTGCAAACGCAAGGCTTCTTCTGAAAAACTACGTCGCGGTGCAGGGATCCTTCCAGAGGAGCAACGGCATAGTTTTAGCTGGAAGGGCTTGGCAGAGCAGCCGGCGAGAAAAGGCCTCTTGCCATTCTCTTTTCTTTCTGCCTGAATGCGGTCAATTGGCACTTGCCAGGGCAAGGTTTCCCAGCACAAACTACAAAGCAGCAGCTCTCTCCTGGCAGAGGAAATCCCATGCAGTGTTGCCCTGGCGAGATAGTGTTGCTACAGCGAGGCCCAGGGAAAACAGACTGCCTAGAGAAATCCTAGCAAAGCCCTGTGTTTCCCCACAGGAATGTATGTCATTTTCAGTTCTTTGCCAGCAACGGAGCTCAGAGGCAACGTCAGACTGTGTGTATCTCAGTGAGAGAAAGAACACTGTGACTTCCCCCGTTCCTCTGACGAAAGCGGTTAGAGGGAGAAAAGCGTCCTTTGCTTTCGCTTTCCCGCAGTGAGCTCGGCAGATCTGCCCTTCGCGAAGGGCCGTTTTCCCCCGGAGAACTGCCTCGCGGTAGCCCTGTTCTGGAAGTGGAACGAGTATGCAGTGTTAGCGTTCAGCTATTGTGAAGGCTCGCTTTGGCCCAGGGCAAACGAAGCGCCGGGGGAAATCTTAGCAGAGCCCGGCGCCTTTCCACGGTTCAAAGCGTGGAACAGCAGACTCTTTTGCAAAGAAGAGAGCGCCCAGGCAACAGCAGCCTGCACGTTTCTCAGTGAAAGGGAGAACTTCCTAACTTCATCCAGTCCTCTGAGCAAAGCAGGCAGAGGGAGAGAAACTTTCTTTCCTTCCTCTTTCCTGCAACGAATTCCTCCTTTGCTCTTGCAAACGCAAGGCTTCTTCTGAAAAACTACGTCGCGGTGCAGGGATCCTTCCAGAGGAGCAACGGCATAGTTTTAGCTGGAAGGGCTTGGCAGAGCAGCCGGCGAGAAAAGGCCTCTTGCCATTCTCTTTTCTTTCTGCCTGAATGCGGTCAATTGGCACTTGCCAGGGCAAGGTTTCCCAGCACAAACTACAAAGCAGCAGCTCTCTCCTGGCAGAGGAAATCCCATGCAGTGTTGCCCTGGCGAGATAGTGTTGCTACAGCGAGGCCCAGGGAAAACAGACTGCCTAGAGAAATCCTAGCAAAGCCCTGTGTTTCCCCACAGGAATGTATGTCATTTTCAGTTCTTTGCCAGCAACGGAGCTCAGAGGCAACGTCAGACTGTGTGTATCTCAGTGAGAGAAAGAACACTGTGACTTCCCCCGTTCCTCTGACGAAAGCGGTTAGAGGGAGAAAAGCGTCCTTTGCTTTCGCTTTCCCGCAGTGAGCTCGGCAGATCTGCCCTTCGCGAAGGGCCGTTTTCCCCTGGAGAACTGCCTCGCGGTAGCCCTGTTCTGGAAGTGGAACGAGTATGCAGTGTTAGCGTTCAGCTATTGTGAAGGCTCGCTTTGGCCCAGGGCAAACGAAGCGCCGGGGGAAATCTTAGCAGAGCCCGGCGCCTTTCCACGGTTCAAAGCGTGGAACAGCAGACTCTTTTGCAAAGAAGAGAGCGCCCAGGCAACAGCAGCCTGCACGTTTCTCAGTGAAAGGGAGAACTTCCTAACTTCATCCAGTCCTCTGAGCAAAGCAGGCAGAGGGAGAGAAACTTTCTTTCCTTCCTCTTTCCTGCAACGAATTCCTCCTTTGCTCTTGCAAACGCAAGGCTTCTTCTGAAAAACTACGTCGCGGTGCAGGGATCCTTCCAGAGGAGCAACGGCATAGTTTTAGCTGGAAGGGCTTGGCAGAGCAGCCGGCGAGAAAAGGCCTCTTGCCATTCTCTTTTCTTTCTGCCTGAATGCGGTCAATTGGCACTTGCCAGGGCAAGGTTTCCCAGCACAAACTACAAAGCAGCAGCTCTCTCCTGGCAGAGGAAATCCCATGCAGTGTTGCCCTGGCGAGATAGTGTTGCTACAGCGAGGCCCAGGGAAAACAGACTGCCTAGAGAAATCCTAGCAAAGCCCTGTGTTTCCCCACAGGAATGTATGTCATTTTCAGTTCTTTGCCAGCAACGGAGCTCAGAGGCAACGTCAGACTGTGTGTATCTCAGTGAGAGAAAGAACACTGTGACTTCCCCCGTTCCTCTGACGAAAGCGGTTAGAGGGAGAAAAGCGTCTTTGCTTTCGCTTTCCCGCAGTGAGCTCGGCAGATCTGCCCTTCGCGAAGGGCCGTTTTCCCCCGGAGAACTGCCTCGCGGTAGCCCTGTTCTGGAAGTGGAACGAGTATGCAGTGTTAGCGTTCAGCTATTGTGAAGGCTCGCTTTGGCCCAGGGCAAACGAAGCGCCGGGGGAAATCTTAGCAGAGCCCGGCGCCTTTCCACGGTTCAAAGCGTGGAACAGCAGACTCTTTTGCAAAGAAGAGAGCGCCCAGGCAACAACAGCCTGCACGTTTCTCAGTGAAAGGGAGAACTTCCTAACTTCATCCAGTCCTCTGAGCAAAGCAGGCAGAGGGAGAGAAACTTTCTTTCCTTCCTCTTTCCTGCAAGGAATTCCTCCTTTGCTCTTGCAAACGCAAGGCTTCTTCTGAAAAACTACGTCGCGGTGCAGGGATCCTTCCAGAGGAGCAACGGCATAGTTTTAGCTGGAAGGGCTTGGCAGAGCAGCCGGCGAGAAAAGGCCTCTTGCCATTCTCTTTTCTTTCTGCCTGAATGCGGTCAATTGGCACTTGCCAGGGCAAGGTTTCCCAGCACAAACTACAAAGCAGCAGCTCTCTCCTGGCAGAGGAAATCCCATGCAGTGTTGCCCTGGCGAGATAGTGTTGCTACAGCGAGGCCCAGGGAAAACAGACTGCCTAGAGAAATCCTAGCAAAGCCCTGTGTTTCCCCACAGGAATGTATGTCATTTTCAGTTCTTTGCCAGCAACGGAGCTCAGAGGCAACGTCAGATTGTGTGTATCTCAGTGAGAGAAAGAACACTGTGACTTCCCCCGTTCCTCTGACGAAAGCGGTTAGAGGGAGAAAAGCGTCCTTTGCTTTCGCTTTCCCGCAGTGAGCTCGGCAGATCTGCCCTTCGCGAAGGGCCGTTTTCCCCCGGTGAACTGCCTCGCGGTAGCCCTGTTCTGGAAGTGGAACGAGTATGCAGTGTTAGCGTTCAGCTATTGTGAAGGCTCGCTTTGGCCCAGGGCAAACGAAGCGCCGGGGGAAATCTTAGCAGAGCCCGGCGCCTTTCCACGGTTCAAAGCGTGGAACAGCAGACTCTTTTGCAAAGAAGAGAGCGCCCAGGCAACAGCAGCCTGCACGTTTCTCAGTGAAAGGGAGAACTTCCTAACTTCATCCAGTCCTCTGAGCAAAGCAGGCAGAGGGAGAGAAACTTTCTTTCCTTCCTCTTTCCTGCAACGAATTCCTCCTTTGCTCTTGCAAACGCAAGGCTTCTTCTGAAAAACTACGTCGCGGTGCAGGGATCCTTCCAGAGGAGCAACGGCATAGTTTTAGCTGGAAGGGCTTGGCAGAGCAGCCGGCGAGAAAGGCCTCTTGCCATTCTCTTTTCTTTCTGCCTGAATGCGGTCAATTGGCACTTGCCAGGGCAAGGTTTCCCAGCACAAACTACAAAGCAGCAGCTCTCTCCTGGCAGAGGAAATCCCATGCAGTGTTGCCCTGGCGAGATAGTGTTGCTACAGCGAGGCCCAGGGAAAACAGACTGCCTAGAGAAATCCTAGCAAAGCCCTGTGTTTCCCCACAGGAATGTATGTCATTTTCAGTTCTTTGCCAGCAACGGAGCTCAGAGGCAACGTCAGACTGTGTGTATCTCAGTGAGAGAAAGAACACTGTGACTTCCCCCGTTCCTCTGACGAAAGCGGTTAGAGGGAGAAAAGCGTCCTTTGCTTTCGCTTTCCCGCAGTGAGCTCGGCAGATCTGCCCTTCGCGAAGGGCCGTTTTCCCCCGGAGAACTGCCTCGCGGTAGCCCTGTTCTGGAAGTGGAACGAGTATGCAGTGTTAGCGTTCAGCTATTGTGAAGGCTCGCTTTGGCCCAGGGCAAACGAAGCGCCGGGGGAAATCTTAGCAGAGCCCGGCGCCTTTCCACGGTTCAAAGCGTGGAACAGCAGACTCTTTTGCAAAGAAGAGAGCGCCCAGGCAACAGCAGCCTGCACGTTTCTCAGTGAAAGGGAGAACTTCCTAACTTCATCCAGTCCTCTGAGCAAAGCAGGCAGAGGGAGAGAAACTTTCTTTCCTTCCTCTTTCCTGCAACGAATTCCTCCTTTGCTCTTGCAAACGCAAGGCTTCTTCTGAAAAACTACGTCGCGGTGCAGGGATCCTTCCAGAGGAGCAACGGCATAGTTTTAGCTGGAAGGGCTTGGCAGAGCAGCCGGCGAGAAAGGCCTCTTGCCATTCTCTTTTCTTTCTGCCTGAATGCGGTCAATTGGCACTTGCCAGGGCAAGGTTTCCCAGCACAAGCTACAAAGCAGCAGCTCTCTCCTGGCAGAGGAAATCCCATGCAGTGTTGCCCTGGCGAGATAGTGTTGCTACAGCGAGGCCCAGGGAAAACAGACTGCCTGGAGAAATCCTAGCAAAGCCCTGTGTTTCCCCACAGGAATGTATGTCAGTTTCAGTTCTTTGCCAGCGACGGAGCTCAGAGGCAACGTCAGATTGTGTGTATCTCAGTGAGAGAAAGAACACTGTGACTTCCCCCGTTCCTCTGACGAAAGCGGTTAGAGGGAGAAAAGCGTCCTTTGCTTTCGCTTTCCCGCAGTGAGCTCGGCAGATCTGCCCTTCGCGAAGGGCCGTTTTCCCCCGGAGAACTGCCTCGCGGTAGCCCTGTTCTGGAAGTGGAACGAGTATGCAGTGTTAGCGTTCAGCTATTGTGAAGGCTCGCTTTGGCCCAGGGCAAACGAAGCGCCGGGGGAAATCTTAGCAGAGCCCGGCGCCTTTCCACGGTTCAAAGCGTGGAACAGCAGACTCTTTTGCAAAGAAGAGAGCGCCCAGGCAACAGCAGCCTGCACGTTTCTCAGTGAAAGGGAGAACTTCCTAACTTCATCCAGTCCTCTGAGCAAAGCAGGCAGAGGGAGAGAAACTTTCTTTCCTTCCTCTTTCCTGCAACGAATTCCTCCTTTGCTCTTGCAAACGCAAGGCTTCTTCTGAAAAACTACGTCGCGGTGCAGGGATCCTTCCAGAGGAGCAACGGCATAGTTTTAGCTGGAAGGGCTTGGCAGAGCAGCCGGCGAGAAAAGGCCTCTTGCCATTCTCTTTTCTTTCTGCCTGAATGCGGTCAATTGGCACTTGCCAGGGCAAGGTTTCCCAGCACAAACTACAAAGCAGCAGCTCTCTCCTGGCAGAGGAAATCCCATGCAGTGTTGCCCTGGCGAGATAGTGTTGCTACAGCGAGGCCCAGGGAAAACAGACTGCCTAGAGAAATCCTAGCAAAGCCCTGTGTTTCCCCACAGGAATGTATGTCATTTTCAGTTCTTTGCCAGCAACGGAGCTCAGAGGCAACGTCAGACTGTGTGTATCTCAGTGAGAGAAAGAACACTGTGACTTCCCCCGTTCCTCTGACGAAAGCGGTTAGAGGGAGAAAAGCGTCCTTTGCTTTCGCTTTCCCGCAGTGAGCTCGGCAGATCTGCCCTTCGCGAAGGGCCGTTTTCCCCCGGAGAACTGCCTCGCGGTAGCCCTGTTCTGGAAGTGGAACGAGTATGCAGTGTTAGCGTTCAGCTATTGTGAAGGCTCGCTTTGGCCCAGGGCAAACGAAGCGCCGGGGGAAATCTTAGCAGAGCCCGGCGCCTTTCCACGGTTCAAAGCGTGGAACAGCAGACTCTTTTGCAAAGAAGAGAGCGCCCAGGCAACAGCAGCCTGCACGTTTCTCAGTGAAAGGGAGAACTTCCTAACTTCATCCAGTCCTCTGAGCAAAGCAGGCAGAGGGAGAGAAACTTTCTTTCCTTCCTCTTTCCTGCAACGAATTCCTCCTTTGCTCTTGCAAACGCAAGGCTTCTTCTGAAAAACTACGTCGCGGTGCAGGGATCCTTCCAGAGGAGCAACGGCATAGTTTTAGCTGGAAGGGCTTGGCAGAGCAGCCGGCGAGAAAAGGCCTCTTGCCATTCTCTTTTCTTTCTGCCTGAATGCGGTCAATTGGCACTTGCCAAAGCAAGGTTTCCCAGCACAAGATACAAAGCAGCAGCTCTCTCCTGGCAGAGGAAATCCCATGCAGTGTTGCCCTGGCGAGATAGTGTTGCTACAGCGAGGCCCAGGGAAAACAGACTGCCTGGAGAAATCCTAGCAAAGCCCTGTGTTTCCCCACAGGAATGTATGTCAGTTTCAGTTCTTTGCCAGCGACGGAGCTCAGAGGCAACGTCAGATTGTGTGTATCTCAGTGAGAGAAAGAACACTGTGACTTCCCCCGTTCCTCTGACGAAAGCGGTTAGAGGGAGAAAAGCGTCCTTTGCTTTCGCTTTCCCGCAGTGAGCTCGGCAGATCTGCCCTTCGCGAAGGGCCGTTTTCCCCCGGAGAACTGCCTCGCGGTAGCCCTGTTCTGGAAGTGGAACGAGTATGCAGTGTTAGCGTTCAGCTATTGTGAAGGCTCGCTTTGGCCCAGGGCAAACGAAGCGCCGGGGGAAATCTTAGCAGAGCCCGGCGCCTTTCCACGGTTCAAAGCGTGGAACAGCAGACTCTTTTGCAAAGAAGAGAGCGCCCAGGCAACAGCAGCCTGCACGTTTCTCAGTGAAAGGGAGAACTTCCTAACTTCATCCAGTCCTCTGAGCAAAGCAGGCAGAGGGAGAGAAACTTTCTTTCCTTCCTCTTTCCTGCAACGAATTCCTCCTTTGCTCTTGCAAACGCAAGGCTTCTTCTGAAAAACTACGTCGCGGTGCAGGGATCCTTCCAGAGGAGCAACGGCATAGTTTTAGCTGGAAGGGCTTGGCAGAGCAGCCGGCGAGAAAAGGCCTCTTGCCATTCTCTTTTCTTTCTGCCTGAATGCGGTCAATTGGCACTTGCCAAAGCAAGGTTTCCCAGCACAAGCTACAAAGCAGCAGCTCTCTCCTGGCAGAGGAAATCCCATGCAGTGTTGCCCTGGCGAGATAGTGTTGCTACAGCGAGGCCCAGGGAAAACAGACTGCCTGGAGAAATCCTAGCAAAGCCCTGTGTTTCCCCACAGGAATGTATGTCAGTTTCAGTTCTTTGCCAGCGACGGAGCTCAGAGGCAACGTCAGATTGTGTGTATCTCAGTGAGAGAAAGAACACTGTGACTTCCCCCGTTCCTCTGACGAAAGCGGTTAGAGGGAGAAAAGCGTCCTTTGCTTTCGCTTTCCCGCAGTGAGCTCGGCAGATCTGCCCTTCGCGAAGGGCCGTTTTCCCCCGGAGAACTGCCTCGCGGTAGCCCTGTTCTGGAAGTGGAACGAGTATGCAGTGTTAGCGTTCAGCTATTGTGAAGGCTCGCTTTGGCCCAGGGCAAACGAAGCGCCGGGGGAAATCTTAGCAGAGCCCGGCGCCTTTCCACGGTTCAAAGCGTGGAACAGCAGACTCTTTTGCAAAGAAGAGAGCGCCCAGGCAACAGCAGCCTGCACGTTTCTCAGTGAAAGGGAGAACTTCCTAACTTCATCCAGTCCTCTGAGCAAAGCAGGCAGAGGGAGAGAAACTTTCTTTCCTTCCTCTTTCCTGCAACGAATTCCTCCTTTGCTCTTGCAAACGCAAGGCTTCTTCTGAAAAACTACGTCGCGGTGCAGGGATCCTTCCAGAGGAGCAACGGCATAGTTTTAGCTGGAAGGGCTTGGCAGAGCAGCCGGCGAGAAAAGGCCTCTTGCCATTCTCTTTTCTTTCTGCCTGAATGCGGTCAATTGGCACTTGCCAGGGCAAGGTTTCCCAGCACAAACTACAAAGCAGCAGCTCTCTCCTGGCAGAGGAAATCCCATGCAGTGTTGCCCTGGCGAGATAGTGTTGCTACAGCGAGGCCCAGGGAAAACAGACTGCCTAGAGAAATCCTAGCAAAGCCCTGTGTTTCCCCACAGGAATGTATGTCATTTTCAGTTCTTTGCCAGCAACGGAGCTCAGAGGCAACGTCAGACTGTGTGTATCTCAGTGAGAGAAAGAACACTGTGACTTCCCCCGTTCCTCTGACGAAAGCGGTTAGAGGGAGAAAAGCGTCCTTTGCTTTCGCTTTCCCGCAGTGAGCTCGGCAGATCTGCCCTTCGCGAAGGGCCGTTTTCCCCCGGAGAACTGCCTCGCGGTAGCCCTGTTCTGGAAGTGGAACGAGTATGCAGTGTTAGCGTTCAGCTATTGTGAAGGCTCGCTTTGGCCCAGGGCAAACGAAGCGCCGGGGGAAATCTTAGCAGAGCCCGGCGCCTTTCCACGGTTCAAAGCGTGGAACAGCAGACTCTTTTGCAAAGAAGAGAGCGCCCAGGCAACAGCAGCCTGCACGTTTCTCAGTGAAAGGGAGAACTTCCTAACTTCATCCAGTCCTCTGAGCAAAGCAGGCAGAGGGAGAGAAACTTTCTTTCCTTCCTCTTTCCTGCAACGAATTCCTCCTTTGCTCTTGCAAACGCAAGGCTTCTTCTGAAAAACTACGTCGCGGTGCAGGGATCCTTCCAGAGGAGCAACGGCATAGTTTTAGCTGGAAGGGCTTGGCAGAGCAGCCGGCGAGAAAAGGCCTCTTGCCATTCTCTTTTCTTTCTGCCTGAATGCGGTCAATTGGCACTTGCCAAAGCAAGGTTTCCCAGCACAAGATACAAAGCAGCAGCTCTCTCCTGGCAGAGGAAATCCCATGCAGTGTTGCCCTGGCGAGATAGTGTTGCTACAGCGAGGCCCAGGGAAAACAGACTGCCTGGAGAAATCCTAGCAAAGCCCTGTGTTTCCCCACAGGAATGTATGTCAGTTTCAGTTCTTTGCCAGCGACGGAGCTCAGAGGCAACGTCAGATTGTGTGTATCTCAGTGAGAGAAAGAACACTGTGACTTCCCCCGTTCCTCTGACGAAAGCGGTTAGAGGGAGAAAAGCGTCCTTTGCTTTCGCTTTCCCGCAGTGAGCTCGGCAGATCTGCCCTTCGCGAAGGGCCGTTTTCCCCCGGAGAACTGCCTCGCGGTAGCCCTGTTCTGGAAGTGGAACGAGTATGCAGTGTTAGCGTTCAGCTATTGTGAAGGCTCGCTTTGGCCCAGGGCAAACGAAGCGCCGGGGGAAATCTTAGCAGAGCCCGGCGCCTTTCCACGGTTCAAAGCGTGGAACAGCAGACTCTTTTGCAAAGAAGAGAGCGCCCAGGCAACAACAGCCTGCACGTTTCTCAGTGAAAGGGAGAACTTCCTAACTTCATCCAGTCCTCTGAGCAAAGCAGGCAGAGGGAGAGAAACTTTCTTTCCTTCCTCTTTCCTGCAACGAATTCCTCCTTTGCTCTTGCAAACGCAAGGCTTCTTCTGAAAAACTACGTCGCGGTGCAGGGATCCTTCCAGAGGAGCAACGGCATAGTTTTAGCTGGAAGGGCTTGGCAGAGCAGCCGGCGAGAAAAGGCCTCTTGCCATTCTCTTTTCTTTCTGCCTGAATGCGGTCAATTGGCACTTGCCAGGGCAAGGTTTCCCAGCACAAACTACAAAGCAGCAGCTCTCTCCTGGCAGAGGAAATCCCATGCAGTGTTGCCCTGGCGAGATAGTGTTGCTACAGCGAGGCCCAGGGAAAACAGACTGCCTAGAGAAATCCTAGCAAAGCCCTGTGTTTCCCCACAGGAATGTATGTCATTTTCAGTTCTTTGCCAGCAACGGAGCTCAGAGGCAACGTCAGATTGTGTGTATCTCAGTGAGAGAAAGAACACTGTGACTTCCCCCGTTCCTCTGACGAAAGCGGTTAGAGGGAGAAAAGCGTCCTTTGCTTTCGCTTTCCCGCAGTGAGCTCGGCAGATCTGCCCTTCGCGAAGGGCCGTTTTCCCCCGGTGAACTGCCTCGCGGTAGCCCTGTTCTGGAAGTGGAACGAGTATGCAGTGTTAGCGTTCAGCTATTGTGAAGGCTCGCTTTGGCCCAGGGCAAACGAAGCGCCGGGGGAAATCTTAGCAGAGCCCGGCGCCTTTCCACGGTTCAAAGCGTGGAACAGCAGACTCTTTTGCAAAGAAGAGAGCGCCCAGGCAACAGCAGCCTGCACGTTTCTCAGTGAAAGGGAGAACTTCCTAACTTCATCCAGTCCTCTGAGCAAAGCAGGCAGAGGGAGAGAAACTTTCTTTCCTTCCTCTTTCCTGCAACGAATTCCTCCTTTGCTCTTGCAAACGCAAGGCTTCTTCTGAAAAACTACGTCGCGGTGCAGGGATCCTTCCAGAGGAGCAACGGCATAGTTTTAGCTGGAAGGGCTTGGCAGAGCAGCCGGCGAGAAAGGCCTCTTGCCATTCTCTTTTCTTTCTGCCTGAATGCGGTCAATTGGCACTTGCCAGGTCAAGGTTTCCCAGCACAAACTACAAAGCAGCAGCTCTCTCCTGGCAGAGGAAATCCCATGCAGTGTTGCCCTGGCGAGATAGTGTTGCTACAGCGAGGCCCAGGGAAAACAGACTGCCTAGAGAAATCCTAGCAAAGCCCTGTGTTTCCCCACAGGAATGTATGTCATTTTCAGTTCTTTGCCAGCAACGGAGCTCAGAGGCAACGTCAGACTGTGTGTATCTCAGTGAGAGAAAGAACACTGTGACTTCCCCCGTTCCTCTGACGAAAGCGGTTAGAGGGAGAAAAGCGTCCTTTGCTTTCGCTTTCCCGCAGTGAGCTCGGCAGATCTGCCCTTCGCGAAGGGCCGTTTTCCCCCGGAGAACTGCCTCGCGGTAGCCCTGTTCTGGAAGTGGAACGAGTATGCAGTGTTAGCGTTCAGCTATTGTGAAGGCTCGCTTTGGCCCAGGGCAAACGAAGCGCCGGGGGAAATCTTAGCAGAGCCCGGCGCCTTTCCACGGTTCAAAGCGTGGAACAGCAGACTCTTTTGCAAAGAAGAGAGCGCCCAGGCAACAGCAGCCTGCACGTTTCTCAGTGAAAGGGAGAACTTCCTAACTTCATCCAGTCCTCTGAGCAAAGCAGGCAGAGGGAGAGAAACTTTCTTTCCTTCCTCTTTCCTGCAACGAATTCCTCCTTTGCTCTTGCAAACGCAAGGCTTCTTCTGAAAAACTACGTCGCGGTGCAGGGATCCTTCCAGAGGAGCAACGGCATAGTTTTAGCTGGAAGGGCTTGGCAGAGCAGCCGGCGAGAAAGGCCTCTTGCCATTCTCTTTTCTTTCTGCCTGAATGCGGTCAATTGGCACTTGCCAGGTCAAGGTTTCCCAGCACAAACTACAAAGCAGCAGCTCTCTCCTGGCAGAGGAAATCCCATGCAGTGTTGCCCTGGCGAGATAGTGTTGCTACAGCGAGGCCCAGGGAAAACAGACTGCCTAGAGAAATCCTAGCAAAGCCCTGTGTTTCCCCACAGGAATGTATGTCATTTTCAGTTCTTTGCCAGCAACGGAGCTCAGAGGCAACGTCAGACTGTGTGTATCTCAGTGAGAGAAAGAACACTGTGACTTCCCCCGTTCCTCTGACGAAAGCGGTTAGAGGGAGAAAAGCGTCCTTTGCTTTCGCTTTCCCGCAGTGAGCTCGGCAGATCTGCCCTTCGCGAAGGGCCATTTTCCCCCGGAGAACTGCCTCGCGGTAGCCCTGTTCTGGAAGTGGAACGAGTATGCAGTGTTAGCGTTCAGCTATTGTGAAGGCTCGCTTTGGCCCAGGGCAAACGAAGCGCCGGGGGAAATCTTAGCAGAGCCCGGCGCCTTTCCACGGTTCAAAGCGTGGAACAGCAGACTCTTTTGCAAAGAAGAGAGCGCCCAGGCAACAGCAGCCTGCACGTTTCTCAGTGAAAGGGAGAACTTCCTAACTTCATCCAGTCCTCTGAGCAAAGCAGGCAGAGGGAGAGAAACTTTCTTTCCTTCCTCTTTCCTGCAACGAATTCCTCCTTTGCTCTTGCAAACGCAAGGCTTCTTCTGAAAAACTACGTCGCGGTGCAGGGATCCTTCCAGAGGAGCAACGGCATAGTTTTAGCTGGAAGGGCTTGGCAGAGCAGCCGGCGAGAAAGGCCTCTTGCCATTCTCTTTTCTTTCTGCCTGAATGCGGTCAATTGGCACTTGCCAGGTCAAGGTTTCCCAGCACAAACTACAAAGCAGCAGCTCTCTCCTGGCAGAGGAAATCCCATGCAGTGTTGCCCTGGCGAGATAGTGTTGCTACAGCGAGGCCCAGGGAAAACAGACTGCCTAGAGAAATCCTAGCAAAGCCCTGTGTTTCCCCACAGGAATGTATGTCATTTTCAGTTCTTTGCCAGCAACGGAGCTCAGAGGCAACGTCAGACTGTGTGTATCTCAGTGAGAGAAAGAACACTGTGACTTCCCCCGTTCCTCTGACGAAAGCGGTTAGAGGGAGAAAAGCGTCCTTTGCTTTCGCTTTCCCGCAGTGAGCTCGGCAGATCTGCCCTTCGCGAAGGGCCGTTTTCCCCCGGAGAACTGCCTCGCGGTAGCCCTGTTCTGGAAGTGGAACGAGTATGCAGTGTTAGCGTTCAGCTATTGTGAAGGCTCGCTTTGGCCCAGGGCAAACGAAGCGCCGGGGGAAATCTTAGCAGAGCCCGGCGCCTTTCCACGGTTCAAAGCGTGGAACAGCAGACTCTTTTGCAAAGAAGAGAGCGCCCAGGCAACAGCAGCCTGCACGTTTCTCAGTGAAAGGGAGAACTTCCTAACTTCATCCAGTCCTCTGAGCAAAGCAGGCAGAGGGAGAGAAACTTTCTTTCCTTCCTCTTTCCTGCAACGAATTCCTCCTTTGCTCTTGCAAACGCAAGGCTTCTTCTGAAAAACTACGTCGCGGTGCAGGGATCCTTCCAGAGGAGCAACGGCATAGTTTTAGCTGGAAGGGCTTGGCAGAGCAGCCGGCGAGAAAGGCCTCTTGCCATTCTCTTTTCTTTCTGCCTGAATGCGGTCAATTGGCACTTGCCAGGTCAAGGTTTCCCAGCACAAACTACAAAGCAGCAGCTCTCTCCTGGCAGAGGAAATCCCATGCAGTGTTGCCCTGGCGAGATAGTGTTGCTACAGCGAGGCCCAGGGAAAACAGACTGCCTAGAGAAATCCTAGCAAAGCCCTGTGTTTCCCCACAGGAATGTATGTCATTTTCAGTTCTTTGCCAGCAACGGAGCTCAGAGGCAACGTCAGACTGTGTGTATCTCAGTGAGAGAAAGAACACTGTGACTTCCCCCGTTCCTCTGACGAAAGCGGTTAGAGGGAGAAAAGCGTCCTTTGCTTTCGCTTTCCCGCAGTGAGCTCGGCAGATCTGCCCTTCGCGAAGGGCCGTTTTCCCCCGGAGAACTGCCTCGCGGTAGCCCTGTTCTGGAAGTGGAACGAGTATGCAGTGTTAGCGTTCAGCTATTGTGAAGGCTCGCTTTGGCCCAGGGCAAACGAAGCGCCGGGGGAAATCTTAGCAGAGCCCGGCGCCTTTCCACGGTTCAAAGCGTGGAACAGCAGACTCTTTTGCAAAGAAGAGAGCGCCCAGGCAACAGCAGCCTGCACGTTTCTCAGTGAAAGGGAGAACTTCCTAACTTCATCCAGTCCTCTGAGCAAAGCAGGCAGAGGGAGAGAAACTTTCTTTCCTTCCTCTTTCCTGCAACGAATTCCTCCTTTGCTCTTGCAAACGCAAGGCTTCTTCTGAAAAACTACGTCGCGGTGCAGGGATCCTTCCAGAGGAGCAACGGCATAGTTTTAGCTGGAAGGGCTTGGCAGAGCAGCCGGCGAGAAAGGCCTCTTGCCATTCTCTTTTCTTTCTGCCTGAATGCGGTCAATTGGCACTTGCCAGGTCAAGGTTTCCCAGCACAAACTACAAAGCAGCAGCTCTCTCCTGGCAGAGGAAATCCCATGCAGTGTTGCCCTGGCGAGATAGTGTTGCTACAGCGAGGCCCAGGGAAAACAGACTGCCTAGAGAAATCCTAGCAAAGCCCTGTGTTTCCCCACAGGAATGTATGTCATTTTCAGTTCTTTGCCAGCAACGGAGCTCAGAGGCAACGTCAGACTGTGTGTATCTCAGTGAGAGAAAGAACACTGTGACTTCCCCCGTTCCTCTGACGAAAGCGGTTAGAGGGAGAAAAGCGTCCTTTGCTTTCGCTTTCCCGCAGTGAGCTCGGCAGATCTGCCCTTCGCGAAGGGCCGTTTTCCCCCGGAGAACTGCCTCGCGGTAGCCCTGTTCTGGAAGTGGAACGAGTATGCAGTGTTAGCGTTCAGCTATTGTGAAGGCTCGCTTTGGCCCAGGGCAAACGAAGCGCCGGGGGAAATCTTAGCAGAGCCCGGCGCCTTTCCACGGTTCAAAGCGTGGAACAGCAGACTCTTTTGCAAAGAAGAGAGCGCCCAGGCAACAGCAGCCTGCACGTTTCTCAGTGAAAGGGAGAACTTCCTAACTTCATCCAGTCCTCTGAGCAAAGCAGGCAGAGGGAGAGAAACTTTCTTTCCTTCCTCTTTCCTGCAACGAATTCCTCCTTTGCTCTTGCAAACGCAAGGCTTCTTCTGAAAAACTACGTCGCGGTGCAGGGATCCTTCCAGAGGAGCAACGGCATAGTTTTAGCTGGAAGGGCTTGGCAGAGCAGCCGGCGAGAAAAGGCCTCTTGCCATTCTCTTTTCTTTCTGCCTGAATGCGGTCAATTGGCACTTGCCAAAGCAAGGTTTCCCAGCACAAGCTACAAAGCAGCAGCTCTCTCCTGGCAGAGGAAATCCCATGCAGTGTTGCCCTGGCGAGATAGTGTTGCTACAGCGAGGCCCAGGGAAAACAGACTGCCTGGAGAAATCCTAGCAAAGCCCTGTGTTTCCCCACAGGAATGTATGTCAGTTTCAGTTCTTTGCCAGCGACGGAGCTCAGAGGCAACGTCAGATTGTGTGTATCTCAGTGAGAGAAAGAACACTGTGACTTCCCCCGTTCCTCTGACGAAAGCGGTTAGAGGGAGAAAAGCGTCCTTTGCTTTCGCTTTCCCGCAGTGAGCTCGGCAGATCTGCCCTTCGCGAAGGGCCGTTTTCCCCCGGAGAACTGCCTCGCGGTAGCCCTGTTCTGGAAGTGGAACGAGTATGCAGTGTTAGCGTTCAGCTATTGTGAAGGCTCGCTTTGGCCCAGGGCAAACGAAGCGCCGGGGGAAATCTTAGCAGAGCCCGGCGCCTTTCCACGGTTCAAAGCGTGGAACAGCAGACTCTTTTGCAAAGAAGAGAGCGCCCAGGCAACAGCAGCCTGCACGTTTCTCAGTGAAAGGGAGAACTTCCTAACTTCATCCAGTCCTCTGAGCAAAGCAGGCAGAGGGAGAGAAACTTTCTTTCCTTCCTCTTTCCTGCAACGAATTCCTCCTTTGCTCTTGCAAACGCAAGGCTTCTTCTGAAAAACTACGTCGCGGTGCAGGGATCCTTCCAGAGGAGCAACAGCATAGTTTTAGCTGGAAGGGCTTGGCAGAGCAGCCGGCGAGAAAAGGCCTCTTGCCATTCTCTTTTCTTTCTGCCTGAATGCGGTCAATTGGCACTTGCCAGGGCAAGGTTTCCCAGCACAAACTACAAAGCAGCAGCTCTCTCCTGGCAGAGGAAATCCCATGCAGTGTTGCCCTGGCGAGATAGTGTTGCTACAGCGAGGCCCAGGGAAAACAGACTGCCTAGAGAAATCCTAGCAAAGCCCTGTGTTTCCCCACAGGAATGTATGTCATTTTCAGTTCTTTGCCAGCAACGGAGCTCAGAGGCAACGTCAGACTGTGTGTATCTCAGTGAGAGAAAGAACACTGTGACTTCCCCCGTTCCTCTGACGAAAGCGGTTAGAGGGAGAAAAGCGTCCTTTGCTTTCGCTTTCCCGCAGTGAGCTCGGCAGATCTGCCCTTCGCGAAGGGCCGTTTTCCCCCGGAGAACTGCCTCGCGGTAGCCCTGTTCTGGAAGTGGAACGAGTATGCAGTGTTAGCGTTCAGCTATTGTGAAGGCTCGCTTTGGCCCAGGGCAAACGAAGCGCCGGGGGAAATCTTAGCAGAGCCCGGCGCCTTTCCACGGTTCAAAGCGTGGAACAGCAGACTCTTTTGCAAAGAAGAGAGCGCCCAGGCAACAGCAGCCTGCACGTTTCTCAGTGAAAGGGAGAACTTCCTAACTTCATCCAGTCCTCTGAGCAAAGCAGGCAGAGGGAGAGAAACTTTCTTTCCTTCCTCTTTCCTGCAACGAATTCCTCCTTTGCTCTTGCAAACGCAAGGCTTCTTCTGAAAAACTACGTCGCGGTGCAGGGATCCTTCCAGAGGAGCAACGGCATAGTTTTAGCTGGAAGGGCTTGGCAGAGCAGCCGGCGAGAAAAGGCCTCTTGCCATTCTCTTTTCTTTCTGCCTGAATGCGGTCAATTGGCACTTGCCAAAGCAAGGTTTCCCAGCACAAGCTACAAAGCAGCAGCTCTCTCCTGGCAGAGGAAATCCCATGCAGTGTTGCCCTGGCGAGATAGTGTTGCTACAGCGAGGCCCAGGGAAAACAGACTGCCTGGAGAAATCCTAGCAAAGCCCTGTGTTTCCCCACAGGAATGTATGTCAGTTTCAGTTCTTTGCCAGCGACGGAGCTCAGAGGCAACGTCAGATTGTGTGTATCTCAGTGAGAGAAAGAACACTGTGACTTCCCCCGTTCCTCTGACGAAAGCGGTTAGAGGGAGAAAAGCGTCCTTTGCTTTCGCTTTCCCGCAGTGAGCTCGGCAGATCTGCCCTTCGCGAAGGGCCGTTTTCCCCCGGAGAACTGCCTCGCGGTAGCCCTGTTCTGGAAGTGGAACGAGTATGCAGTGTTAGCGTTCAGCTATTGTGAAGGCTCGCTTTGGCCCAGGGCAAACGAAGCGCCGGGGGAAATCTTAGCAGAGCCCGGCGCCTTTCCACGGTTCAAAGCGTGGAACAGCAGACTCTTTTGCAAAGAACAGAGCGCCCAGGCAACAGCAGCCTGCACGTTTCTCAGTGAAAGGGAGAACTTCCTAACTTCATCCAGTCCTCTGAGCAAAGCAGGCAGAGGGAGAGAAACTTTCTTTCCTTCCTCTTTCCTGCAACGAATTCCTCCTTTGCTCTTGCAAACGCAAGGCTTCTTCTGAAAAACTACGTCGCGGTGCAGGGATCCTTCCAGAGGAGCAACGGCATAGTTTTAGCTGGAAGGGCTTGGCAGAGCAGCCGGCGAGAAAAGGCCTCTTGCCATTCTCTTTTCTTTCTGCCTGAATGCGGTCAATTGGCACTTGCCAGGGCAAGGTTTCCCAGCACAAACTACAAAGCAGCAGCTCTCTCCTGGCAGAGGAAATCCCATGCAGTGTTGCCCTGGCGAGATAGTGTTGCTACAGCGAGGCCCAGGGAAAACAGACTGCCTAGAGAAATCCTAGCAAAGCCCTGTGTTTCCCCACAGGAATGTATGTCATTTTCAGTTCTTTGCCAGCAACGGAGCTCAGAGGCAACGTCAGATTGTGTGTATCTCAGTGAGAGAAAGAACACTGTGACTTCCCCCGTTCCTCTGACGAAAGCGGTTAGAGGGAGAAAAGCGTCCTTTGCTTTCGCTTTCCCGCAGTGAGCTCGGCAGATCTGCCCTTCGCGAAGGGCCGTTTTCCCCCGGAGAACTGCCTCGCGGTAGCCCTGTTCTGGAAGTGGAACGAGTATGCAGTGTTAGCGTTCAGCTATTGTGAAGGCTCGCTTTGGCCCAGGGCAAACGAAGCGCCGGGGGAAATCTTAGCAGAGCCCGGCGCCTTTCCACGGTTCAAAGCGTGGAACAGCAGACTCTTTTGCAAAGAAGAGAGCGCCCAGGCAACAGCAGCCTGCACGTTTCTCAGTGAAAGGGAGAACTTCCTAACTTCATCCAGTCCTCTGAGCAAAGCAGGCAGAGGGAGAGAAACTTTCTTTCCTTCCTCTTTCCTGCAACGAATTCCTCCTTTGCTCTTGCAAACGCAAGGCTTCTTCTGAAAAACTACGTCGCGGTGCAGGGATCCTTCCAGAGGAGCAACGGCATAGTTTTAGCTGGAAGGGCTTGGCAGAGCAGCCGGCGAGAAAAGGCCTCTTGCCATTCTCTTTTCTTTCTGCCTGAATGCGGTCAATTGGCACTTGCCAAAGCAAGGTTTCCCAGCACAAGCTACAAAGCAGCAGCTCTCTCCTGGCAGAGGAAATCCCATGCAGTGTTGCCCTGGCGAGATAGTGTTGCTACAGCGAGGCCCAGGGAAAACAGACTGCCTGGAGAAATCCTAGCAAAGCCCTGTGTTTCCCCACAGGAATGTATGTCAGTTTCAGTTCTTTGCCAGCGACGGAGCTCAGAGGCAACGTCAGATTGTGTGTATCTCAGTGAGAGAAAGAACACTGTGACTTCCCCCGTTCCTCTGACGAAAGCGCTTAGAGGGAGAAAAGCGTCCTTTGCTTTCGCTTTCCCGCAGTGAGCTCGGCAGATCTGCCCTTCGCGAAGGGCCGTTTTCCCCCGGAGAACTGCCTCGCGGTAGCCCTGTTCTGGAAGTGGAACGAGTATGCAGTGTTAGCGTTCAGCTATTGTGAAGGCTCGCTTTGGCCCAGGGCAAACGAAGCGCCGGGGGAAATCTTAGCAGAGCCCGGCGCCTTTCCACGGTTCAAAGCGTGGAACAGCAGACTCTTTTGCAAAGAAGAGAGCGCCCAGGCAACAGCAGCCTGCACGTTTCTCAGTGAAAGGGAGAACTTCCTAACTTCATCCAGTCCTCTGAGCAAAGCAGGCAGAGGGAGAGAAACTTTCTTTCCTTCCTCTTTCCTGCAACGAATTCCTCCTTTGCTCTTGCAAACGCAAGGCTTCTTCTGAAAAACTACGTCGCGGTGCAGGGATCCTTCCAGAGGAGCAACGGCATAGTTTTAGCTGGAAGGGCTTGGCAGAGCAGCCGGCGAGAAAAGGCCTCTTGCCATTCTCTTTTCTTTCTGCCTGAATGCGGTCAATTGGCACTTGCCAGGGCAAGGTTTCCCAGCACAAACTACAAAGCAGCAGCTCTCTCCTGGCAGAGGAAATCCCATGCAGTGTTGCCCTGGCGAGATAGTGTTGCTACAGCGAGGCCCAGGGAAAACAGACTGCCTGGAGAAATCCTAGCAAAGCCCTGTGTTTCCCCACAGGAATGTATGTCAGTTTCAGTTCTTTGCCAGCGACGGAGCTCAGAGGCAACGTCAGATTGTGTGTATCTCAGTGAGAGAAAGAACACTGTGACTTCCCCCGTTCCTCTGACGAAAGCGGTTAGAGGGAGAAAAGCGTCCTTTGCTTTCGCTTTCCCGCAGTGAGCTCGGCAGATCTGCCCTTCGCGAAGGGCCGTTTTCCCCCGGAGAACTGCCTCGCGGTAGCCCTGTTCTGGAAGTGGAACGAGTATGCAGTGTTAGCGTTCAGCTATTGTGAAGGCTCGCTTTGGCCCAGGGCAAACGAAGCGCCGGGGGAAATCTTAGCAGAGCCCGGCGCCTTTCCACGGTTCAAAGCGTGGAACAGCAGACTCTTTTGCAAAGAAGAGAGCGCCCAGGCAACAGCAGCCTGCACGTTTCTCAGTGAAAGGGAGAACTTCCTAACTTCATCCAGTCCTCTGAGCAAAGCAGGCAGAGGGAGAGAAACTTTCTTTCCTTCCTCTTTCCTGCAACGAATTCCTCCTTTGCTCTTGCAAACGCAAGGCTTCTTCTGAAAAACTACGTCGCGGTGCAGGGATCCTTCCAGAGGAGCAACGGCATAGTTTTAGCTGGAAGGGCTTGGCAGAGCAGCCGGCGAGAAAAGGCCTCTTGCCATTCTCTTTTCTTTCTGCCTGAATGCGGTCAATTGGCACTTGCCAGGGCAAGGTTTCCCAGCACAAACTACAAAGCAGCAGCTCTCTCCTGGCAGAGGAAATCCCATGCAGTGTTGCCCTGGCGAGATAGTGTTGCTACAGCGAGGCCCAGGGAAAACAGACTGCCTAGAGAAATCCTAGCAAAGCCCTGTGTTTCCCCACAGGAATGTATGTCATTTTCAGTTCTTTGCCAGCAACGGAGCTCAGAGGCAACGTCAGACTGTGTGTATCTCAGTGAGAGAAAGAACACTGTGACTTCCCCCGTTCCTCTGACGAAAGCGGTTAGAGGGAGAAAAGCGTCTTTGCTTTCGCTTTCCCGCAGTGAGCTCGGCAGATCTGCCCTTCGCGAAGGGCCGTTTTCCCCCGGAGAACTGCCTCGCGGTAGCCCTGTTCTGGAAGTGGAACGAGTATGCAGTGTTAGCGTTCAGCTATTGTGAAGGCTCGCTTTGGCCCAGGGCAAACGAAGCGCCGGGGGAAATCTTAGCAGAGCCCGGCGCCTTTCCACGGTTCAAAGCGTGGAACAGCAGACTCTTTTGCAAAGAAGAGAGCGCCCAGGCAACAGCAGCCTGCACGTTTCTCAGTGAAAGGGAGAACTTCCTAACTTCATCCAGTCCTCTGAGCAAAGCAGGCAGAGGGAGAGAAACTTTCTTTCCTTCCTCTTTCCTGCAACGAATTCCTCCTTTGCTCTTGCAAACGCAAGGCTTCTTCTGAAAAACTACGTCGCGGTGCAGGGATCCTTCCAGAGGAGCAACGGCATAGTTTTAGCTGGAAGGGCTTGGCAGAGCAGCCGGCGAGAAAAGGCCTCTTGCCATTCTCTTTTCTTTCTGCCTGAATGCGGTCAATTGGCACTTGCCAAAGCAAGGTTTCCCAGCACAAGCTACAAAGCAGCAGCTCTCTCCTGGCAGAGGAAATCCCATGCAGTGTTGCCCTGGCGAGATAGTGTTGCTACAGCGAGGCCCAGGGAAAACAGACTGCCTGGAGAAATCCTAGCAAAGCCCTGTGTTTCCCCACAGGAATGTATGTCAGTTTCAGTTCTTTGCCAGCGACGGAGCTCAGAGGCAACGTCAGATTGTGTGTATCTCAGTGAGAGAAAGAACACTGTGACTTCCCCCGTTCCTCTGACGAAAGCGGTTAGAGGGAGAAAAGCGTCCTTTGCTTTCGCTTTCCCGCAGTGAGCTCGGCAGATCTGCCCTTCGCGAAGGGCCGTTTTCCCCCGGAGAACTGCCTCGCGGTAGCCCTGTTCTGGAAGTGGAACGAGTATGCAGTGTTAGCGTTCAGCTATTGTGAAGGCTCGCTTTGGCCCAGGGCAAACGAAGCGCCGGGGGAAATCTTAGCAGAGCCCGGCGCCTTTCCACGGTTCAAAGCGTGGAACAGCAGACTCTTTTGCAAAGAAGAGAGCGCCCAGGCAACAGCAGCCTGCACGTTTCTCAGTGAAAGGGAGAAATTCCTAACTTCATCCAGTCCTCTGAGCAAAGCAGGCAGAGGGAGAGAAACTTTCTTTCCTTCCTCTTTCCTGCAACGAATTCCTCCTTTGCTCTTGCAAACGCAAGGCTTCTTCTGAAAAACTACGTCGCGGTGCAGGGATCCTTCCAGAGGAGCAACGGCATAGTTTTAGCTGGAAGGGCTTGGCAGAGCAGCCGGCGAGAAAAGGCCTCTTGCCATTCTCTTTTCTTTCTGCCCGAATGCGGTCATTTGGCACTTGCCAAAGCAAGGTTTCCCAGCACAAGCTACAAAGCAGCAGCTCTCTCCTGGCACAGGAAATCCCATGCAGTGTTGCCCTGGCGAGATAGTGTTGCTACAGCGAGGCCCAGGGAAAACAGACTGCCTGGAGAAATCCTAGCAAAGCCCTGTGTTTCCCCACAGGAATGTATGTCAGTTTCAGTTCTTTGCCAGCGACGGAGCTCAGAGGCAACGTCAGATTGTGTGTATCTCAGTGAGAGAAAGAACACTGTGACTTCCCCCGTTCCTCTGACGAAAGCGGTTAGAGGGAGAAAAGCGTCCTTTGCTTTCGCTTTCCCGCAGTGAGCTCGGCAGATCTGCCCTTCGCGAAGGGCCGTTTTCCCCCGGAGAACTGCCTCGCGGTAGCCCTGTTCTGGAAGTGGAACGAGTATGCAGTGTTAGCGTTCAGCTATTGTGAAGGCTCGCTTTGGCCCAGGGCAAACGAAGCGCCGGGGGAAATCTTAGCAGAGCCCGGCGCCTTTCCACGGTTCAAAGCGTGGAACAGCAGACTCTTTTGCAAAGAAGAGAGCGCCCAGGCAACAGCAGCCTGCACGTTTCTCAGTGAAAGGGAGAACTTCCTAACTTCATCCAGTCCTCTGAGCAAAGCAGGCAGAGGGAGAGAAACTTTCTTTCCTTCCTCTTTCCTGCAACGAATTCCTCCTTTGCTCTTGCAAACGCAAGGCTTCTTCTGAAAAACTACGTCGCGGTGCAGGGATCCTTCCAGAGGAGCAACGGCATAGTTTTAGCTGGAAGGGCTTGGCAGAGCAGCCGGCGAGAAAAGGCCTCTTGCCATTCTCTTTTCTTTCTGCCTGAATGCGGTCAATTGGCACTTGCCAAAGCAAGGTTTCCCAGCACAAGCTACAAAGCAGCAGCTCTCTCCTGGCAGAGGAAATCCCATGCAGTGTTGCCCTGGCGAGATAGTGTTGCTACAGCGAGGCCCAGGGAAAACAGACTGCCTGGAGAAATCCTAGCAAAGCCCTGTGTTTCCCCACAGGAATGTATGTCAGTTTCAGTTCTTTGCCAGCGACGGAGCTCAGAGGCAACGTCAGATTGTGTGTATCTCAGTGAGAGAAAGAACACTGTGACTTCCCCCGTTCCTCTGACGAAAGCGGTTAGAGGGAGAAAAGCGTCCTTTGCTTTCGCTTTCCCGCAGTGAGCTCGGCAGATCTGCCCTTCGCGAAGGGCCGTTTTCCCCCGGAGAACTGCCTCGCGGTAGCCCTGTTCTGGAAGTGGAACGAGTATGCAGTGTTAGCGTTCAGCTATTGTGAAGGCTCGCTTTGGCCCAGGGCAAACGAAGCGCCGGGGGAAATCTTAGCAGAGCCCGGCGCCTTTCCACGGTTCAAAGCGTGGAACAGCAGACTCTTTTGCAAAGAAGAGAGCGCCCAGGCAACAGCAGCCTGCACGTTTCTCAGTGAAAGGGAGAACTTCCTAACTTCATCCAGTCCTCTGAGCAAAGCAGGCAGAGGGAGAGAAACTTTCTTTCCTTCCTCTTTCCTGCAACGAATTCCTCCTTTGCTCTTGCAAACGCAAGGCTTCTTCTGAAAAACTACGTCGCGGTGCAGGGATCCGTCCAGAGGAGCAACGGCATAGTTTCAGCTGGAAGGGCTTGGCAGAGCAGCCGGCGAGAAAATGCCTCTTGCCATTCTCTTTTCTTTCTGCCTGAATGCGGTCATTTGGCACTTGCCAAAGCAAGGTTTCCCAGCACAAGCTACAAAGCAGCAGCTCTCTCCTGGCAGAGGAAATCCCATGCAGTGTTGCCCTGGCGAGATAGTGTTGCTACAGCGAGGCCCAGGGAAAACAGACTGCCTGGAGAAATCCTAGCAAAGCCGTGTTTCCCCACAGGAATGTATGTCAGTTTCAGTTCTTTGCCAGCGACGGAGCTCAGAGGCAACGTCAGATTGTGTGTATCTCAGTGAGAGAAAGAACACTGTGACTTCCCCCGTTCCTCTGACGAAAGCGGTTAGAGGGAGAAAAGCGTCCTTTGCTTTCGCTTTCCCGCAGTGAGCTCGGCAGATCTGCCCTTCGCGAAGGGCCGTTTTCCCCCGGAGAACTGCCTCGCGGTAGCCCTGTTCTGGAAGTGGAACGAGTATGCAGTGTTAGCGTTCAGCTATTGTGAAGGCTCGCTTTGGCCCAGGGCAAACGAAGCGCCGGGGGAAATCTTAGCAGAGCCCGGCGCCTTTCCACGGTTCAAAGCGTGGAACAGCAGACTCTTTTGCAAAGAAGAGAGCGCCCAGGCAACAGCAGCCTGCACGTTTCTCAGTGAAAGGGAGAACTTCCTAACTTCATCCAGTCCTCTGAGCAAAGCAGGCAGAGGGAGAGAAACTTTCTTTCCTTCCTCTTTCCTGCAACGAATTCCTCCTTTGCTCTTGCAAACGCAAGGCTTCTTCTGAAAAACTACGTCGCGGTGCAGGGATCCTTCCAGAGGAGCAACGGCATAGTTTTAGCTGGAAGGGCTTGGCAGAGCAGCCGGCGAGAAAAGGCCTCTTGCCATTCTCTTTTCTTTCTGCCTGAATGCGGTCAATTGGCACTTGCCAAAGCAAGGTTTCCCAGCACAAGCTACAAAGCAGCAGCTCTCTCCTGGCAGAGGAAATCCCATGCAGTGTTGCCCTGGCGAGATAGTGTTGCTACAGCGAGGCCCAGGGAAAACAGACTGCCTGGAGAAATCCTAGCAAAGCCCTGTGTTTCCCCACAGGAATGTATGTCAGTTTCAGTTCTTTGCCAGCGACGGAGCTCAGAGGCAACGTCAGATTGTGTGTATCTCAGTGAGAGAAAGAACACTGTGACTTCCCCCGTTCCTCTGACGAAAGCGGTTAGAGGGAGAAAAGCGTCCTTTGCTTTCGCTTTCCCGCAGTGAGCTCGGCAGATCTGCCCTTCGCGAAGGGCCGTTTTCCCCCGGAGAACTGCCTCGCGGTAGCCCTGTTCTGGAAGTGGAACGAGTATGCAGTGTTAGCGTTCAGCTATTGTGAAGGCTCGCTTTGGCCCAGGGCAAACGAAGCGCCGGGGGAAATCTTAGCAGAGCCCGGCGCCTTTCCACGGTTCAAAGCGTGGAACAGCAGACTCTTTTGCAAAGAAGAGAGCGCCCAGGCAACAGCAGCCTGCACGTTTCTCAGTGAAAGGGAGAACTTCCTAACTTCATCCAGTCCTCTGAGCAAAGCAGGCAGAGGGAGAGAAACTTTCTTTCCTTCCTCTTTCCTGCAACGAATTCCTCCTTTGCTCTTGCAAACGCAAGGCTTCTTCTGAAAAACTACGTCGCGGTGCAGGGATCCTTCCAGAGGAGCAACGGCATAGTTTTAGCTGGAAGGGCTTGGCAGAGCAGCCGGCGAGAAAAGGCCTCTTGCCATTCTCTTTTCTTTCTGCCTGAATGCGGTCAATTGGCACTTGCCAAAGCAAGGTTTCCCAGCACAAGCTACAAAGCAGCAGCTCTCTCCTGGCAGAGGAAATCCCATGCAGTGTTGCCCTGGCGAGATAGTGTTGCTACAGCGAGGCCCAGGGAAAACAGACTGCCTGGAGAAATCCTAGCAAAGCCCTGTGTTTCCCCACAGGAATGTATGTCAGTTTCAGTTCTTTGCCAGCGACGGAGCTCAGAGGCAACGTCAGATTGTGTGTATCTCAGTGAGAGAAAGAACACTGTGACTTCCCCCGTTCCTCTGACGAAAGCGCTTAGAGGGAGAAAAGCGTCCTTTGCTTTCGCTTTCCCGCAGTGAGCTCGGCAGATCTGCCCTTCGCGAAGGGCCGTTTTCCCCCGGAGAACTGCCTCGCGGTAGCCCTGTTCTGGAAGTGGAACGAGTATGCAGTGTTAGCGTTCAGCTATTGTGAAGGCTCGCTTTGGCCCAGGGCAAACGAAGCGCCGGGGGAAATCTTAGCAGAGCCCGGCGCCTTTCCACGGTTCAAAGCGTGGAACAGCAGACTCTTTTGCAAAGAAGAGAGCGCCCAGGCAACAGCAGCCTGCACGTTTCTCAGTGAAAGGGAGAACTTCCTAACTTCATCCAGTCCTCTGAGCAAAGCAGGCAGAGGGAGAGAAACTTTCTTTCCTTCCTCTTTCCTGCAACGAATTCCTCCTTTGCTCTTGCAAACGCAAGGCTTCTTCTGAAAAACTACGTCGCGGTGCAGGGATCCTTCCAGAGGAGCAACGGCATAGTTTTAGCTGGAAGGGCTTGGCAGAGCAGCCGGCGAGAAAAGGCCTCTTGCCATTCTCTTTTCTTTCTGCCTGAATGCGGTCAATTGGCACTTGCCAGGGCAAGGTTTCCCAGCACAAACTACAAAGCAGCAGCTCTCTCCTGGCAGAGGAAATCCCATGCAGTGTTGCCCTGGCGAGATAGTGTTGCTACAGCGAGGCCCAGGGAAAACAGACTGCCTGGAGAAATCCTAGCAAAGCCCTGTGTTTCCCCACAGGAATGTATGTCAGTTTCAGTTCTTTGCCAGCGACGGAGCTCAGAGGCAACGTCAGATTGTGTGTATCTCAGTGAGAGAAAGAACACTGTGACTTCCCCCGTTCCTCTGACGAAAGCGGTTAGAGGGAGAAAAGCGTCCTTTGCTTTCGCTTTCCCGCAGTGAGCTCGGCAGATCTGCCCTTCGCGAAGGGCCGTTTTCCCCCGGAGAACTGCCTCGCGGTAGCCCTGTTCTGGAAGTGGAACGAGTATGCAGTGTTAGCGTTCAGCTATTGTGAAGGCTCGCTTTGGCCCAGGGCAAACGAAGCGCCGGGGGAAATCTTAGCAGAGCCCGGCGCCTTTCCACGGTTCAAAGCGTGGAACAGCAGACTCTTTTGCAAAGAAGAGAGCGCCCAGGCAACAGCAGCCTGCACGTTTCTCAGTGAAAGGGAGAACTTCCTAACTTCATCCAGTCCTCTGAGCAAAGCAGGCAGAGGGAGAGAAACTTTCTTTCCTTCCTCTTTCCTGCAACGAATTCCTCCTTTGCTCTTGCAAACGCAAGGCTTCTTCTGAAAAACTACGTCGCGGTGCAGGGATCCTTCCAGAGGAGCAACGGCATAGTTTTAGCTGGAAGGGCTTGGCAGAGCAGCCGGCGAGAAAAGGCCTCTTGCCATTCTCTTTTCTTTCTGCCTGAATGCGGTCAATTGGCACTTGCCAGGGCAAGGTTTCCCAGCACAAACTACAAAGCAGCAGCTCTCTCCTGGCAGAGGAAATCCCATGCAGTGTTGCCCTGGCGAGATAGTGTTGCTACAGCGAGGCCCAGGGAAAACAGACTGCCTAGAGAAATCCTAGCAAAGCCCTGTGTTTCCCCACAGGAATGTATGTCATTTTCAGTTCTTTGCCAGCAACGGAGCTCAGAGGCAACGTCAGACTGTGTGTATCTCAGTGAGAGAAAGAACACTGTGACTTCCCCCGTTCCTCTGACGAAAGCGGTTAGAGGGAGAAAAGCGTCTTTGCTTTCGCTTTCCCGCAGTGAGCTCGGCAGATCTGCCCTTCGCGAAGGGCCGTTTTCCCCCGGAGAACTGCCTCGCGGTAGCCCTGTTCTGGAAGTGGAACGAGTATGCAGTGTTAGCGTTCAGCTATTGTGAAGGCTCGCTTTGGCCCAGGGCAAACGAAGCGCCGGGGGAAATCTTAGCAGAGCCCGGCGCCTTTCCACGGTTCAAAGCGTGGAACAGCAGACTCTTTTGCAAAGAAGAGAGCGCCCAGGCAACAGCAGCCTGCACGTTTCTCAGTGAAAGGGAGAACTTCCTAACTTCATCCAGTCCTCTGAGCAAAGCAGGCAGAGGGAGAGAAACTTTCTTTCCTTCCTCTTTCCTGCAACGAATTCCTCCTTTGCTCTTGCAAACGCAAGGCTTCTTCTGAAAAACTACGTCGCGGTGCAGGGATCCTTCCAGAGGAGCAACGGCATAGTTTTAGCTGGAAGGGCTTGGCAGAGCAGCCGGCGAGAAAAGGCCTCTTGCCATTCTCTTTTCTTTCTGCCTGAATGCGGTCAATTGGCACTTGCCAAAGCAAGGTTTCCCAGCACAAGCTACAAAGCAGCAGCTCTCTCCTGGCAGAGGAAATCCCATGCAGTGTTGCCCTGGCGAGATAGTGTTGCTACAGCGAGGCCCAGGGAAAACAGACTGCCTGGAGAAATCCTAGCAAAGCCCTGTGTTTCCCCACAGGAATGTATGTCAGTTTCAGTTCTTTGTCAGCGACGGAGCTCAGAGGCAACGTCAGATTGTGTGTATCTCAGTGAGAGAAAGAACACTGTGACTTCCCCCGTTCCTCTGACGAAAGCGGTTAGAGGGAGAAAAGCGTCCTTTGCTTTCGCTTTCCCGCAGTGAGCTCGGCAGATCTGCCCTTCGCGAAGGGCCGTTTTCCCCCGGAGAACTGCCTCGCGGTAGCCCTGTTCTGGAAGTGGAACGAGTATGCAGTGTTAGCGTTCAGCTATTGTGAAGGCTCGCTTTGGCCCAGGGCAAACGAAGCGCCGGGGGAAATCTTAGCAGAGCCCGGCGCCTTTCCACGGTTCAAAGCGTGGAACAGCAGACTCTTTTGCAAAGAAGAGAGCGCCCAGGCAACAGCAGCCTGCACGTTTCTCAGTGAAAGGGAGAACTTCCTAACTTCATCCAGTCCTCTGAGCAAAGCAGGCAGAGGGAGAGAAACTTTCTTTCCTTCCTCTTTCCTGCAACGAATTCCTCCTTTGCTCTTGCAAACGCAAGGCTTCTTCTGAAAAACTACGTCGCGGTGCAGGGATCCTTCCAGAGGAGCAACGGCATAGTTTTAGCTGGAAGGGCTTGGCAGAGCAGCCGGCGAGAAAAGGCCTCTTGCCATTCTCTTTTCTTTCTGCCTGAATGCGGTCAATTGGCACTTGCCAAAGCAAGGTTTCCCAGCACAAGCTACAAAGCAGCAGCTCTCTCCTGGCAGAGGAAATCCCATGCAGTGTTGCCCTGGCGAGATAGTGTTGCTACAGCGAGGCCCAGGGAAAACAGACTGCCTGGAGAAATCCTAGCAAAGCCCTGTGTTTCCCCACAGGAATGTATGTCAGTTTCAGTTCTTTGCCAGCGACGGAGCTCAGAGGCAACGTCAGATTGTGTGTATCTCAGTGAGAGAAAGAACACTGTGACTTCCCCCGTTCCTCTGACGAAAGCGGTTAGAGGGAGAAAAGCGTCCTTTGCTTTCGCTTTCCCGCAGTGAGCTCGGCAGATCTGCCCTTCGCGAAGGGCCGTTTTCCCCCGGAGAACTGCCTCGCGGTAGCCCTGTTCTGGAAGTGGAACGAGTATGCAGTGTTAGCGTTCAGCTATTGTGAAGGCTCGCTTTGGCCCAGGGCAAACGAAGCGCCGGGGGAAATCTTAGCAGAGCCCGGCGCCTTTCCACGGTTCAAAGCGTGGAACAGCAGACTCTTTTGCAAAGAAGAGAGCGCCCAGGCAACAGCAGCCTGCACGTTTCTCAGTGAAAGGGAGAACTTCCTAACTTCATCCAGTCCTCTGAGCAAAGCAGGCAGAGGGAGAGAAACTTTCTTTCCTTCCTCTTTCCTGCAACGAATTCCTCCTTTGCTCTTGCAAACGCAAGGCTTCTTCTGAAAAACTACGTCGCGGTGCAGGGATCCTTCCAGAGGAGCAACGGCATAGTTTCAGCTGGAAGGGCTTGGCAGAGCAGCCGGCGAGAAAATGCCTCTTGCCATTCTCTTTTCTTTCTGCCCGAATGCGGTCATTTGGCACTTGCCAAAGCAAGGTTTCCCAGCACAAGCTACAAAGCAGCAGCTCTCTCCTGGCAGAGGAAATCCCATGCAGTGTTGCCCTGGCGAGATAGTGTTGCTACAGCGAGGCCCAGGGAAAACAGACTGCCTGGAGAAATCCTAGCAAAGCCCTGTGTTTCCCCACAGGAATGTATGTCAGTTTCAGTTCTTTGTCAGCGACGGAGCTCAGAGGCAACGTCAGATTGTGTGTATCTCAGTGAGAGAAAGAACACTGTGACTTCCCCCGTTCCTCTGACGAAAGCGGTTAGAGGGAGAAAAGCGTCTTTGCTTTCGCTTTCCCGCAGTGAGCTCGGCAGATCTGCCCTTCGCGAAGGGCCGTTTTCCCCCGGAGAACTGCCTCGCGGTAGCCCTGTTCTGGAAGTGGAACGAGTATGCAGTGTTAGCGTTCAGCTATTGTGAAGGCTCGCTTTGGCCCAGGGCAAACGAAGCGCCGGGGGAAATCTTAGCAGAGCCCGGCGCCTTTCCACGGTTCAAAGCGTGGAACAGCAGACTCTTTTGCAAAGAAGAGAGCGCCCAGGCAACAGCAGCCTGCACGTTTCTCAGTGAAAGGGAGAACTTCCTAACTTCATCCAGTCCTCTGAGCAAAGCAGGCAGAGGGAGAGAAACTTTCTTTCCTTCCTCTTTCCTGCAACGAATTCCTCCTTTGCTCTTGCAAACGCAAGGCTTCTTCTGAAAAACTACGTCGCGGTGCAGGGATCCTTCCAGAGGAGCAACGGCATAGTTTTAGCTGGAAGGGCTTGGCAGAGCAGCCGGCGAGAAAAGGCCTCTTGCCATTCTCTTTTCTTTCTGCCTGAATGCGGTCAATTGGCACTTGCCAAAGCAAGGTTTCCCAGCACAAGCTACAAAGCAGCAGCTCTCTCCTGGCAGAGGAAATCCCATGCAGTGTTGCCCTGGCGAGATAGTGTTGCTACAGCGAGGCCCAGGGAAAACAGACTGCCTGGAGAAATCCTAGCAAAGCCCTGTGTTTCCCCACAGGAATGTATGTCAGTTTCAGTTCTTTGCCAGCGACGGAGCTCAGAGGCAACGTCAGATTGTGTGTATCTCAGTGAGAGAAAGAACACTGTGACTTCCCCCGTTCCTCTGACGAAAGCGGTTAGAGGGAGAAAAGCGTCCTTTGCTTTCGCTTTCCCGCAGTGAGCTCGGCAGATCTGCCCTTCGCGAAGGGCCGTTTTCCCCCGGAGAACTGCCTCGCGGTAGCCCTGTTCTGGAAGTGGAACGAGTATGCAGTGTTAGCGTTCAGCTATTGTGAAGGCTCGCTTTGGCCCAGGGCAAACGAAGCGCCGGGGGAAATCTTAGCAGAGCCCGGCGCCTTTCCACGGTTCAAAGCGTGGAACAGCAGACTCTTTTGCAAAGAAGAGAGCGCCCAGGCAACAGCAGCCTGCACGTTTCTCAGTGAAAGGGAGAACTTCCTAACTTCATCCAGTCCTCTGAGCAAAGCAGGCAGAGGGAGAGAAACTTTCTTTCCTTCCTCTTTCCTGCAACGAATTCCTCCTTTGCTCTTGCAAACGCAAGGCTTCTTCTGAAAAACTACGTCGCGGTGCAGGGATCCTTCCAGAGGAGCAACGGCATAGTTTCAGCTGGAAGGGCTTGGCAGAGCAGCCGGCGAGAAAATGCCTCTTGCCATTCTCTTTTCTTTCTGCCCGAATGCGGTCATTTGGCACTTGCCAAAGCAAGGTTTCCCAGCACAAGCTACAAAGCAGCAGCTCTCTCCTGGCAGAGGAAATCCCATGCAGTGTTGCCCTGGCGAGATAGTGTTGCTACAGCGAGGCCCAGGGAAAACAGACTGCCTGGAGAAATCCTAGCAAAGCCCTGTGTTTCCCCACAGGAATGTATGTCAGTTTCAGTTCTTTGTCAGCGACGGAGCTCAGAGGCAACGTCAGATTGTGTGTATCTCAGTGAGAGAAAGAACACTGTGACTTCCCCCGTTCCTCTGACGAAAGCGGTTAGAGGGAGAAAAGCGTCTTTGCTTTCGCTTTCCCGCAGTGAGCTCGGCAGATCTGCCCTTCGCGAAGGGCCGTTTTCCCCCGGAGAACTGCCTCGCGGTAGCCCTGTTCTGGAAGTGGAACGAGTATGCAGTGTTAGCGTTCAGCTATTGTGAAGGCTCGCTTTGGCCCAGGGCAAACGAAGCGCCGGGGGAAATCTTAGCAGAGCCCGGCGCCTTTCCACGGTTCAAAGCGTGGAACAGCAGACTCTTTTGCAAAGAAGAGAGCGCCCAGGCAACAGCAGCCTGCACGTTTCTCAGTGAAAGGGAGAACTTCCTAACTTCATCCAGTCCTCTGAGCAAAGCAGGCAGAGGGAGAGAAACTTTCTTTCCTTCCTCTTTCCTGCAACGAATTCCTCCTTTGCTCTTGCAAACGCAAGGCTTCTTCTGAAAAACTACGTCGCGGTGCAGGGATCCTTCCAGAGGAGCAACGGCATAGTTTTAGCTGGAAGGGCTTGGCAGAGCAGCCGGTGAGAAAAGGCCTCTTGCGATTCTCTTTTCTTTCTGCCTGAATGCGGTCAATTGGCACTTGCCAAAGCAAGGTTTCCCAGCACAAGCTACAAAGCAGCAGCTCTCTCCTGGCAGAGGAAATCCCATGCAGTGTTGCCCTGGCGAGATAGTGTTGCTACAGCGAGGCCCAGGGAAAACAGACTGCCTAGAGAAATCCTAGCAAAGCCCTGTGTTTCCCCACAGGAATGTATGTCATTTTCAGTTCTTTGCCAGCAACGGAGCTCAGAGGCAACGTCAGATTGTGTGTATCTCAGTGAGAGAAAGAACACTGTGACTTCCCCCGTTCCTCTGACGAAAGCGGTTAGAGGGAGAAAAGCGTCCTTTGCTTTCGCTTTCCCGCAGTGAGCTCGGCAGATCTGCCCTTCGCGAAGGGCCGTTTTCCCCCGGAGAACTGCCTCGCGGTAGCCCTGTTCTGGAAGTGGAACGAGTATGCAGTGTTAGCGTTCAGCTATTGTGAAGGCTCGCTTTGGCCCAGGGCAAACGAAGCGCCGGGGGAAATCTTAGCAGAGCCCGGCGCCTTTCCACGGTTCAAAGCGTGGAACTGCAGACTCTTTTGCAAAGAAGAGAGCGCCCAGGCAACAGCAGCCTGCACGTTTCTCAGTGAAAGGGAGAACTTCCTAACTTCATCCAGTCCTCTGAGCAAAGCAGGCAGAGGGAGAGATACTTTCTTTCCTTCCTCTTTCCTGCAACGAATTCCTCCTTTGCTCTTGCAAACGCAAGGCTTCTTCTGAAAAACTACGTCGCGGTGCAGGGATCCTTCCAGAGGAGCAACGGCATAGTTTTAGCTGGAAGGGCTTGGCAGAGCAGCCGGCGAGAAAAGGCCTCTTGCCATTCTCTTTTCTTTCTGCCTGAATGCGGTCAATTGGCACTTGCCAGGGCAAGGTTTCCCAGCACAAACTACAAAGCAGCAGCTCTCTCCTGGCAGAGGAAATCCCATGCAGTGTTGCCCTGGCGAGATAGTGTTGCTACAGCGAGGCCCAGGGAAAACAGACTGCCTAGAGAAATCCTAGCAAAGCCCTGTGTTTCCCCACAGGAATGTATGTCATTTTCAGTTCTTTGCCAGCAACGGAGCTCAGAGGCAACGTCAGACTGTGTGTATCTCAGTGAGAGAAAGAACACTGTGACTTCCCCCGTTCCTCTGACGAAAGCGGTTAGAGGGAGAAAAGCGTCCTTTGCTTTCGCTTTCCCGCAGTGAGCTCGGCAGATCTGCCCTTCGCGAAGGGCCGTTTTCCCCCGGAGAACTGCCTCGCGGTAGCCCTGTTCTGGAAGTGGAACGAGTATGCAGTGTTAGCGTTCAGCTATTGTGAAGTCTCGCTTTGGCCCAGGGCAAACGAAGCGCCGGGGGAAATCTTAGCAGAGCCCGGCGCCTTTCCACGGTTCAAAGCGTGGAACAGCAGACTCTTTTGCAAAGAAGAGAGCGCCCAGGCAACAGCAGCCTGCACGTTTCTCAGTGAAAGGGAGAACTTCCTAACTTCATCCAGTCCTCTGAGCAAAGCAGGCAGAGGGAGAGAAACTTTCTTTCCTTCCTCTTTCCTGCAACGAATTCCTCCTTTGCTCTTGCAAACGCAAGGCTTCTTCTGAAAAACTACGTCGCGGTGCAGGGATCCTTCCAGAGGAGCAACGGCATAGTTTTAGCTGGAAGGGCTTGGCAGAGCAGCCGGCGAGAAAAGGCCTCTTGCCATTCTCTTTTCTTTCTGCCTGAATGCGGTCAATTGGCACTTGCCAAAGCAAGGTTTCCCAGCACAAGCTACAAAGCAGCAGCTCTCTCCTGGCAGAGGAAATCCCATGCAGTGTTGCCCTGGCGAGATAGTGTTGCTACAGCGAGGCCCAGGGAAAACAGACTGCCTGGAGAAATCCTAGCAAAGCCCTGTGTTTCCCCACAGGAATGTATGTCAGTTTCAGTTCTTTGCCAGCGACGGAGCTCAGAGGCAACGTCAGATTGTGTGTATCTCAGTGAGAGAAAGAACACTGTGACTTCCCCCGTTCCTCTGACGAAAGCGGTTAGAGGGAGAAAAGCGTCTTTGCTTTCGCTTTCCCGCAGTGAGCTCGGCAGATCTGCCCTTCGCGAAGGGCCGTTTTCCCCCGGAGAACTGCCTCGCGGTAGCCCTGTTCTGGAAGTGGAACGAGTATGCAGTGTTAGCGTTCAGCTATTGTGAAGGCTCGCTTTGGCCCAGGGCAAACGAAGCGCCGGGGGAAATCTTAGCAGAGCCCGGCGCCTTTCCACGGTTCAAAGCGTGGAACAGCAGACTCTTTTGCAAAGAAGAGAGCGCCCAGGCAACAGCAGCCTGCACGTTTCTCAGTGAAAGGGAGAACTTCCTAACTTCATCCAGTCCTCTGAGCAAAGCAGGCAGAGGGAGAGAAACTTTCTTTCCTTCCTCTTTCCTGCAACGAATTCCTCCTTTGCTCTTGCAAACGCAAGGCTTCTTCTGAAAAACTACGTCGCGGTGCAGGGATCCTTCCAGAGGAGCAACGGCATAGTTTTAGCTGGAAGGGCTTGGCAGAGCAGCCGGCGAGAAAAGGCCTCTTGCCATTCTCTTTTCTTTCTGCCTGAATGCGGTCAATTGGCACTTGCCAAAGCAAGGTTTCCCAGCACAAACTACAAAGCAGCAGCTCTCTCCTGGCAGAGGAAATCCCATGCAGTGTTGCCCTGGCGAGATAGTGTTGCTACAGCGAGGCCCAGGGAAAACAGACTGCCTGGAGAAATCCTAGCAAAGCCCTGTGTTTCCCCACAGGAATGTATGTCAGTTTCAGTTCTTTGTCAGCAACGGAGCTCACAGGCAACGTCAGATTGTGTGTATCTCAGTGAGAGAAAGAACACTGTGACTTCCCCCGTTCCTCTGACGAAAGCGGTTAGAGGGAGAAAAGCGTCCTTTGCTTTCGCTTTCCCGCAGTGAGCTCGGCAGATCTGCCCTTCGCGAAGGGCCGTTTTCCCCCGGTGAACTGCCTCGCGGTAGCCCTGTTCTGGAAGTGGAACGAGTATGCAGTGTTAGCGTTCAGCTATTGTGAAGGCTCGCTTTGGCCCAGGGCAAACGAAGCGCCGGGGGAAATCTTAGCAGAGCCCGGCGCCTTTCCACGGTTCAAAGCGTGGAACAGCAGACTCTTTTGCAAAGAAGAGAGCGCCCAGGCAACAGCAGCCTGCACGTTTCTCAGTGAAAGGGAGAACTTCCTAACTTCATCCAGTCCTCTGAGCAAAGCAGGCAGAGGGAGAGAAACTTTCTTTCCTTCCTCTTTCCTGCAACGAATTCCTCCTTTGCTCTTGCAAACGCAAGGCTTCTTCTGAAAAACTACGTCGCGGTGCAGGGATCCTTCCAGAGGAGCAACGGCATAGTTTTAGCTGGAAGGGCTTGGCAGAGCAGCCGGCGAGAAAGGCCTCTTGCCATTCTCTTTTCTTTCTGCCTGAATGCGGTCAATTGGCACTTGCCAGGGCAAGGTTTCCCAGCACAAACTACAAAGCAGCAGCTCTCTCCTGGCAGAGGAAATCCCATGCAGTGTTGCCCTGGCGAGATAGTGTTGCTACAGCGAGGCCCAGGGAAAACAGACTGCCTAGAGAAATCCTAGCAAAGCCCTGTGTTTCCCCACAGGAATGTATGTCATTTTCAGTTCTTTGCCAGCAACGGAGCTCAGAGGCAACGTCAGACTGTGTGTATCTCAGTGAGAGAAAGAACACTGTGACTTACCCCGTTCCTCTGACGAAAGCGGTTAGAGGGAGAAAAGCGTCCTTTGCTTTCGCTTTCCCGCAGTGAGCTCGGCAGATCTGCCCTTCGCGAAGGGCCGTTTTCCCCCGGAGAACTGCCTCGCGGTAGCCCTGTTCTGGAAGTGGAACGAGTATGCAGTGTTAGCGTTCAGCTATTGTGAAGGCTCGCTTTGGCCCAGGGCAAACGAAGCGCCGGGGGAAATCTTAGCAGAGCCCGGCGCCTTTCCACGGTTCAAAGCGTGGAACAGCAGACTCTTTTGCAAAGAAGAGAGCGCCCAGGCAACAGCAGCCTGCACGTTTCTCAGTGAAAGGGAGAACTTCCTAACTTCATCCAGTCCTCTGAGCAAAGCAGGCAGAGGGAGAGAAACTTTCTTTCCTTCCTCTTTCCTGCAACGAATTCCTCCTTTGCTCTTGCAAACGCAAGGCTTCTTCTGAAAAACTACGTCGCGGTGCAGGGATCCTTCCAGAGGAGCAACGGCATAGTTTTAGCTGGAAGGGCTTGGCAGAGCAGCCGGCGAGAAAAGGCCTCTTGCCATTCTCTTTTCTTTCTGCCTGAATGCGGTCAATTGGCACTTGCCAAAGCAAGGTTTCCCAGCACAAGCTACAAAGCAGCAGCTCTCTCCTGGCAGAGGAAATCCCATGCAGTGTTGCCCTGGCGAGATAGTGTTGCTACAGCGAGGCCCAGGGAAAACAGACTGCCTGGAGAAATCCTAGCAAAGCCCTGTGTTTCCCCACAGGAATGTATGTCAGTTTCAGTTCTTTGCCAGCGACGGAGCTCAGAGGCAACGTCAGATTGTGTGTATCTCAGTGAGAGAAAGAACACTGTGACTTCCCCCGTTCCTCTGACGAAAGCGGTTAGAGGGAGAAAAGCGTCCTTTGCTTTCGCTTTCCCGCAGTGAGCTCGGCAGATCTGCCCTTCGCGAAGGGCCGTTTTCCCCCGGAGAACTGCCTCGCGGTAGCCCTGTTCTGGAAGTGGAACGAGTATGCAGTGTTAGCGTTCAGCTATTGTGAAGGCTCGCTTTGGCCCAGGGCAAACGAAGCGCCGGGGGAAATCTTAGCAGAGCCCGGCGCCTTTCCACGGTTCAAAGCGTGGAACAGCAGACTCTTTTGCAAAGAAGAGAGCGCCCAGGCAACAGCAGCCTGCACGTTTCTCAGTGAAAGGGAGAACTTCCTAACTTCATCCAGTCCTCTGAGCAAAGCAGGCAGAGGGAGAGAAACTTTCTTTCCTTCCTCTTTCCTGCAACGAATTCCTCCTTTGCTCTTGCAAACGCAAGGCTTCTTCTGAAAAACTACGTCGCGGTGCAGGGATCCTTCCAGAGGAGCAACGGCATAGTTTTAGCTGGAAGGGCTTGGCAGAGCAGCCGGCGAGAAAAGGCCTCTTGCCATTCTCTTTTCTTTCTGCCTGAATGCGGTCAATTGGCACTTGCCAGGGCAAGGTTTCCCAGCACAAACTACAAAGCAGCAGCTCTCTCCTGGCAGAGGAAATCCCATGCAGTGTTGCCTGGCGAGATAGTGTTGCTACAGCGAGGCCCAGGGAAAACAGACTGCCTAGAGAAATCCTAGCAAAGCCCTGTGTTTCCCCACAGGAATGTATGTCATTTTCAGTTCTTTGCCAGCAACGGAGCTCAGAGGCAACGTCAGACTGTGTGTATCTCAGTGAGAGAAAGAACACTGTGACTTCCCCCGTTCCTCTGACGAAAGCGGTTAGAGGGAGAAAAGCGTCCTTTGCTTTCGCTTTCCCGCAGTGAGCTCGGCAGATCTGCCCTTCGCGAAGGGCCGTTTTCCCCCGGAGAACTGCCTCGCGGTAGCCCTGTTCTGGAAGTGGAACGAGTATGCAGTGTTAGCGTTCAGCTATTGTGAAGGCTCGCTTTGGCCCAGGGCAAACGAAGCGCCGGGGGAAATCTTAGCAGAGCCCGGCGCCTTTCCACGGTTCAAAGCGTGGAACAGCAGACTCTTTTGCAAAGAAGAGAGCGCCCAGGCAACAGCAGCCTGCACGTTTCTCAGTGAAAGGGAGAACTTCCTAACTTCATCCAGTCCTCTGAGCAAAGCAGGCAGAGGGAGAGAAACTTTCTTTCCTTCCTCTTTCCTGCAACGAATTCCTCCTTTGCTCTTGCAAACGCAAGGCTTCTTCTGAAAAACTACGTCGCGGTGCAGGGATCCTTCCAGAGGAGCAACGGCATAGTTTTAGCTGGAAGGGCTTGGCAGAGCAGCCGGCGAGAAAAGGCCTCTTGCCATTCTCTTTTCTTTCTGCCTGAATGCGGTCAATTGGCACTTGCCAGGTCAAGGTTTCCCAGCACAAACTACAAAGCAGCAGCTCTCTCCTGGCAGAGGAAATCCCATGCAGTGTTGCCCTGGCGAGATAGTGTTGCTACAGCGAGGCCCAGGGAAAACAGACTGCCTAGAGAAATCCTAGCAAAGCCCTGTGTTTCCCCACAGGAATGTATGTCATTTTCAGTTCTTTGCCAGCAACGGAGCTCAGAGGCAACGTCAGACTGTGTGTATCTCAGTGAGAGAAAGAACACTGTGACTTCCCCCGTTCCTCTGACGAAAGCGGTTAGAGGGAGAAAAGCGTCCTTTGCTTTCGCTTTCCCGCAGTGAGCTCGGCAGATCTGCCCTTCGCGAAGGGCCGTTTTCCCCCGGAGAACTGCCTCGCGGTAGCCCTGTTCTGGAAGTGGAACGAGTATGCAGTGTTAGCGTTCAGCTATTGTGAAGGCTCGCTTTGGCCCAGGGCAAACGAAGCGCCGGGGGAAATCTTAGCAGAGCCCGGCGCCTTTCCACGGTTCAAAGCGTGGAACAGCAGACTCTTTTGCAAAGAAGAGAGCGCCCAGCATAGAGAGATAGTATTACGTTTCTCAGTGAAAGGGAGAACTTCCTAACTTCATCCAGTCCTCTGAGCAAAGCAGGCAGAGGGAGAGAAACTTTCTTTCCTTCCTCTTTCCTGCAACGAATTCCTCCTTTGCTCTTGCAAACGCAAGGCTTCTTCTGAAAAACTACGTCGCGGTGCAGGGATCCTTCCAGAGGAGCAACGGCATAGTTTTAGCTGGAAGGGCTTGGCAGAGCAGCCGGCGAGAAAAGGCCTCTTGCCATTCTCTTTTCTTTCTGCCTGAATGCGGTCAATTGGCACTTGCCAAAGCAAGGTTTCCCAGCACAAGCTACAAAGCAGCAGCTCTCTCCTGGCAGAGGAAATCCCATGCAGTGTTGCCCTGGCGAGATAGTGTTGCTACAGCGAGGCCCAGGGAAAACAGACTGCCTGGAGAAATCCTAGCAAAGCCCTGTGTTTCCCCACAGGAATGTATGTCAGTTTCAGTTCTTTGCCAGCGACGGAGCTCAGAGGCAACGTCAGATTGTGTGTATCTCAGTGAGAGAAAGAACACTGTGACTTCCCCCGTTCCTCTGACGAAAGCGGTTAGAGGGAGAAAAGCGTCCTTTGCTTTCGCTTTCCCGCAGTGAGCTCGGCAGATCTGCCCTTCGCGAAGGGCCGTTTTCCCCCGGAGAACTGCCTCGCGGTAGCCCTGTTCTGGAAGTGGAACGAGTATGCAGTGTTAGCGTTCAGCTATTGTGAAGGCTCGCTTTGGCCCAGGGCAAACGAAGCGCCGGGGGAAATCTTAGCAGAGCCCGGCGCCTTTCCACGGTTCAAAGCGTGGAACAGCAGACTCTTTTGCAAAGAAGAGAGCGCCCAGGCAACAGCAGCCTGCACGTTTCTCAGTGAAAGGGAGAACTTCCTAACTTCATCCAGTCCTCTGAGCAAAGCAGGCAGAGGGAGAGAAACTTTCTTTCCTTCCTCTTTCCTGCAACGAATTCCTCCTTTGCTCTTGCAAACGCAAGGCTTCTTCTGAAAAACTACGTCGCGGTGCAGGGATCCTTCCAGAGGAGCAACGGCATAGTTTTAGCTGGAAGGGCTTGGCAGAGCAGCCGGCGAGAAAAGGCCTCTTGCCATTCTCTTTTCTTTCTGCCTGAATGCGGTCAATTGGCACTTGCCAAAGCAAGGTTTCCCAGCACAAGCTACAAAGCAGCAGCTCTCTCCTGGCAGAGGAAATCCCATGCAGTGTTGCCCTGGCGAGATAGTGTTGCTACAGCGAGGCCCAGGGAAAACAGACTGCCTGGAGAAATCCTAGCAAAGCCCTGTGTTTCCCCACAGGAATGTATGTCAGTTTCAGTTCTTTGCCAGCGACGGAGCTCAGAGGCAACGTCAGATTGTGTGTATCTCAGTGAGAGAAAGAACACTGTGACTTCCCCGTTCCTCTGACGAAAGCGGTTAGAGGGAGAAAAGCGTCCTTTGCTTTCGCTTTCCCGCAGTGAGCTCGGCAGATCTGCCCTTCGCGAAGGGCCGTTTTCCCCCGGAGAACTGCCTCGCGGTAGCCCTGTTCTGGAAGTGGAACGAGTATGCAGTGTTAGCGTTCAGCTATTGTGAAGGCTCGCTTTGGCCCAGGGCAAACGAAGCGCCGGGGAAATCTTAGCAGAGCCCGGCGCCTTTCCACGGTTCAAAGCGTGGAACAGCAGACTCTTTTGCAAAGAAGAGAGCGCCCAGGCAACAGCAGCCTGCACGTTTCTCAGTGAAAGGGAGAACTTCCTAACTTCATCCAGTCCTCTGAGCAAAGCAGGCAGAGGGAGAGAAACTTTCTTTCCTTCCTCTTTCCTGCAACGAATTCCTCCTTTGCTCTTGCAAACGCAAGGCTTCTTCTGAAAAACTACGTCGCGGTGCAGGGATCCTTCCAGAGGAGCAACGGCATAGTTTTAGCTGGAAGGGCTTGGCAGAGCAGCCGGCGAGAAAAGGCCTCTTGCCATTCTCTTTTCTTTCTGCCTGAATGCGGTCAATTGGCACTTGCCAGGGCAAGGTTTCCCAGCACAAACTACAAAGCAGCAGCTCTCTCCTGGCAGAGGAAATCCCATGCAGTGTTGCCCTGGCGAGATAGTGTTGCTACAGCGAGGCCCAGGGAAAACAGACTGCCTAGAGAAATCCTAGCAAAGCCCTGTGTTTCCCCACAGGAATGTATGTCATTTTCAGTTCTTTGCCAGCAACGGAGCTCAGAGGCAACGTCAGACTGTGTGTATCTCAGTGAGAGAAAGAACACTGTGACTTCCCCCGTTCCTCTGACGAAAGCGGTTAGAGGGAGAAAAGCGTCCTTTGCTTTCGCTTTCCCGCAGTGAGCTCGGCAGATCTGCCCTTCGCGAAGGGCCGTTTTCCCCCGGAGAACTGCCTCGCGGTAGCCCTGTTCTGGAAGTGGAACGAGTATGCAGTGTTAGCGTTCAGCTATTGTGAAGGCTCGCTTTGGCCCAGGGCAAACGAAGCGCCGGGGGAAATCTTAGCAGAGCCCGGCGCCTTTCCACGGTTCAAAGCGTGGAACAGCAGACTCTTTTGCAAAGAAGAGAGCGCCCAGGCAACAGCAGCCTGCACGTTTCTCAGTGAAAGGGAGAACTTCCTAACTTCATCCAGTCCTCTGAGCAAAGCAGGCAGAGGGAGAGAAACTTTCTTTCCTTCCTCTTTCCTGCAACGAATTCCTCCTTTGCTCTTGCAAACGCAAGGCTTCTTCTGAAAAACTACGTCGCGGTGCAGGGATCCTTCCAGAGGAGCAACGGCATAGTTTTAGCTGGAAGGGCTTGGCAGAGCAGCCGGCGAGAAAAGGCCTCTTGCCATTCTCTTTTCTTTCTGCCTGAATGCGGTCAATTGGCACTTGCCAAAGCAAGGTTTCCCAGCACAAGCTACAAAGCAGCAGCTCTCTCCTGGCAGAGGAAATCCCATGCAGTGTTGCCCTGGCGAGATAGTGTTGCTACAGCGAGGCCCAGGGAAAACAGACTGCCTGGAGAAATCCTAGCAAAGCCCTGTGTTTCCCCACAGGAATGTATGTCAGTTTCAGTTCTTTGCCAGCGACGGAGCTCAGAGGCAACGTCAGATTGTGTGTATCTCAGTGAGAGAAAGAACACTGTGACTTCCCCCGTTCCTCTGACGAAAGCGGTTAGAGGGAGAAAAGCGTCCTTTGCTTTCGCTTTCCCGCAGTGAGCTCGGCAGATCTGCCCTTCGCGAAGGGCCGTTTTCCCCCGGAGAACTGCCTCGCGGTAGCCCTGTTCTGGAAGTGGAACGAGTATGCAGTGTTAGCGTTCAGCTATTGTGAAGGCTCGCTTTGGCCCAGGGCAAACGAAGCGCCGGGGGAAATCTTAGCAGAGCCCGGCGCCTTTCCACGGTTCAAAGCGTGGAACAGCAGACTCTTTTGCAAAGAAGAGAGCGCCCAGGCAACAGCAGCCTGCACGTTTCTCAGTGAAAGGGAGAAATTCCTAACTTCATCCAGTCCTCTGAGCAAAGCAGGCAGAGGGAGAGAAACTTTCTTTCCTTCCTCTTTCCTGCAACGAATTCCTCCTTTGCTCTTGCAAACGCAAGGCTTCTTCTGAAAAACTACGTCGCGGTGCAGGGATCCTTCCAGAGGAGCAACGGCATAGTTTTAGCTGGAAGGGCTTGGCAGAGCAGCCGGCGAGAAAAGGCCTCTTGCCATTCTCTTTTCTTTCTGCCTGAATGCGGTCAATTGGCACTTGCCAGGGCAAGGTTTCCCAGCACAAACTACAAAGCAGCAGCTCTCTCCTGGCAGAGGAAATCCCATGCAGTGTTGCCCTGGCGAGATAGTGTTGCTACAGCGAGGCCCAGGGAAAACAGACTGCCTAGAGAAATCCTAGCAAAGCCCTGTGTTTCCCCACAGGAATGTATGTCATTTTCAGTTCTTTGCCAGCAACGGAGCTCAGAGGCAACGTCAGACTGTGTGTATCTCAGTGAGAGAAAGAACACTGTGACTTCCCCCGTTCCTCTGACGAAAGCGGTTAGAGGGAGAAAAGCGTCCTTTGCTTTCGCTTTCCCGCAGTGAGCTCGGCAGATCTGCCCTTCGCGAAGGGCCGTTTTCCCCCGGAGAACTGCCTCGCGGTAGCCCTGTTCTGGAAGTGGAACGAGTATGCAGTGTTAGCGTTCAGCTATTGTGAAGGCTCGCTTTGGCCCAGGGCAAACGAAGCGCCGGGGGAAATCTTAGCAGAGCCCGGCGCCTTTCCACGGTTCAAAGCGTGGAACAGCAGACTCTTTTGCAAAGAAGAGAGCGCCCAGGCAACAGCAGCCTGCACGTTTCTCAGTGAAAGGGAGAACTTCCTAACTTCATCCAGTCCTCTGAGCAAAGCAGGCAGAGGGAGAGAAACTTTCTTTCCTTCCTCTTTCCTGCAACGAATTCCTCCTTTGCTCTTGCAAACGCAAGGCTTCTTCTGAAAAACTACGTCGCGGTGCAGGGATCCTTCCAGAGGAGCAACGGCATAGTTTTAGCTGGAAGGGCTTGGCAGAGCAGCCGGCGAGAAAAGGCCTCTTGCCATTCTCTTTTCTTTCTGCCTGAATGCGGTCAATTGGCACTTGCCAAAGCAAGGTTTCCCAGCACAAGCTACAAAGCAGCAGCTCTCTCCTGGCAGAGGAAATCCCATGCAGTGTTGCCCTGGCGAGATAGTGTTGCTACAGCGAGGCCCAGGGAAAACAGACTGCCTGGAGAAATCCTAGCAAAGCCCTGTGTTTCCCCACAGGAATGTATGTCAGTTTCAGTTCTTTGCCAGCGACGGAGCTCAGAGGCAACGTCAGATTGTGTGTATCTCAGTGAGAGAAAGAACACTGTGACTTCCCCCGTTCCTCTGACGAAAGCGGTTAGAGGGGGAAAAGCGTCCTTTGCTTTCGCTTTCCCGCAGTGAGCTCGGCAGATCTGCCCTTCGCGAAGGGCCGTTTTCCCCCGGAGAACTGCCTCGCGGTAGCCCTGTTCTGGAAGTGGAACGAGTATGCAGTGTTAGCGTTCAGCTATTGTGAAGGCTCGCTTTGGCCCAGGGCAAACGAAGCGCCGGGGGAAATCTTAGCAGAGCCCGGCGCCTTTCCACGGTTCAAAGCGTGGAACAGCAGACTCTTTTGCAAAGAAGAGAGCGCCCAGGCAACAGCAGCCTGCACGTTTCTCAGTGAAAGGGAGAACTTCCTAACTTCATCCAGTCCTCTGAGCAAAGCAGGCAGAGGGAGAGAAACTTTCTTTCCTTCCTCTTTCCTGCAACGAATTCCTCCTTTGCTCTTGCAAACGCAAGGCTTCTTCTGAAAAACTACGTCGCGGTGCAGGGATCCTTCCAGAGGAGCAACGGCATAGTTTTAGCTGGAAGGGCTTGGCAGAGCAGCCGGCGAGAAAAGGCCTCTTGCCATTCTCTTTTCTTTCTGCCTGAATGCGGTCAATTGGCACTTGCCAAAGCAAGGTTTCCCAGCACAAGCTACAAAGCAGCAGCTCTCTCCTGGCAGAGGAAATCCCATGCAGTGTTGCCCTGGCGAGATAGTGTTGCTACAGCGAGGCCCAGGGAAAACAGACTGCCTGGAGAAATCCTAGCAAAGCCCTGTGTTTCCCCACAGGAATGTATGTCAGTTTCAGTTCTTTGCCAGCGACGGAGCTCAGAGGCAACGTCAGATTGTGTGTATCTCAGTGAGAGAAAGAACACTGTGACTTCCCCCGTTCCTCTGACGAAAGCGGTTAGAGGGAGAAAAGCGTCCTTTGCTTTCGCTTTCCCGCAGTGAGCTCGGCAGATCTGCCCTTCGCGAAGGGCCGTTTTCCCCCGGAGAACTGCCTCGCGGTAGCCCTGTTCTGGAAGTGGAACGAGTATGCAGTGTTAGCGTTCAGCTATTGTGAAGGCTCGCTTTGGCCCAGGGCAAACGAAGCGCCGGGGGAAATCTTAGCAGAGCCCGGCGCCTTTCCACGGTTCAAAGCGTGGAACAGCAGACTCTTTTGCAAAGAAGAGAGCGCCCAGGCAACAGCAGCCTGCACGTTTCTCAGTGAAAGGGAGAACTTCCTAACTTCATCCAGTCCTCTGAGCAAAGCAGGCAGAGGGAGAGAAACTTTCTTTCCTTCCTCTTTCCTGCAACGAATTCCTCCTTTGCTCTTGCAAACGCAAGGCTTCTTCTGAAAAACTACGTCGCGGTGCAGGGATCCTTCCAGAGGAGCAACGGCATAGTTTTAGCTGGAAGGGCTTGGCAGAGCAGCCGGCGAGAAAAGGCCTCTTGCCATTCTCTTTTCTTTCTGCCTGAATGCGGTCAATTGGCACTTGCCAGGGCAAGGTTTCCCAGCACAAACTACAAAGCAGCAGCTCTCTCCTGGCAGAGGAAATCCCATGCAGTGTTGCCCTGGCGAGATAGTGTTGCTACAGCGGGGCCCAGGGAAAACAGACTGCCTAGAGAAATCCTAGCAAAGCCCTGTGTTTCCCCACAGGAATGTATGTCATTTTCAGTTCTTTGCCAGCAACGGAGCTCAGAGGCAACGTCAGACTGTGTGTATCTCAGTGAGAGAAAGAAGACTGTGACTTCCCCCGTTCCTCTGACGAAAGCGGTTAGAGGGAGAAAAGCGTCCTTTGCTTTCGCTTTCCCGCAGTGAGCTCGGCAGATCTGCCCTTCGCGAAGGGCCGTTTTCCCCCGGAGAACTGCCTCGCGGTAGCCCTGTTCTGGAAGTGGAACGAGTATGCAGTGTTAGCGTTCAGCTATTGTGAAGGCTCGCTTTGGCCCAGGGCAAACGAAGCGCCGGGGGAAATCTTAGCAGAGCCCGGCGCCTTTCCACGGTTCAAAGCGTGGAACAGCAGACTCTTTTGCAAAGAAGAGAGCGCCCAGGCAACAGCAGCCTGCACGTTTCTCAGTGAAAGGGAGAACTTCCTAACTTCATCCAGTCCTCTGAGCAAAGCAGGCAGAGGGAGAGAAACTTTCTTTCCTTCCTCTTTCCTGCAACGAATTCCTCCTTTGCTCTTGCAAACGCAAGGCTTCTTCTGAAAAACTACGTCGCGGTGCAGGGATCCTTCCAGAGGAGCAACGGCATAGTTTTAGCTGGAAGGGCTTGGCAGAGCAGCCGGCGAGAAAAGGCCTCTTGCCATTCTCTTTTCTTTCTGCCTGAATGCGGTCAATTGGCACTTGCCAAAGCAAGGTTTCCCAGCACAAGCTACAAAGCAGCAGCTCTCTCCTGGCAGAGGAAATCCCATGCAGTGTTGCCCTGGCGAGATAGTGTTGCTACAGCGAGGCCCAGGGAAAACAGACTGCCTGGAGAAATCCTAGCAAAGCCCTGTGTTTCCCCACAGGAATGTATGTCAGTTTCAGTTCTTTGCCAGCGACGGAGCTCAGAGGCAACGTCAGATTGTGTGTATCTCAGTGAGAGAAAGAACACTGTGACTTCCCCCGTTCCTCTGACGAAAGCGGTTAGAGGGAGAAAAGCGTCCTTTGCTTTCGCTTTCCCGCAGTGAGCTCGGCAGATCTGCCCTTCGCGAAGGGCCGTTTTCCCCCGGAGAACTGCCTCGCGGTAGCCCTGTTCTGGAAGTGGAACGAGTATGCAGTGTTAGCGTTCAGCTATTGTGAAGGCTCGCTTTGGCCCAGGGCAAACGAAGCGCCGGGGGAAATCTTAGCAGAGCCCGGCGCCTTTCCACGGTTCAAAGCGTGGAACAGCAGACTCTTTTGCAAAGAAGAGAGCGCCCAGGCAACAGCAGCCTGCACGTTTCTCAGTGAAAGGGAGAACTTCCTAACTTCATCCAGTCCTCTGAGCAAAGCAGGCAGAGGGAGAGAAACTTTCTTTCCTTCCTCTTTCCTGCAACGAATTCCTCCTTTGCTCTTGCAAACGCAAGGCTTCTTCTGAAAAACTACGTCGCGGTGCAGGGATCCTTCCAGAGGAGCAACGGCATAGTTTTAGCTGGAAGGGCTTGGCAGAGCAGCCGGCGAGAAAAGGCCTCTTGCCATTCTCTTTTCTTTCTGCCTGAATGCGGTCAATTGGCACTTGCCAGGGCAAGGTTTCCCAGCACAAACTACAAAGCAGCAGCTCTCTCCTGGCAGAGGAAATCCCATGCAGTGTTGCCCTGGCGAGATAGTGTTGCTACAGCGAGGCCCAGGGAAAACAGACTGCCTAGAGAAATCCTAGCAAAGCCCTGTGTTTCCCCACAGGAATGTATGTCATTTTCAGTTCTTTGCCAGCAACGGAGCTCAGAGGCAACGTCAGACTGTGTGTATCTCAGTGAGAGAAAGAACACTGTGACTTCCCCCGTTCCTCTGACGAAAGCGGTTAGAGGGAGAAAAGCGTCCTTTGCTTTCGCTTTCCCGCAGTGAGCTCGGCAGATCTGCCCTTCGCGAAGGGCCGTTTTCCCCCGGAGAACTGCCTCGCGGTAGCCCTGTTCTGGAAGTGGAACGAGTATGCAGTGTTAGCGTTCAGCTATTGTGAAGGCTCGCTTTGGCCCAGGGCAAACGAAGCGCCGGGGGAAATCTTAGCAGAGCCCGGCGCCTTTCCACGGTTCAAAGCGTGGAACAGCAGACTCTTTTGCAAAGAAGAGAGCGCCCAGGCAACAGCAGCCTGCACGTTTCTCAGTGAAAGGGAGAACTTCCTAACTTCATCCAGTCCTCTGAGCAAAGCAGGCAGAGGGAGAGAAACTTTCTTTCCTTCCTCTTTCCTGCAACGAATTCCTCCTTTGCTCTTGCAAACGCAAGGCTTCTTCTGAAAAACTACGTCGCGGTGCAGGGATCCTTCCAGAGGAGCAACGGCATAGTTTTAGCTGGAAGGGCTTGGCAGAGCAGCCGGCGAGAAAAGGCCTCTTGCCATTCTCTTTTCTTTCTGCCTGAATGCGGTCAATTGGCACTTGCCAGGGCAAGGTTTCCCAGCACAAACTACAAAGCAGCAGCTCTCTCCTGGCAGAGGAAATCCCATGCAGTGTTGCCCTGGCGAGATAGTGTTGCTACAGCGAGGCCCAGGGAAAACAGACTGCCTAGAGAAATCCTAGCAAAGCCCTGTGTTTCCCCACAGGAATGTATGTCAGTTTCAGTTCTTTGCCAGCAACGGAGCTCAGAGGCAACGTCAGACTGTGTGTATCTCAGTGAGAGAAAGAACACTGTGACTTCCCCCGTTCCTCTGACGAAAGCGGTTAGAGGGAGAAAAGCGTCCTTTGCTTTCGCTTTCCCGCAGTGAGCTCGGCAGATCTGCCCTTCGCGAAGGGCCGTTTTCCCCCGGAGAACTGCCTCGCGGTAGCCCTGTTCTGGAAGTGGAACGAGTATGCAGTGTTAGCGTTCAGCTATTGTGAAGGCTCGCTTTGGCCCAGGGCAAACGAAGCGCCGGGGGAAATCTTAGCAGAGCCCGGCGCCTTTCCACGGTTCAAAGCGTGGAACAGCAGACTCTTTTGCAAAGAAGAGAGCGCCCAGGCAACAGCAGCCTGCACGTTTCTCAGTGAAAGGGAGAACTTCCTAACTTCATCCAGTCCTCTGAGCAAAGCAGGCAGAGGGAGAGAAACTTTCTTTCCTTCCTCTTTCCTGCAACGAATTCCTCCTTTGCTCTTGCAAACGCAAGGCTTCTTCTGAAAAACTACGTCGCGGTGCAGGGATCCTTCCAGAGGAGCAACGGCATAGTTTTAGCTGGAAGGGCTTGGCAGAGCAGCCGGCGAGAAAAGGCCTCTTGCGATTCTCTTTTCTTTCTGCCTGAATGCGGTCAATTGGCACTTGCCAGGGCAAGGTTTCCCAGCACAAGCTACAAAGCAGCAGCTCTCTCCTGGCAGAGGAAATCCCATGCAGTGTTGCCCTGGCGAGATAGTGTTGCTACAGCGAGGCCCAGGGAAAACAGACTGCCTGGAGAAATCCTAGCAAAGCCCTGTGTTTCCCCACAGGAATGTATGTCAGTTTCAGTTCTTTGCCAGCGACGGAGCTCAGAGGCAACGTCAGATTGTGTGTATCTCAGTGAGAGAAAGAACACTGTGACTTCCCCCGTTCCTCTGACGAAAGCGGTTAGAGGGAGAAAAGCGTCCTTTGCTTTCGCTTTCCCGCAGTGAGCTCGGCAGATCTGCCCTTCGCGAAGGGCCGTTTTCCCCCGGAGAACTGCCTCGCGGTAGCCCTGTTCTGGAAGTGGAACGAGTATGCAGTGTTAGCGTTCAGCTATTGTGAAGGCTCGCTTTGGCCCAGGGCAAACGAAGCGCCGGGGGAAATCTTAGCAGAGCCCGGCGCCTTTCCACGGTTCAAAGCGTGGAACAGCAGACTCTTTTGCAAAGAAGAGAGCGCCCAGGCAACAGCAGCCTGCACGTTTCTCAGTGAAAGGGAGAACTTCCTAACTTCATCCAGTCCTCTGAGCAAAGCAGGCAGAGGGAGAGAAACTTTCTTTCCTTCCTCTTTCCTGCAACGAATTCCTCCTTTGCTCTTGCAAACGCAAGGCTTCTTCTGAAAAACTACGTCGCGGTGCAGGGATCCTTCCAGAGGAGCAACGGCATAGTTTTAGCTGGAAGGGCTTGGCAGAGCAGCCGGCGAGAATAGGCCTCTTGCCATTCTCTTTTCTTTCTGCCTGAATGCGGTCAATTGGCACTTGCCAAAGCAAGGTTTCCCAGCACAAGCTACAAAGCAGCAGCTCTCTCCTGGCAGAGGAAATCCCATGCAGTGTTGCCCTGGCGAGATAGTGTTGCTACAGCGAGGCCCAGGGAAAACAGACTGCCTAGAGAAATCCTAGCAAAGCCCTGTGTTTCCCCACAGGAATGTATGTCAGTTTCAGTTCTTTGCCAGCGACGGAGCTCAGAGGCAACGTCAGATTGTGTGTATCTCAGTGAGAGAAAGAACACTGTGACTTCCCCCGTTCCTCTGACGAAAGCGGTTAGAGGGAGAAAAGCGTCCTTTGCTTTCGCTTTCCCGCAGTGAGCTCGGCAGATCTGCCCTTCGCGAAGGGCCGTTTTCCCCCGGAGAACTGCCTCGCGGTAGCCCTGTTCTGGAAGTGGAACGAGTATGCAGTGTTAGCGTTCAGCTATTGTGAAGGCTCGCTTTGGCCCAGGGCAAACGAAGCGCCGGGGGAAATCTTAGCAGAGCCCGGCGCCTTTCCACGGTTCAAAGCGTGGAACAGCAGACTCTTTTGCAAAGAAGAGAGCGCCCAGGCAACAGCAGCCTGCACGTTTCTCAGTGAAAGGGAGAACTTCCTAACTTCATCCAGTCCTCTGAGCAAAGCAGGCAGAGGGAGAGAAACTTTCTTTCCTTCCTCTTTCCTGCAACGAATTCCTCCTTTGCTCTTGCAAACGCAAGGCTTCTTCTGAAAAACTACGTCGCGGTGCAGGGATCCTTCCAGAGGAGCAACGGCATAGTTTTAGCTGGAAGGGCTTGGCAGAGCAGCCGGCGAGAAAAGGCCTCTTGCGATTCTCTTTTCTTTCTGCCTGAATGCGGTCAATTGGCACTTGCCAGGGCAAGGTTTCCCAGCACAAGCTACAAAGCAGCAGCTCTCTCCTGGCAGAGGAAATCCCATGCAGTGTTGCCCTGGCGAGATAGTGTTGCTACAGCGAGGCCCAGGGAAAACAGACTGCCTGGAGAAATCCTAGCAAAGCCCTGTGTTTCCCCACAGGAATGTATGTCAGTTTCAGTTCTTTGCCAGCGACGGAGCTCAGAGGCAACGTCAGATTGTGTGTATCTCAGTGAGAGAAAGAACACTGTGACTTCCCCCGTTCCTCTGACGAAAGCGGTTAGAGGGAGAAAAGCGTCCTTTGCTTTCGCTTTCCCGCAGTGAGCTCGGCAGATCTGCCCTTCGCGAAGGGCCGTTTTCCCCCGGAGAACTGCCTCGCGGTAGCCCTGTTCTGGAAGTGGAACGAGTATGCAGTGTTAGCGTTCAGCTATTGTGAAGGCTCGCTTTGGCCCAGGGCAAACGAAGCGCCGGGGGAAATCTTAGCAGAGCCCGGCGCCTTTCCACGGTTCAAAGCGTGGAACAGCAGACTCTTTTGCAAAGAAGAGAGCGCCCAGGCAACAGCAGCCTGCACGTTTCTCAGTGAAAGGGAGAACTTCCTAACTTCATCCAGTCCTCTGAGCAAAGCAGGCAGAGGGAGAGAAACTTTCTTTCCTTCCTCTTTCCTGCAACGAATTCCTCCTTTGCTCTTGCAAACGCAAGGCTTCTTCTGAAAAACTACGTCGCGGTGCAGGGATCCTTCCAGAGGAGCAACGGCATAGTTTTAGCTGGAAGGGCTTGGCAGAGCAGCCGGCGAGAAAAGGCCTCTTGCCATTCTCTTTTCTTTCTGCCTGAATGCGGTCAATTGGCACTTGCCAGGGCAAGGTTTCCCAGCACAAACTACAAAGCAGCAGCTCTCTCCTGGCAGAGGAAATCCCATGCAGTGTTGCCCTGGCGAGATAGTGTTGCTACAGCGAGGCCCAGGGAAAACAGACTGCCTAGAGAAATCCTAGCAAAGCCCTGTGTTTCCCCACAGGAATGTATGTCATTTTCAGTTCTTTGCCAGCAACGGAGCTCAGAGGCAACGTCAGATTGTGTGTATCTCAGTGAGAGAAAGAACACTGTGACTTCCCCCGTTCCTCTGACGAAAGCGGTTAGAGGGAGAAAAGCGTCCTTTGCTTTCGCTTTCCCGCAGTGAGCTCGGCAGATCTGCCCTTCGCGAAGGGCCGTTTTCCCCCGGAGAACTGCCTCGCGGTAGCCCTGTTCTGGAAGTGGAACGAGTATGCAGTGTTAGCGTTCAGCTATTGTGAAGGCTCGCTTTGGCCCAGGGCAAACGAAGCGCCGGGGGAAATCTTAGCAGAGCCCGGCGCCTTTCCACGGTTCAAAGCGTGGAACAGCAGACTCTTTTGCAAAGAAGAGAGCGCCCAGGCAACAGCAGCCTGCACGTTTCTCAGTGAAAGGGAGAACTTCCTAACTTCATCCAGTCCTCTGAGCAAAGCAGGCAGAGGGAGAGAAACTTTCTTTCCTTCCTCTTTCCTGCAACGAATTCCTCCTTTGCTCTTGCAAACGCAAGGCTTCTTCTGAAAAACTACGTCGCGGTGCAGGGATCCTTCCAGAGGAGCAACGGCATAGTTTTAGCTGGAAGGGCTTGGCAGAGCAGCCGGCGAGAAAAGGCCTCTTGCCATTCTCTTTTCTTTCTGCCTGAATGCGGTCAATTGGCACTTGCCAAAGCAAGGTTTCCCAGCACAAACTACAAAGCAGCAGCTCTCTCCTGGCAGAGGAAATCCCATGCAGTGTTGCCCTGGCGAGATAGTGTTGCTACAGCGAGGCCCAGGGAAAACAGACTGCCTAGAGAAATCCTAGCAAAGCCCTGTGTTTCCCCACAGGAATGTATGTCATTTTCAGTTCTTTGCCAGCAACGGAGCTCAGAGGCAACGTCAGACTGTGTGTATCTCAGTGAGAGAAAGAACACTGTGACTTCCCCCGTTCCTCTGACGAAAGCGGTTAGAGGGAGAAAAGCGTCCTTTGCTTTCGCTTTCCCGCAGTGAGCTCGGCAGATCTGCCCTTCGCGAAGGGCCGTTTTCCCCCGGAGAACTGCCTCGCGGTAGCCCTGTTCTGGAAGTGGAACGAGTATGCAGTGTTAGCGTTCAGCTATTGTGAAGGCTCGCTTTGGCCCAGGGCAAACGAAGCGCCGGGGGAAATCTTAGCAGAGCCCGGCGCCTTTCCACGGTTCAAAGCGTGGAACAGCAGACTCTTTTGCAAAGAAGAGAGCGCCCAGGCAACAGCAGCCTGCACGTTTCTCAGTGAAAGGGAGAACTTCCTAACTTCATCCAGTCCTCTGAGCAAAGCAGGCAGAGGGAGAGAAACTTTCTTTCCTTCCTCTTTCCTGCAACGAATTCCTCCTTTGCTCTTGCAAACGCAAGGCTTCTTCTGAAAAACTACGTCGCGGTGCAGGGATCCTTCCAGAGGAGCAACGGCATAGTTTTAGCTGGAAGGGCTTGGCAGAGCAGCCGGCGAGAAAAGGCCTCTTGCCATTCTCTTTTCTTTCTGCCTGAATGCGGTCAATTGGCACTTGCCAAAGCAAGGTTTCCCAGCACAAACTACAAAGCAGCAGCTCTCTCCTGGCAGAGGAAATCCCATGCAGTGTTGCCCTGGCGAGATAGTGTTGCTACAGCGAGGCCCAGGGAAAACAGACTGCCTAGAGAAATCCTAGCAAAGCCCTGTGTTTCCCCACAGGAATGTATGTCATTTTCAGTTCTTTGCCAGCAACGGAGCTCAGAGGCAACGTCAGACTGTGTGTATCTCAGTGAGAGAAAGAACACTGTGACTTCCCCCGTTCCTCTGACGAAAGCGGTTAGAGGGAGAAAAGCGTCCTTTGCTTTCGCTTTCCCGCAGTGAGCTCGGCAGATCTGCCCTTCGCGAAGGGCCGTTTTCCCCCGGAGAACTGCCTCGCGGTAGCCCTGTTCTGGAAGTGGAACGAGTATGCAGTGTTAGCGTTCAGCTATTGTGAAGGCTCGCTTTGGCCCAGGGCAAACGAAGCGCCGGGGGAAATCTTAGCAGAGCCCGGCGCCTTTCCACGGTTCAAAGCGTGGAACAGCAGACTCTTTTGCAAAGAAGAGAGCGCCCAGGCAACAGCAGCCTGCACGTTTCTCAGTGAAAGGGAGAACTTCCTAACTTCATCCAGTCCTCTGAGCAAAGCAGGCAGAGGGAGAGAAACTTTCTTTCCTTCCTCTTTCCTGCAACGAATTCCTCCTTTGCTCTTGCAAACGCAAGGCTTCTTCTGAAAAACTACGTCGCGGTGCAGGGATCCTTCCAGAGGAGCAACGGCATAGTTTTAGCTGGAAGGGCTTGGCAGAGCAGCCGGCGAGAAAAGGCCTCTTGCGATTCTCTTTTCTTTCTGCCTGAATGCGGTCAATTGGCACTTGCCAAAGCAAGGTTTCCCAGCACAAGCTACAAAGCAGCAGCTCTCTCCTGGCAGAGGAAATCCCATGCAGTGTTGCCCTGGCGAGATAGTGTTGCTACAGCGAGGCCCAGGGAAAACAGACTGCCTGGAGAAATCCTAGCAAAGCCCTGTGTTTCCCCACAGGAATGTATGTCAGTTTCAGTTCTTTGCCAGCGACGGAGCTCAGAGGCAACGTCAGATTGTGTGTATCTCAGTGAGAGAAAGAACACTGTGACTTCCCCCGTTCCTCTGACGAAAGCGGTTAGAGGGAGAAAAGCGTCCTTTGCTTTCGCTTTCCCGCAGTGAGCTCGGCAGATCTGCCCTTCGCGAAGGGCCGTTTTCCCCCGGAGAACTGCCTCGCGGTAGCCCTGTTCTGGAAGTGGAACGAGTATGCAGTGTTAGCGTTCAGCTATTGTGAAGGCTCGCTTTGGCCCAGGGCAAACGAAGCGCCGGGGGAAATCTTAGCAGAGCCCGGCGCCTTTCCACGGTTCAAAGCGTGGAACAGCAGACTCTTTTGCAAAGAAGAGAGCGCCCAGGCAACAGCAGCCTGCACGTTTCTCAGTGAAAGGGAGAACTTCCTAACTTCATCCAGTCCTCTGAGCAAAGCAGGCAGAGGGAGAGAAACTTTCTTTCCTTCCTCTTTCCTGCAACGAATTCCTCCTTTGCTCTTGCAAACGCAAGGCTTCTTCTGAAAAACTACGTCGCGGTGCAGGGATCCTTCCAGAGGAGCAACGGCATAGTTTTAGCTGGAAGGGCTTGGCAGAGCAGCCGGCGAGAAAAGGCCTCTTGCGATTCTCTTTTCTTTCTGCCTGAATGCGGTCAATTGGCACTTGCCAGGGCAAGGTTTCCCAGCACAAGCTACAAAGCAGCAGCTCTCTCCTGGCAGAGGAAATCCCATGCAGTGTTGCCCTGGCGAGATAGTGTTGCTACAGCGAGGCCCAGGGAAAACAGACTGCCTGGAGAAATCCTAGCAAAGCCCTGTGTTTCCCCACAGGAATGTATGTCAGTTTCAGTTCTTTGCCAGCGACGGAGCTCAGAGGCAACGTCAGATTGTGTGTATCTCAGTGAGAGAAAGAACACTGTGACTTCCCCCGTTCCTCTGACGAAAGCGGTTAGAGGGAGAAAAGCGTCCTTTGCTTTCGCTTTCCCGCAGTGAGCTCGGCAGATCTGCCCTTCGCGAAGGGCCGTTTTCCCCCGGAGAACTGCCTCGCGGTAGCCCTGTTCTGGAAGTGGAACGAGTATGCAGTGTTAGCGTTCAGCTATTGTGAAGGCTCGCTTTGGCCCAGGGCAAACGAAGCGCCGGGGGAAATCTTAGCAGAGCCCGGCGCCTTTCCACGGTTCAAAGCGTGGAACAGCAGACTCTTTTGCAAAGAAGAGAGCGCCCAGGCAACAGCAGCCTGCACGTTTCTCAGTGAAAGGGAGAACTTCCTAACTTCATCCAGTCCTCTGAGCAAAGCAGGCAGAGGGAGAGAAACTTTCTTTCCTTCCTCTTTCCTGCAACGAATTCCTCCTTTGCTCTTGCAAACGCAAGGCTTCTTCTGAAAAACTACGTCGCGGTGCAGGGATCCTTCCAGAGGAGCAACGGCATAGTTTTAGCTGGAAGGGCTTGGCAGAGCAGCCGGCGAGAATAGGCCTCTTGCCATTCTCTTTTCTTTCTGCCTGAATGCGGTCAATTGGCACTTGCCAAAGCAAGGTTTCCCAGCACAAGCTACAAAGCAGCAGCTCTCTCCTGGCAGAGGAAATCCCATGCAGTGTTGCCCTGGCGAGATAGTGTTGCTACAGCGAGGCCCAGGGAAAACAGACTGCCTAGAGAAATCCTAGCAAAGCCCTGTGTTTCCCCACAGGAATGTATGTCAGTTTCAGTTCTTTGCCAGCGACGGAGCTCAGAGGCAACGTCAGATTGTGTGTATCTCAGTGAGAGAAAGAACACTGTGACTTCCCCCGTTCCTCTGACGAAAGCGGTTAGAGGGAGAAAAGCGTCCTTTGCTTTCGCTTTCCCGCAGTGAGCTCGGCAGATCTGCCCTTCGCGAAGGGCCGTTTTCCCCCGGAGAACTGCCTCGCGGTAGCCCTGTTCTGGAAGTGGAACGAGTATGCAGTGTTAGCGTTCAGCTATTGTGAAGGCTCGCTTTGGCCCAGGGCAAACGAAGCGCCGGGGGAAATCTTAGCAGAGCCCGGCGCCTTTCCACGGTTCAAAGCGTGGAACAGCAGACTCTTTTGCAAAGAAGAGAGCGCCCAGGCAACAGCAGCCTGCACGTTTCTCAGTGAAAGGGAGAACTTCCTAACTTCATCCAGTCCTCTGAGCAAAGCAGGCAGAGGGAGAGAAACTTTCTTTCCTTCCTCTTTCCTGCAACGAATTCCTCCTTTGCTCTTGCAAACGCAAGGCTTCTTCTGAAAAACTACGTCGCGGTGCAGGGATCCTTCCAGAGGAGCAACGGCATAGTTTTAGCTGGAAGGGCTTGGCAGAGCAGCCGGCGAGAAAAGGCCTCTTGCCATTCTCTTTTCTTTCTGCCTGAATGCGGTCAATTGGCACTTGCCAGGGCAAGGTTTCCCAGCACAAGCTACAAAGCAGCAGCTCTCTCCTGGCAGAGGAAATCCCATGCAGTGTTGCCCTGGCGAGATAGTGTTGCTACAGCGAGGCCCAGGGAAAACAGACTGCCTGGAGAAATCCTAGCAAAGCCCTGTGTTTCCCCACAGGAATGTATGTCAGTTTCAGTTCTTTGCCAGCGACGGAGCTCAGAGGCAACGTCAGATTGTGTGTATCTCAGTGAGAGAAAGAACACTGTGACTTCCCCCGTTCCTCTGACGAAAGCCGTTAGAGGGAGAAAAGCGTCCTTTGCTTTCGCTTTCCCGCAGTGAGCTCGGCAGATCTGCCCTTCGCGAAGGGCCGTTTTCCCCCGGAGAACTGCCTCGCGGTAGCCCTGTTCTGGAAGTGGAACGAGTATGCAGTGTTAGCGTTCAGCTATTGTGAAGGCTCGCTTTGGCCCAGGGCAAACGAAGCGCCGGGGGAAATCTTAGCAGAGCCCGGCGCCTTTCCACGGTTCAAAGCGTGGAACAGCAGACTCTTTTGCAAAGAAGAGAGCGCCCAGGCAACAGCAGCCTGCACGTTTCTCAGTGAAAGGGAGAACTTCCTAACTTCATCCAGTCCTCTGAGCAAAGCAGGCAGAGGGAGAGAAACTTTCTTTCCTTCCTCTTTCCTGCAACGAATTCCTCCTTTGCTCTTGCAAACGCAAGGCTTCTTCTGAAAAACTACGTCGCGGTGCAGGGATCCTTCCAGAGGAGCAACGGCATAGTTTTAGCTGGAAGGGCTTGGCAGAGCAGCCGGCGAGAAAAGGCCTCTTGCCATTCTCTTTTCTTTCTGCCTGAATGCGGTCAATTGGCACTTGCCAGGGCAAGGTTTCCCAGCACAAACTACAAAGCAGCAGCTCTCTCCTGGCAGAGGAAATCCCATGCAGTGTTGCCCTGGCGAGATAGTGTTGCTACAGCGAGGCCCAGGGAAAACAGACTGCCTAGAGAAATCCTAGCAAAGCCCTGTGTTTCCCCACAGGAATGTATGTCATTTTCAGTTCTTTGCCAGCAACGGAGCTCAGAGGCAACGTCAGATTGTGTGTATCTCAGTGAGAGAAAGAACACTGTGACTTCCCCCGTTCCTCTGACGAAAGCGGTTAGAGGGAGAAAAGCGTCCTTTGCTTTCGCTTTCCCGCAGTGAGCTCGGCAGATCTGCCCTTCGCGAAGGGCCGTTTTCCCCCGGAGAACTGCCTCGCGGTAGCCCTGTTCTGGAAGTGGAACGAGTATGCAGTGTTAGCGTTCAGCTATTGTGAAGGCTCGCTTTGGCCCAGGGCAAACGAAGCGCCGGGGGAAATCTTAGCAGAGCCCGGCGCCTTTCCACGGTTCAAAGCGTGGAACAGCAGACTCTTTTGCAAAGAAGAGAGCGCCCAGGCAACAGCAGCCTGCACGTTTCTCAGTGAAAGGGAGAACTTCCTAACTTCATCCAGTCCTCTGAGCAAAGCAGGCAGAGGGAGAGAAACTTTCTTTCCTTCCTCTTTCCTGCAACGAATTCCTCCTTTGCTCTTGCAAACGCAAGGCTTCTTCTGAAAAACTACGTCGCGGTGCAGGGATCCTTCCAGAGGAGCAACGGCATAGTTTTAGCTGGAAGGGCTTGGCAGAGCAGCCGGCGAGAAAAGGCCTCTTGCCATTCTCTTTTCTTTCTGCCTGAATGCGGTCAATTGGCACTTGCCAAAGCAAGGTTTCCCAGCACAAACTACAAAGCAGCAGCTCTCTCCTGGCAGAGGAAATCCCATGCAGTGTTGCCCTGGCGAGATAGTGTTGCTACAGCGAGGCCCAGGGAAAACAGACTGCCTAGAGAAATCCTAGCAAAGCCCTGTGTTTCCCCACAGGAATGTATGTCATTTTCAGTTCTTTGCCAGCAACGGAGCTCAGAGGCAACGTCAGACTGTGTGTATCTCAGTGAGAGAAAGAACACTGTGACTTCCCCCGTTCCTCTGACGAAAGCGGTTAGAGGGAGAAAAGCGTCCTTTGCTTTCGCTTTCCCGCAGTGAGCTCGGCAGATCTGCCCTTCGCGAAGGGCCGTTTTCCCCCGGAGAACTGCCTCGCGGTAGCCCTGTTCTGGAAGTGGAACGAGTATGCAGTGTTAGCGTTCAGCTATTGTGAAGGCTCGCTTTGGCCCAGGGCAAACGAAGCGCCGGGGGAAATCTTAGCAGAGCCCGGCGCCTTTCCACGGTTCAAAGCGTGGAACAGCAGACTCTTTTGCAAAGAAGAGAGCGCCCAGGCAACAGCAGCCTGCACGTTTCTCAGTGAAAGGGAGAACTTCCTAACTTCATCCAGTCCTCTGAGCAAAGCAGGCAGAGGGAGAGAAACTTTCTTTCCTTCCTCTTTCCTGCAACGAATTCCTCCTTTGCTCTTGCAAACGCAAGGCTTCTTCTGAAAAACTACGTCGCGGTGCAGGGATCCTTCCAGAGGAGCAACGGCATAGTTTTAGCTGGAAGGGCTTGGCAGAGCAGCCGGCGAGAAAAGGCCTCTTGCCATTCTCTTTTCTTTCTGCCTGAATGCGGTCAATTGGCACTTGCCAAAGCAAGGTTTCCCAGCACAAACTACAAAGCAGCAGCTCTCTCCTGGCAGAGGAAATCCCATGCAGTGTTGCCCTGGCGAGATAGTGTTGCTACAGCGAGGCCCAGGGAAAACAGACTGCCTAGAGAAATCCTAGCAAAGCCCTGTGTTTCCCCACAGGAATGTATGTCATTTTCAGTTCTTTGCCAGCAACGGAGCTCAGAGGCAACGTCAGACTGTGTGTATTTCAGTGAGAGAAAGAACACTGTGACTTCCCCCGTTCCTCTGACGAAAGCGGTTAGAGGGAGAAAAGCGTCCTTTGCTTTCGCTTTCCCGCAGTGAGCTCGGCAGATCTGCCCTTCGCGAAGGGCCGTTTTCCCCCGGAGAACTGCCTCGCGGTAGCCCTGTTCTGGAAGTGGAACGAGTATGCAGTGTTAGCGTTCAGCTATTGTGAAGGCTCGCTTTGGCCCAGGGCAAACGAAGCGCCGGGGGAAATCTTAGCAGAGCCCGGCGCCTTTCCACGGTTCAAAGCGTGGAACAGCAGACTCTTTTGCAAAGAAGAGAGCGCCCAGGCAACAGCAGCCTGCACGTTTCTCAGTGAAAGGGAGAACTTCCTAACTTCATCCAGTCCTCTGAGCAAAGCAGGCAGAGGGAGAGAAACTTTCTTTCCTTCCTCTTTCCTGCAACGAATTCCTCCTTTGCTCTTGCAAACGCAAGGCTTCTTCTGAAAAACTACGTCGCGGTGCAGGGATCCTTCCAGAGGAGCAACGGCATAGTTTTAGCTGGAAGGGCTTGGCAGAGCAGCCGGCGAGAAAAGGCCTCTTGCGATTCTCTTTTCTTTCTGCCTGAATGCGGTCAATTGGCACTTGCCAAAGCAAGGTTTCCCAGCACAAGCTACAAAGCAGCAGCTCTCTCCTGGCAGAGGAAATCCCATGCAGTGTTGCCCTGGCGAGATAGTGTTGCTACAGCGAGGCCCAGGGAAAACAGACTGCCTGGAGAAATCCTAGCAAAGCCCTGTGTTTCCCCACAGGAATGTATGTCATTTTCAGTTCTTTGCCAGCAACGGAGCTCAGAGGCAACGTCAGACTGTGTGTATCTCAGTGAGAGAAAGAACACTGTGACTTCCCCCGTTCCTCTGACGAAAGCGGTTAGAGGGAGAAAAGCGTCCTTTGCTTTCGCTTTCCCGCAGTGAGCTCGGCAGATCTGCCCTTCGCGAAGGGCCGTTTTCCCCCGGAGAACTGCCTCGCGGTAGCCCTGTTCTGGAAGTGGAACGAGTATGCAGTGTTAGCGTTCAGCTATTGTGAAGGCTCGCTTTGGCCCAGGGCAAACGAAGCGCCGGGGGAAATCTTAGCAGAGCCCGGCGCCTTTCCACGGTTCAAAGCGTGGAACAGCAGACTCTTTTGCAAAGAAGAGAGCGCCCAGGCAACAGCAGCCTGCACGTTTCTCAGTGAAAGGGAGAACTTCCTAACTTCATCCAGTCCTCTGAGCAAAGCAGGCAGAGGGAGAGAAACTTTCTTTCCTTCCTCTTTCCTGCAACGAATTCCTCCTTTGCTCTTGCAAACGCAAGGCTTCTTCTGAAAAACTACGTCGCGGTGCAGGGATCCTTCCAGAGGAGCAACGGCATAGTTTTAGCTGGAAGGGCTTGGCAGAGCAGCCGGCGAGAAAAGGCCTCTTGCGATTCTCTTTTCTTTCTGCCTGAATGCGGTCAATTGGCACTTGCCAAAGCAAGGTTTCCCAGCACAAGCTACAAAGCAGCAGCTCTCTCCTGGCAGAGGAAATCCCATGCAGTGTTGCCCTGGCGAGATAGTGTTGCTACAGCGAGGCCCAGGGAAAACAGACTGCCTGGAGAAATCCTAGCAAAGCCCTGTGTTTCCCCACAGGAATGTATGTCAGTTTCAGTTCTTTGCCAGCGACGGAGCTCAGAGGCAACGTCAGATTGTGTGTATCTCAGTGAGAGAAAGAACACTGTGACTTCCCCCGTTCCTCTGACGAAAGCGGTTAGAGGGAGAAAAGCGTCCTTTGCTTTCGCTTTCCCGCAGTGAGCTCGGCAGATCTGCCCTTCGCGAAGGGCCGTTTTCCCCCGGAGAACTGCCTCGCGGTAGCCCTGTTCTGGAAGTGGAACGAGTATGCAGTGTTAGCGTTCAGCTATTGTGAAGGCTCGCTTTGGCCCAGGGCAAACGAAGCGCCGGGGGAAATCTTAGCAGAGCCCGGCGCCTTTCCACGGTTCAAAGCGTGGAACAGCAGACTCTTTTGCAAAGAAGAGAGCGCCCAGGCAACAGCAGCCTGCACGTTTCTCAGTGAAAGGGAGAACTCCCTAACTTCATCCAGTCCTCTGAGCAAAGCAGGCAGAGGGAGAGAAACTTTCTTTCCTTCCTCTTTCCTGCAACGAATTCCTCCTTTGCTCTTGCAAACGCAAGGCTTCTTCTGAAAAACTACGTCGCGGTGCAGGGATCCTTCCAGAGGAGCAACGGCATAGTTTTAGCTGGAAGGGCTTGGCAGAGCAGCCGGCGAGAAAAGGCCTCTTGCCATTCTCTTTTCTTTCTGCCTGAATGCGGTCAATTGGCACTTGCCAAAGCAAGGTTTCCCAGCACAAGCTACAAAGCAGCAGCTCTCTCCTGGCAGAGGAAATCCCATGCAGTGTTGCCCTGGCGAGATAGTGTTGCTACAGCGAGGCCCAGGGAAAACAGACTGCCTGGAGAAATCCTAGCAAAGCCCTGTGTTTCCCCACAGGAATGTATGTCAGTTTCAGTTCTTTGCCAGCGACGGAGCTCAGAGGCAACGTCAGATTGTGTGTATCTCAGTGAGAGAAAGAACACTGTGACTTCCCCCGTTCCTCTGACGAAAGCGGTTAGAGGGAGAAAAGCGTCCTTTGCTTTCGCTTTCCCGCAGTGAGCTCGGCAGATCTGCCCTTCGCGAAGGGCCGTTTTCCCCCGGAGAACTGCCTCGCGGTAGCCCTGTTCTGGAAGTGGAACGAGTATGCAGTGTTAGCGTTCAGCTATTGTGAAGGCTCGCTTTGGCCCAGGGCAAACGAAGCGCCGGGGGAAATCTTAGCAGAGCCCGGCGCCTTTCCACGGTTCAAAGCGTGGAACAGCAGACTCTTTTGCAAAGAAGAGAGCGCCCAGGCAACAGCAGCCTGCACGTTTCTCAGTGAAAGGGAGAACTTCCTAACTTCATCCAGTCCTCTGAGCAAAGCAGGCAGAGGGAGAGAAACTTTCTTTCCTTCCTCTTTCCTGCAACGAATTCCTCCTTTGCTCTTGCAAACGCAAGGCTTCTTCTGAAAAACTACGTCGCGGTGCAGGGATCCTTCCAGAGGAGCAACGGCATAGTTTTAGCTGGAAGGGCTTGGCAGAGCAGCCGGCGAGAAAAGGCCTCTTGCCATTCTCTTTTCTTTCTGCCTGAATGCGGTCAATTGGCACTTGCCAGGGCAAGGTTTCCCAGCACAAACTACAAAGCAGCAGCTCTCTCCTGGCAGAGGAAATCCCATGCAGTGTTGCCCTGGCGAGATAGTGTTGCTACAGCGAGGCCCAGGGAAAACAGACTGCCTAGAGAAATCCTAGCAAAGCCCTGTGTTTCCCCACAGGAATGTATGTCATTTTCAGTTCTTTGCCAGCAACGGAGCTCAGAGGCAACGTCAGACTGTGTGTATCTCAGTGAGAGAAAGAACACTGTGACTTCCCCCGTTCCTCTGACGAAAGCGGTTAGAGGGAGAAAAGCGTCCTTTGCTTTCGCTTTCCCGCAGTGAGCTCGGCAGATCTGCCCTTCGCGAAGGGCCGTTTTCCCCCGGAGAACTGCCTCGCGGTAGCCCTGTTCTGGAAGTGGAACGAGTATGCAGTGTTAGCGTTCAGCTATTGTGAAGGCTCGCTTTGGCCCAGGGCAAACGAAGCGCCGGGGGAAATCTTAGCAGAGCCCGGCGCCTTTCCACGGTTCAAAGCGTGGAACAGCAGACTCTTTTGCAAAGAAGAGAGCGCCCAGGCAACAGCAGCCTGCACGTTTCTCAGTGAAAGGGAGAACTTCCTAACTTCATCCAGTCCTCTGAGCAAAGCAGGCAGAGGGAGAGAAACTTTCTTTCCTTCCTCTTTCCTGCAACGAATTCCTCCTTTGCTCTTGCAAACGCAAGGCTTCTTCTGAAAAACTACGTCGCGGTGCAGGGATCCTTCCAGAGGAGCAACGGCATAGTTTTAGCTGGAAGGGCTTGGCAGAGCAGCCGGCGAGAAAAGGCCTCTTGCCATTCTCTTTTCTTTCTGCCTGAATGCGGTCAATTGGCACTTGCCAAAGCAAGGTTTCCCAGCACAAGCTACAAAGCAGCAGCTCTCTCCTGGCAGAGGAAATCCCATGCAGTGTTGCCCTGGCGAGATAGTGTTGCTACAGCGAGGCCCAGGGAAAACAGACTGCCTGGAGAAATCCTAGCAAAGCCCTGTGTTTCCCCACAGGAATGTATGTCAGTTTCAGTTCTTTGCCAGCGACGGAGCTCAGAGGCAACGTCAGATTGTGTGTATCTCAGTGAGAGAAAGAACACTGTGACTTCCCCCGTTCCTCTGACGAAAGCGGTTAGAGGGAGAAAAGCGTCCTTTGCTTTCGCTTTCCCGCAGTGAGCTCGGCAGATCTGCCCTTCGCGAAGGGCCGTTTTCCCCCGGAGAACTGCCTCGCGGTAGCCCTGTTCTGGAAGTGGAACGAGTATGCAGTGTTAGCGTTCAGCTATTGTGAAGGCTCGCTTTGGCCCAGGGCAAACGAAGCGCCGGGGGAAATCTTAGCAGAGCCCGGCGCCTTTCCACGGTTCAAAGCGTGGAACAGCAGACTCTTTTGCAAAGAAGAGAGCGCCCAGGCAACAGCAGCCTGCACGTTTCTCAGTGAAAGGGAGAACTTCCTAACTTCATCCAGTCCTCTGAGCAAAGCAGGCAGAGGGAGAGAAACTTTCTTTCCTTCCTCTTTCCTGCAACGAATTCCTCCTTTGCTCTTGCAAACGCAAGGCTTCTTCTGAAAAACTACGTCGCGGTGCAGGGATCCTTCCAGAGGAGCAACGGCATAGTTTTAGCTGGAAGGGCTTGGCAGAGCAGCCGGCGAGAAAAGGCCTCTTGCCATTCTCTTTTCTTTCTGCCTGAATGCGGTCAATTGGCACTTGCCAGGGCAAGGTTTCCCAGCACAAACTACAAAGCAGCAGCTCTCTCCTGGCAGAGGAAATCCCATGCAGTGTTGCCCTGGCGAGATAGTGTTGCTACAGCGAGGCCCAGGGAAAACAGACTGCCTAGAGAAATCCTAGCAAAGCCCTGTGTTTCCCCACAGGAATGTATGTCATTTTCAGTTCTTTGCCAGCAACGGAGCTCAGAGGCAACGTCAGACTGTGTGTATCTCAGTGAGAGAAAGAAGACTGTGACTTCCCCCGTTCCTCTGACGAAAGCGGTTAGAGGGAGAAAAGCGTCCTTTGCTTTCGCTTTCCCGCAGTGAGCTCGGCAGATCTGCCCTTCGCGAAGGGCCGTTTTCCCCCGGAGAACTGCCTCGCGGTAGCCCTGTTCTGGAAGTGGAACGAGTATGCAGTGTTAGCGTTCAGCTATTGTGAAGGCTCGCTTTGGCCCAGGGCAAACGAAGCGCCGGGGGAAATCTTAGCAGAGCCCGGCGCCTTTCCACGGTTCAAAGCGTGGAACAGCAGACTCTTTTGCAAAGAAGAGAGCGCCCAGGCAACAGCAGCCTGCACGTTTCTCAGTGAAAGGGAGAACTTCCTAACTTCATCCAGTCCTCTGAGCAAAGCAGGCAGAGGGAGAGAAACTTTCTTTCCTTCCTCTTTCCTGCAACGAATTCCTCCTTTGCTCTTGCAAACGCAAGGCTTCTTCTGAAAAACTACGTCGCGGTGCAGGGATCCTTCCAGAGGAGCAACGGCATAGTTTTAGCTGGAAGGGCTTGGCAGAGCAGCCGGCGAGAAAAGGCCTCTTGCCATTCTCTTTTCTTTCTGCCTGAATGCGGTCAATTGGCACTTGCCAAAGCAAGGTTTCCCAGCACAAGCTACAAAGCAGCAGCTCTCTCCTGGCAGAGGAAATCCCATGCAGTGTTGCCCTGGCGAGATAGTGTTGCTACAGCGAGGCCCAGGGAAAACACACTGCCTGGAGAAATCCTAGCAAAGCCCTGTGTTTCCCCACAGGAATGTATGTCAGTTTCAGTTCTTTGCCAGCGACGGAGCTCAGAGGCAACGTCAGATTGTGTGTATCTCAGTGAGAGAAAGAACACTGTGACTTCCCCCGTTCCTCTGACGAAAGCGGTTAGAGGGAGAAAAGCGTCCTTTGCTTTCGCTTTCCCGCAGTGAGCTCGGCAGATCTGCCCTTCGCGAAGGGCCGTTTTCCCCCGGAGAACTGCCTCGCGGTAGCCCTGTTCTGGAAGTGGAACGAGTATGCAGTGTTAGCGTTCAGCTATTGTGAAGGCTCGCTTTGGCCCAGGGCAAACGAAGCGCCGGGGGAAATCTTAGCAGAGCCCGGCGCCTTTCCACGGTTCAAAGCGTGGAACAGCAGACTCTTTTGCAAAGAAGAGAGCGCCCAGGCAACAGCAGCCTGCACGTTTCTCAGTGAAAGGGAGAACTTCCTAACTTCATCCAGTCCTCTGAGCAAAGCAGGCAGAGGGAGAGAAACTTTCTTTCCTTCCTCTTTCCTGCAACGAATTCCTCCTTTGCTCTTGCAAACGCAAGGCTTCTTCTGAAAAACTACGTCGCGGTGCAGGGATCCTTCCAGAGGAGCAACGGCATAGTTTTAGCTGGAAGGGCTTGGCAGAGCAGCCGGCGAGAAAAGGCCTCTTGCCATTCTCTTTTCTTTCTGCCTGAATGCGGTCAATTGGCACTTGCCAAAGCAAGGTTTCCCAGCACAAGCTACAAAGCAGCAGCTCTCTCCTGGCAGAGGAAATCCCATGCAGTGTTGCCCTGGCGAGATAGTGTTGCTACAGCGAGGCCCAGGGAAAACAGACTGCCTGGAGAAATCCTAGCAAAGCCCTGTGTTTCCCCACAGGAATGTATGTCAGTTTCAGTTCTTTGCCAGCGACGGAGCTCAGAGGCAACGTCAGATTGTGTGTATCTCAGTGAGAGAAAGAACACTGTGACTTCCCCCGTTCCTCTGACGAAAGCGGTTAGAGGGAGAAAAGCGTCCTTTGCTTTCGCTTTCCCGCAGTGAGCTCGGCAGATCTGCCCTTCGCGAAGGGCCGTTTTCCCCCGGAGAACTGCCTCGCGGTAGCCCTGTTCTGGAAGTGGAACGAGTATGCAGTGTTAGCGTTCAGCTATTGTGAAGGCTCGCTTTGGCCCAGGGCAAACGAAGCGCCGGGGGAAATCTTAGCAGAGCCCGGCGCCTTTCCACGGTTCAAAGCGTGGAACAGCAGACTCTTTTGCAAAGAAGAGAGCGCCCAGGCAACAGCAGCCTGCACGTTTCTCAGTGAAAGGGAGAACTTCCTAACTTCATCCAGTCCTCTGAGCAAAGCAGGCAGAGGGAGAGAAACTTTCCTTCCTCTTTCCTGCAACGAATTCCTCCTTTGCTCTTGCAAACGCAAGGCTTCTTCTGAAAAACTACGTCGCGGTGCAGGGATCCTTCCAGAGGAGCAACGGCATAGTTTTAGCTGGAAGGGCTTGGCAGAGCAGCCGGCGAGAAAAGGCCTCTTGCCATTCTCTTTTCTTTCTGCCTGAATGCGGTCAATTGGCACTTGCCAGGGCAAGGTTTCCCAGCACAAACTACAAAGCAACAGCTCTCTCCTGGCAGAGGAAATCCCATGCAGTGTTGCCCTGGCGAGATAGTGTTGCTACAGCGGGGCCCAGGGAAAACAGACTGCCTGGAGAAATCCTAGCAAAGCCCTGTGTTTCCCCACAGGAATGTATGTCAGTTTCAGTTCTTTGCCAGCGACGGAGCTCAGAGGCAACGTCAGATTGTGTGTATCTCAGTGAGAGAAAGAACACTGTGACTTCCCCCGTTCCTCTGACGAAAGCGGTTAGAGGGAGAAAAGCGTCCTTTGCTTTCGCTTTCCCGCAGTGAGCTCGGCAGATCTGCCCTTCGCGAAGGGCCGTTTTCCCCCGGAGAACTGCCTCGCGGTAGCCCTGTTCTGGAAGTGGAACGAGTATGCAGTGTTAGCGTTCAGCTATTGTGAAGGCTCGCTTTGGCCCAGGGCAAACGAAGCGCCGGGGGAAATCTTAGCAGAGCCCGGCGCCTTTCCACGGTTCAAAGCGTGGAACAGCAGACTCTTTTGCAAAGAAGAGAGCGCCCAGGCAACAGCAGCCTGCACGTTTCTCAGTGAAAGGGAGAACTTCCTAACTTCATCCAGTCCTCTGAGCAAAGCAGGCAGAGGGAGAGAAACTTTCTTTCCTTCCTCTTTCCTGCAACGAATTCCTCCTTTGCTCTTGCAAACGCAAGGCTTCTTCTGAAAAACTACGTCGCGGTGCAGGGATCCTTCCAGAGGAGCAACGGCATAGTTTTAGCTGGAAGGGCTTGGCAGAGCAGCCGGCGAGAAAAGGCCTCTTGCCATTCTCTTTTCTTTCTGCCTGAATGCGGTCAATTGGCACTTGCCAAAGCAAGGTTTCCCAGCACAAGCTACAAAGCAGCAGCTCTCTCCTGGCAGAGGAAATCCCATGCAGTGTTGCCCTGGCGAGATAGTGTTGCTACAGCGAGGCCCAGGGAAAACAGACTGCCTGGAGAAATCCTAGCAAAGCCCTGTGTTTCCCCACAGGAATGTATGTCAGTTTCAGTTCTTTGCCAGCGACGGAGCTCAGAGGCAACGTCAGATTGTGTGTATCTCAGTGAGAGAAAGAACACTGTGACTTCCCCCGTTCCTCTGACGAAAGCGGTTAGAGGGAGAAAAGCGTCCTTTGCTTTCGCTTTCCCGCAGTGAGCTCGGCAGATCTGCCCTTCGCGAAGGGCCGTTTTCCCCCGGAGAACTGCCTCGCGGTAGCCCTGTTCTGGAAGTGGAACGAGTATGCAGTGTTAGCGTTCAGCTATTGTGAAGGCTCGCTTTGGCCCAGGGCAAACGAAGCGCCGGGGGAAATCTTAGCAGAGCCCGGCGCCTTTCCACGGTTCAAAGCGTGGAACAGCAGACTCTTTTGCAAAGAAGAGAGCGCCCAGGCAACAGCAGCCTGCACGTTTCTCAGTGAAAGGGAGAACTTCCTAACTTCATCCAGTCCTCTGAGCAAAGCAGGCAGAGGGAGAGAAACTTTCTTTCCTTCCTCTTTCCTGCAACGAATTCCTCCTTTGCTCTTGCAAACGCAAGGCTTCTTCTGAAAAACTACGTCGCGGTGCAGGGATCCTTCCAGAGGAGCAACGGCATAGTTTTAGCTGGAAGGGCTTGGCAGAGCAGCCGGCGAGAAAAGGCCTCTTGCGATTCTCTTTTCTTTCTGCCTGAATGCGGTCAATTGGCACTTGCCAAAGCAAGGTTTCCCAGCACAAGCTACAAAGCAGCAGCTCTCTCCTGGCAGAGGAAATCCCATGCAGTGTTGCCCTGGCGAGATAGTGTTGCTACAGCGAGGCCCAGGGAAAACAGACTGCCTGGAGAAATCCTAGCAAAGCCCTGTGTTTCCCCACAGGAATGTATGTCAGTTTCAGTTCTTTGCCAGCGACGGAGCTCAGAGGCAACGTCAGATTGTGTGTATCTCAGTGAGAGAAAGAACACTGTGACTTCCCCCGTTCCTCTGACGAAAGCGGTTAGAGGGAGAAAAGCGTCCTTTGCTTTCGCTTTCCCGCAGTGAGCTCGGCAGATCTGCCCTTCGCGAAGGGCCGTTTTCCCCCGGAGAACTGGCTCGCGGTAGCCCTGTTCTGGAAGTGGAACGAGTATGCAGTGTTAGCGTTCAGCTATTGTGAAGGCTCGCTTTGGCCCAGGGCAAACGAAGCGCCGGGGGAAATCTTAGCAGAGCCCGGCGCCTTTCCACGGTTCAAAGCGTGGAACAGCAGACTCTTTTGCAAAGAAGAGAGCGCCCAGGCAACAGCAGCCTGCACGTTTCTCAGTGAAAGGGAGAACTTCCTAACTTCATCCAGTCCTCTGAGCAAAGCAGGCAGAGGGAGAGAAACTTTCTTTCCTTCCTCTTTCCTGCAACGAATTCCTCCTTTGCTCTTGCAAACGCAAGGCTTCTTCTGAAAAACTACGTCGCGGTGCAGGGATCCTTCCAGAGGAGCAACGGCATAGTTTTAGCTGGAAGGGCTTGGCAGAGCAGCCGGCGAGAAAAGGCCTCTTGCCATTCTCTTTTCTTTCTGCCTGAATGCGGTCAATTGGCACTTGCCAGGGCAAGGTTTCCCAGCACAAACTACAAAGCAGCAGCTCTCTCCTGGCAGAGGAAATCCCATGCAGTGTTGCCCTGGCGAGATAGTGTTGCTACAGCGAGGCCCAGGGAAAACAGACTGCCTAGAGAAATCCTAGCAAAGCCCTGTGTTTCCCCACAGGAATGTATGTCATTTTCAGTTCTTTGCCAGCAACGGAGCTCAGAGGCAACGTCAGACTGTGTGTATCTCAGTGAGAGAAAGAACACTGTGACTTCCCCCGTTCCTCTGACGAAAGCGGTTAGAGGGAGAAAAGCGTCCTTTGCTTTCGCTTTCCCGCAGTGAGCTCGGCAGATCTGCCCTTCGCGAAGGGCCGTTTTCCCCCGGAGAACTGCCTCGCGGTAGCCCTGTTCTGGAAGTGGAACGAGTATGCAGTGTTAGCGTTCAGCTATTGTGAAGGCTCGCTTTGGCCCAGGGCAAACGAAGCGCCGGGGGAAATCTTAGCAGAGCCCGGCGCCTTTCCACGGTTCAAAGCGTGGAACAGCAGACTCTTTTGCAAAGAAGAGAGCGCCCAGGCAACAGCAGCCTGCACGTTTCTCAGTGAAAGGGAGAACTTCCTAACTTCATCCAGTCCTCTGAGCAAAGCAGGCAGAGGGAGAGAAACTTTCTTTCCTTCCTCTTTCCTGCAACGAATTCCTCCTTTGCTCTTGCAAACGCAAGGCTTCTTCTGAAAAACTACGTCGCGGTGCAGGGATCCTTCCAGAGGAGCAACGGCATAGTTTTAGCTGGAAGGGCTTGGCAGAGCAGCCGGCGAGAAAAGGCCTCTTGCCATTCTCTTTTCTTTCTGCCTGAATGCGGTCAATTGGCACTTGCCAAAGCAAGGTTTCCCAGCACAAGCTACAAAGCAGCAGCTCTCTCCTGGCAGAGGAAATCCCATGCAGTGTTGCCCTGGCGAGATAGTGTTGCTACAGCGAGGCCCAGGGAAAACAGACTGCCTGGAGAAATCCTAGCAAAGCCCTGTGTTTCCCCACAGGAATGTATGTCAGTTTCAGTTCTTTGCCAGCGACGGAGCTCAGAGGCAACGTCAGATTGTGTGTATCTCAGTGAGAGAAAGAACACTGTGACTTCCCCCGTTCCTCTGACGAAAGCGGTTAGAGGGAGAAAAGCGTCCTTTGCTTTCGCTTTCCCGCAGTGAGCTCGGCAGATCTGCCCTTCGCGAAGGGCCGTTTTCCCCCGGAGAACTGCCTCGCGGTAGCCCTGTTCTGGAAGTGGAACGAGTATGCAGTGTTAGCGTTCAGCTATTGTGAAGGCTCGCTTTGGCCCAGGGCAAACGAAGCGCCGGGGGAAATCTTAGCAGAGCCCGGCGCCTTTCCACGGTTCAAAGCGTGGAACAGCAGACTCTTTTGCAAAGAAGAGAGCGCCCAGGCAACAGCAGCCTGCACGTTTCTCAGTGAAAGGGAGAACTTCCTAACTTCATCCAGTCCTCTGAGCAAAGCAGGCAGAGGGAGAGAAACTTTCTTTCCTTCCTCTTTCCTGCAACGAATTCCTCCTTTGCTCTTGCAAACGCAAGGCTTCTTCTGAAAAACTACGTCGCGGTGCAGGGATCCTTCCAGAGGAGCAACGGCATAGTTTTAGCTGGAAGGGCTTGGCAGAGCAGCCGGCGAGAAAAGGCCTCTTGCCATTCTCTTTTCTTTCTGCCTGAATGCGGTCAATTGGCACTTGCCAGGGCAAGGTTTCCCAGCACAAACTACAAAGCAGCAGCTCTCTCCTGGCAGAGGAAATCCCATGCAGTGTTGCCCTGGCGAGATAGTGTTGCTACAGCGAGGCCCAGGGAAAACAGACTGCCTAGAGAAATCCTAGCAAAGCCCTGTGTTTCCCCACAGGAATGTATGTCATTTTCAGTTCTTTGCCAGCAACGGAGCTCAGAGGCAACGTCAGACTGTGTGTATCTCAGTGAGAGAAAGAACACTGTGACTTCCCCCGTTCCTCTGACGAAAGCGGTTAGAGGGAGAAAAGCGTCCTTTGCTTTCGCTTTCCCGCAGTGAGCTCGGCAGATCTGCCCTTCGCGAAGGGCCGTTTTCCCCCGGAGAACTGCCTCGCGGTAGCCCTGTTCTGGAAGTGGAACGAGTATGCAGTGTTAGCGTTCAGCTATTGTGAAGGCTCGCTTTGGCCCAGGGCAAACGAAGCGCCGGGGGAAATCTTAGCAGAGCCCGGCGCCTTTCCACGGTTCAAAGCGTGGAACAGCAGACTCTTTTGCAAAGAAGAGAGCGCCCAGGCAACAGCAGCCTGCACGTTTCTCAGTGAAAGGGAGAACTTCCTAACTTCATCCAGTCCTCTGAGCAAAGCAGGCAGAGGGAGAGAAACTTTCTTTCCTTCCTCTTTCCTGCAACGAATTCCTCCTTTGCTCTTGCAAACGCAAGGCTTCTTCTGAAAAACTACGTCGCGGTGCAGGGATCCTTCCAGAGGAGCAACGGCATAGTTTTAGCTGGAAGGGCTTGGCAGAGCAGCCGGCGAGAAAAGGCCTCTTGCCATTCTCTTTTCTTTCTGCCTGAATGCGGTCAATTGGCACTTGCCAAAGCAAGGTTTCCCAGCACAAGCTACAAAGCAGCAGCTCTCTCCTGGCAGAGGAAATCCCATGCAGTGTTGCCCTGGCGAGATAGTGTTGCTACAGCGAGGCCCAGGGAAAACAGACTGCCTGGAGAAATCCTAGCAAAGCCCTGTGTTTCCCCACAGGAATGTATGTCAGTTTCAGTTCTTTGCCAGCGACGGAGCTCAGAGGCAACGTCAGATTGTGTGTATCTCAGTGAGAGAAAGAACACTGTGACTTCCCCCGTTCCTCTGACGAAAGCGGTTAGAGGGAGAAAAGCGTCCTTTGCTTTCGCTTTCCCGCAGTGAGCTCGGCAGATCTGCCCTTCGCGAAGGGCCGTTTTCCCCCGGAGAACTGCCTCGCGGTAGCCCTGTTCTGGAAGTGGAACGAGTATGCAGTGTTAGCGTTCAGCTATTGTGAAGGCTCGCTTTGGCCCAGGGCAAACGAAGCGCCGGGGGAAATCTTAGCAGAGCCCGGCGCCTTTCCACGGTTCAAAGCGTGGAACAGCAGACTCTTTTGCAAAGAAGAGAGCGCCCAGGCAACAGCAGCCTGCACGTTTCTCAGTGAAAGGGAGAACTTCCTAACTTCATCCAGTCCTCTGAGCAAAGCAGGCAGAGGGAGAGAAACTTTCTTTCCTTCCTCTTTCCTGCAACGAATTCCTCCTTTGCTCTTGCAAACGCAAGGCTTCTTCTGAAAAACTACGTCGCGGTGCAGGGATCCTTCCAGAGGAGCAACGGCATAGTTTTAGCTGGAAGGGCTTGTCAGAGCAGCCGGCGAGAAAAGGCCTCTTGCGATTCTCTTTTCTTTCTGCCTGAATGCGGTCAATTGGCACTTGCCAAAGCAAGGTTTCCCAGCACAAGCTACAAAGCAGCAGCTCTCTCCTGGCAGAGGAAATCCCATGCAGTGTTGCCCTGGCGAGATAGTGTTGCTACAGCGAGGCCCAGGGAAAACAGACTGCCTGGAGAAATCCTAGCAAAGCCCTGTGTTTCCCCACAGGAATGTATGTCAGTTTCAGTTCTTTGCCAGCGACGGAGCTCAGAGGCAACGTCAGATTGTGTGTATCTCAGTGAGAGAAAGAACACTGTGACTTCCCCCGTTCCTCTGACGAAAGCGGTTAGAGGGAGAAAAGCGTCCTTTGCTTTCGCTTTCCCGCAGTGAGCTCGGCAGATCTGCCCTTCGCGAAGGGCCGTTTTCCCCCGGAGAACTGCCTCGCGGTAGCCCTGTTCTGGAAGTGGAACGAGTATGCAGTGTTAGCGTTCAGCTATTGTGAAGGCTCGCTTTGGCCCAGGGCAAACGAAGCGCCGGGGGAAATCTTAGCAGAGCCCGGCGCCTTTCCACGGTTCAAAGCGTGGAACAGCAGACTCTTTTGCAAAGAAGAGAGCGCCCAGGCAACAGCAGCCTGCACGTTTCTCAGTGAAAGGGAGAACTTCCTAACTTCATCCAGTCCTCTGAGCAAAGCAGGCAGAGGGAGAGAAACTTTCTTTCCTTCCTCTTTCCTGCAACGAATTCCTCCTTTGCTCTTGCAAACGCAAGGCTTCTTCTGAAAAACTACGTCGCGGTGCAGGGATCCTTCCAGAGGAGCAACGGCATAGTTTTAGCTGGAAGGGCTTGGCAGAGCAGCCGGCGAGAAAAGGCCTCTTGCCATTCTCTTTTCTTTCTGCCTGAATGCGGTCAATTGGCACTTGCCAGGGCAAGGTTTCCCAGCACAAACTACAAAGCAGCAGCTCTCTCCTGGCAGAGGAAATCCCATGCAGTGTTGCCCTGGCGAGATAGTGTTGCTACAGCGAGGCCCAGGGAAAACAGACTGCCTAGAGAAATCCTAGCAAAGCCCTGTGTTTCCCCACAGGAATGTATGTCATTTTCAGTTCTTTGCCAGCAACGGAGCTCAGAGGCAACGTCAGACTGTGTGTATCTCAGTGAGAGAAAGAACACTGTGACTTCCCCCGTTCCTCTGACGAAAGCGGTTAGAGGGAGAAAAGCGTCCTTTGCTTTCGCTTTCCCGCAGTGAGCTCGGCAGATCTGCCCTTCGCGAAGGGCCGTTTTCCCCCGGAGAACTGCCTCGCGGTAGCCCTGTTCTGGAAGTGGAACGAGTATGCAGTGTTAGCGTTCAGCTATTGTGAAGGCTCGCTTTGGCCCAGGGCAAACGAAGCGCCGGGGGAAATCTTAGCAGAGCCCGGCGCCTTTCCACGGTTCAAAGCGTGGAACAGCAGACTCTTTTGCAAAGAAGAGAGCGCCCAGGCAACAGCAGCCTGCACGTTTCTCAGTGAAAGGGAGAACTTCCTAACTTCATCCAGTCCTCTGAGCAAAGCAGGCAGAGGGAGAGAAACTTTCTTTCCTTCCTCTTTCCTGCAACGAATTCCTCCTTTGCTCTTGCAAACGCAAGGCTTCTTCTGAAAAACTACGTCGCGGTGCAGGGATCCTTCCAGAGGAGCAACGGCATAGTTTTAGCTGGAAGGGCTTGGCAGAGCAGCCGGCGAGAAAAGGCCTCTTGCCATTCTCTTTTCTTTCTGCCTGAATGCGGTCAATTGGCACTTGCCAAAGCAAGGTTTCCCAGCACAAGCTACAAAGCAGCAGCTCTCTCCTGGCAGAGGAAATCCCATGCAGTGTTGCCCTGGCGAGATAGTGTTGCTACAGCGAGGCCCAGGGAAAACAGACTGCCTGGAGAAATCCTAGCAAAGCCCTGTGTTTCCCCACAGGAATGTATGTCAGTTTCAGTTCTTTGCCAGCGACGGAGCTCAGAGGCAACGTCAGATTGTGTGTATCTCAGTGAGAGAAAGAACACTGTGACTTCCCCCGTTCCTCTGACGAAAGCGGTTAGAGGGAGAAAAGCGTCCTTTGCTTTCGCTTTCCCGCAGTGAGCTCGGCAGATCTGCCCTTCGCGAAGGGCCGTTTTCCCCCGGAGAACTGCCTCGCGGTAGCCCTGTTCTGGAAGTGGAACGAGTATGCAGTGTTAGCGTTCAGCTATTGTGAAGGCTCGCTTTGGCCCAGGGCAAACGAAGCGCCGGGGGAAATCTTAGCAGAGCCCGGCGCCTTTCCACGGTTCAAAGCGTGGAACAGCAGACTCTTTTGCAAAGAAGAGAGCGCCCAGGCAACAGCAGCCTGCACGTTTCTCAGTGAAAGGGAGAACTTCCTAACTTCATCCAGTCCTCTGAGCAAAGCAGGCAGAGGGAGAGAAACTTTCTTTCCTTCCTCTTTCCTGCAACGAATTCCTCCTTTGCTCTTGCAAACGCAAGGCTTCTTCTGAAAAACTACGTCGCGGTGCAGGGATCCTTCCAGAGGAGCAACGGCATAGTTTTAGCTGGAAGGGCTTGGCAGAGCAGCCGGCGAGAAAAGGCCTCTTGCCATTCTCTTTTCTTTCTGCCTGAATGCGGTCAATTGGCACTTGCCAAAGCAAGGTTTCCCAGCACAAACTACAAAGCAGCAGCTCTCTCCTGGCAGAGGAAATCCCATGCAGTGTTGCCCTGGCGAGATAGTGTTGCTACAGCGAGGCCCAGGGAAAACAGACTGCCTAGAGAAATCCTAGCAAAGCCCTGTGTTTCCCCACAGGAATGTATGTCATTTTCAGTTCTTTGCCAGCAACGGAGCTCAGAGGCAACGTCAGACTGTGTGTATCTCAGTGAGAGAAAGAACACTGTGACTTCCCCCGTTCCTCTGACGAAAGCGGTTAGAGGGAGAAAAGCGTCTTTGCTTTCGCTTTCCCGCAGTGAGCTCGGCAGATCTGCCCTTCGCGAAGGGCCGTTTTCCCCCGGAGAACTGCCTCGCGGTAGCCCTGTTCTGGAAGTGGAACGAGTATGCAGTGTTAGCGTTCAGCTATTGTGAAGGCTCGCTTTGGCCCAGGGCAAACGAAGCGCCGGGGGAAATCTTAGCAGAGCCCGGCGCCTTTCCACGGTTCAAAGCGTGGAACAGCAGACTCTTTTGCAAAGAAGAGAGCGCCCAGGCAACAGCAGCCTGCACGTTTCTCAGTGAAAGGGAGAACTTCCTAACTTCATCCAGTCCTCTGAGCAAAGCAGGCAGAGGGAGAGAAACTTTCTTTCCTTCCTCTTTCCTGCAACGAATTCCTCCTTTGCTCTTGCAAACGCAAGGCTTCTTCTGAAAAACTACGTCGCGGTGCAGGGATCCTTCCAGAGGAGCAACGGCATAGTTTTAGCTGGAAGGGCTTGGCAGAGCAGCCGGCGAGAAAAGGCCTCTTGCCATTCTCTTTTCTTTCTGCCTGAATGCGGTCAATTGGCACTTGCCAAAGCAAGGTTTCCCAGCACAAGCTACAAAGCAGCAGCTCTCTCCTGGCAGAGGAAATCCCATGCAGTGTTGCCCTGGCGAGATAGTGTTGCTACAGCGAGGCCCAGGGAAAACACACTGCCTGGAGAAATCCTAGCAAAGCCCTGTGTTTCCCCACAGGAATGTATGTCAGTTTCAGTTCTTTGCCAGCGACGGAGCTCAGAGGCAACGTCAGATTGTGTGTATCTCAGTGAGAGAAAGAACACTGTGACTTCCCCCGTTCCTCTGACGAAAGCGGTTAGAGGGAGAAAAGCGTCCTTTGCTTTCGCTTTCCCGCAGTGAGCTCGGCAGATCTGCCCTTCGCGAAGGGCCGTTTTCCCCCGGAGAACTGCCTCGCGGTAGCCCTGTTCTGGAAGTGGAACGAGTATGCAGTGTTAGCGTTCAGCTATTGTGAAGGCTCGCTTTGGCCCAGGGCAAACGAAGCGCCGGGGGAAATCTTAGCAGAGCCCGGCGCCTTTCCACGGTTCAAAGCATGGAACAGCAGACTCTTTTGCAAAGAAGAGAGCGCCCAGGCAACAGCAGCCTGCACGTTTCTCAGTGAAAGGGAGAAATTCCTAACTTCATCCAGTCCTCTGAGCAAAGCAGGCAGAGGGAGAGAAACTTTCTTTCCTTCCTCTTTCCTGCAACGAATTCCTCCTTTGCTCTTGCAAACGCAAGGCTTCTTCTGAAAAACTACGTCGCGGTGCAGGGATCCTTCCAGAGGAGCAACGGCATAGTTTCAGCTGGAAGGGCTTGGCAGAGCAGCCGGCGAGAAAAGGCCTCTTGCCATTCTCTTTTCTTTCTGCCCGAATGCGGTCATTTGGCACTTGCCAAAGCAAGGTTTCCCAGCACAAGCTACAAAGCAGCAGCTGTCTCCTGGCACAGGAAATCCCATGCAGTGTTGCCCTGGCGAGATAGTGTTGCTACAGCGAGGCCCAGGGAAAACAGACTGCCTGGAGAAATCCTAGCAAAGCCCTGTGTTTCCCCACAGGAATGTATGTCAGTTTCAGTTCTTTGCCAGCGACGGAGCTCAGAGGCAACGTCAGATTGTGTGTATCTCAGTGAGAGAAAGAACACTGTGACTTCCCCCGTTCCTCTGACGAAAGCGGTTAGAGGGAGAAAAGCGTCTTTGCTTTCGCTTTCCCGCAGTGAGCTCGGCAGATCTGCCCTTCGCGAAGGGCCATTTTCCCCCGGAGAACTGCCTCGCGGTAGCCCTGTTCTGGAAGTGGAACGAGTATGCAGTGTTAGCGTTCAGCTATTGTGAAGGCTCGCTTTGGCCCAGGGCAAACGAAGCGCCGGGGGAAATCTTAGCAGAGCCCGGCGCCTTTCCACGGTTCAAAGCGTGGAACAGCAGACTCTTTTGCAAAGAAGAGAGCGCCCAGGCAACAGCAGCCTGCACGTTTCTCAGTGAAAGGGAGAACTTCCTAACTTCATCCAGTCCTCTGAGCAAAGCAGGCAGAGGGAGAGAAACTTTCTTTCCTTCCTCTTTCCTGCAACGAATTCCTCCTTTGCTCTTGCAAACGCAAGGCTTCTTCTGAAAAACTACGTCGCGGTGCAGGGATCCTTCCAGAGGAGCAACGGCATAGTTTTAGCTGGAAGGGCTTGGCAGAGCAGCCGGCGAGAAAAGGCCTCTTGCCATTCTCTTTTCTTTCTGCCTGAATGCGGTCAATTGGCACTTGCCAGGGCAAGGTTTCCCAGCACAAGCTACAAAGCAGCAGCTCTCTCCTGGCAGAGGAAATCCCATGCAGTGTTGCCCTGGCGAGATAGTGTTGCTACAGCGAGGCCCAGGGAAAACAGACTGCCTGGAGAAATCCTAGCAAAGCCCTGTGTTTCCCCACAGGAATGTATGTCAGTTTCAGTTCTTTGCCAGCGACGGAGCTCAGAGGCAACGTCAGATTGTGTGTATCTCAGTGAGAGAAAGAACACTGTGACTTCCCCCGTTCCTCTGACGAAAGCGGTTAGAGGGAGAAAAGCGTCCTTTGCTTTCGCTTTCCCGCAGTGAGCTCGGCAGATCTGCCCTTCGCGAAGGGCCGTTTTCCCCCGGAGAACTGCCTCGCGGTAGCCCTGTTCTGGAAGTGGAACGAGTATGCAGTGTTAGCGTTCAGCTATTGTGAAGGCTCGCTTTGGCCCAGGGCAAACGAAGCGCCGGGGGAAATCTTAGCAGAGCCCGGCGCCTTTCCACGGTTCAAAGCGTGGAACAGCAGACTCTTTTGCAAAGAAGAGAGCGCCCAGGCAACAGCAGCCTGCACGTTTCTCAGTGAAAGGGAGAAATTCCTAACTTCATCCAGTCCTCTGAGCAAAGCAGGCAGAGGGAGAGAAACTTTCTTTCCTTCCTCTTTCCTGCAACGAATTCCTCCTTTGCTCTTGCAAACGCAAGGCTTCTTCTGAAAAACTACGTCGCGGTGCAGGGATCCTTCCAGAGGAGCAACGGCATAGTTTCAGCTGGAAGGGCTTGGCAGAGCAGCCGGCGAGAAAATGCCTCTTGCCATTCTCTTTTCTTTCTGCCCGAATGCGGTCATTTGGCACTTGCCAAAGCAAGGTTTCCCAGCACAAGCTACAAAGCAGCAGCTCTCTCCTGGCAGAGGAAATCCCATGCAGTGTTGCCCTGGCGAGATAGTGTTGCTACAGCGAGGCCCAGGGAAAACAGACTGCCTGGAGAAATCCTAGCAAAGCCCTGTGTTTCCCCACAGGAATGTATGTCAGTTTCAGTTCTTTGTCAGCGACGGAGCTCAGAGGCAACGTCAGATTGTGTGTATCTCAGTGAGAGAAAGAACACTGTGACTTCCCCCGTTCCTCTGACGAAAGCGGTTAGAGGGAGAAAAGCGTCTTTGCTTTCGCTTTCCCGCAGTGAGCTCGGCAGATCTGCCCTTCGCGAAGGGCCGTTTTCCCCCGGAGAACTGCCTCGCGGTAGCCCTGTTCTGGAAGTGGAACGAGTATGCAGTGTTAGCGTTCAGCTATTGTGAAGGCTCGCTTTGGCCCAGGGCAAACGAAGCGCCGGGGGAAATCTTAGCAGAGCCCGGCGCCTTTCCACGGTTCAAAGCGTGGAACAGCAGACTCTTTTGCAAAGAAGAGAGCGCCCAGGCAACAGCAGCCTGCACGTTTCTCAGTGAAAGGGAGAACTTCCTAACTTCATCCAGTCCTCTGAGCAAAGCAGGCAGAGGGAGAGAAACTTTCTTTCCTTCCTCTTTCCTGCAACGAATTCCTCCTTTGCTCTTGCAAACGCAAGGCTTCTTCTGAAAAACTACGTCGCGGTGCAGGGATCCTTCCAGAGGAGCAACGGCATAGTTTTAGCTGGAAGGGCTTGGCAGAGCAGCCGGCGAGAAAAGGCCTCTTGCGATTCTCTTTTCTTTCTGCCTGAATGCGGTCAATTGGCACTTGCCAAAGCAAGGTTTCCCAGCACAAACTACAAAGCAGCAGCTCTCTCCTGGCAGAGGAAATCCCATGCAGTGTTGCCCTGGCGAGATAGTGTTGCTACAGCGAGGCCCAGGGAAAACAGACTGCCTAGAGAAATCCTAGCAAAGCCCTGTGTTTCCCCACAGGAATGTATGTCATTTTCAGTTCTTTGCCAGCAACGGAGCTCAGAGGCAACGTCAGATTGTGTGTATCTCAGTGAGAGAAAGAACACTGTGACTTCCCCCGTTCCTCTGACGAAAGCGGTTAGAGGGAGAAAAGCGTCTTTGCTTTCGCTTTCCCGCAGTGAGCTCGGCAGATCTGCCCTTCGCGAAGGGCCGTTTTCCCCCGGAGAACTGCCTCGCGGTAGCCCTGTTCTGGAAGTGGAACGAGTATGCAGTGTTAGCGTTCAGCTATTGTGAAGGCTCGCTTTGGCCCAGGGCAAACGAAGCGCCGGGGGAAATCTTAGCAGAGCCCGGCGCCTTTCCACGGTTCAAAGCGTGGAACAGCAGACTCTTTTGCAAAGAAGAGAGCGCCCAGGCAACAGCAGCCTGCACGTTTCTCAGTGAAAGGGAGAACTTCCTAACTTCATCCAGTCCTCTGAGCAAAGCAGGCAGAGGGAGAGAAACTTTCTTTCCTTCCTCTTTCCTGCAACGAATTCCTCCTTTGCTCTTGCAAACGCAAGGCTTCTTCTGAAAAACTACGTCGCGGTGCAGGGATCCTTCCAGAGGAGCAACGGCATAGTTTTAGCTGGAAGGGCTTGGCAGAGCAGCCGGCGAGAAAAGGCCTCTTGCCATTCTCTTTTCTTTCTGCCTGAATGCGGTCAATTGGCACTTGCCAGGGCAAGGTTTCCCAGCACAAACTACAAAGCAGCAGCTCTCTCCTGGCAGAGGAAATCCCATGCAGTGTTGCCCTGGCGAGATAGTGTTGCTACAGCGAGGCCCAGGGAAAACAGACTGCCTGGAGAAATCCTAGCAAAGCCCTGTGTTTCCCCACAGGAATGTATGTCAGTTTCAGTTCTTTGTCAGCAACGGAGCTCAGAGGCAACGTCAGATTGTGTGTATCTCAGTGAGAGAAAGAACACTGTGACTTCCCCCGTTCCTCTGACGAAAGCGGTTAGAGGGAGAAAAGCGTCTTTGCTTTCGCTTTCCCGCAGTGAGCTCGGCAGATCTGCCCTTCGCGAAGGGCCGTTTTCCCCCGGAGAACTGCCTCGCGGTAGCCCTGTTCTGGAAGTGGAACGAGTATGCAGTGTTAGCGTTCAGCTATTGTGAAGGCTCGCTTTGGCCCAGGGCAAACGAAGCGCCGGGGGAAATCTTAGCAGAGCCCGGCGCCTTTCCACGGTTCAAAGCGTGGAACAGCAGACTCTTTTGCAAAGAAGAGAGCGCCCAGGCAACAGCAGCCTGCACGTTTCTCAGTGAAAGGGAGAACTTCCTAACTTCATCCAGTCCTCTGAGCAAAGCAGGCAGAGGGAGAGAAACTTTCTTTCCTTCCTCTTTCCTGCAACGAATTCCTCCTTTGCTCTTGCAAACGCAAGGCTTCTTCTGAAAAACTACGTCGCGGTGCAGGGATCCTTCCAGAGGAGCAACGGCATAGTTTTAGCTGGAAGGGCTTGGCAGAGCAGCCGGCGAGAAAAGGCCTCTTGCCATTCTCTTTTCTTTCTGCCTGAATGCGGTCAATTGGCACTTGCCAAAGCAAGGTTTCCCAGCACAAGCTACAAAGCAGCAGCTCTCTCCTGGCAGAGGAAATCCCATGCAGTGTTGCCCTGGCGAGATAGTGTTGCTACAGCGAGGCCCAGGGAAAACAGACTGCCTAGAGAAATCCTAGCAAAGCCCTGTGTTTCCCCACAGGAATGTATGTCAGTTTCAGTTCTTTGTCAGCGACGGAGCTCAGAGGCAACGTCAGATTGTGTGTATCTCAGTGAGAGAAAGAACACTGTGACTTCCCCCGTTCCTCTGACGAAAGCGGTTAGAGGGAGAAAAGCGTCCTTTGCTTTCGCTTTCCCGCAGTGAGCTCGGCAGATCTGCCCTTCGCGAAGGGCCGTTTTCCCCCGGAGAACTGCCTCGCGGTAGCCCTGTTCTGGAAGTGGAACGAGTATGCAGTGTTAGCGTTCAGCTATTGTGAAGGCTCGCTTTGGCCCAGGGCAAACGAAGCGCCGGGGGAAATCTTAGCAGAGCCCGGCGCCTTTCCACGGTTCAAAGCGTGGAACTGCAGACTCTTTTGCAAAGAAGAGAGCGCCCAGGCAACAGCAGCCTGCACGTTTCTCAGTGAAAGGGAGAACTTCCTAACTTCATCCAGTCCTCTGAGCAAAGCAGGCAGAGGGAGAGATACTTTCTTTCCTTCCTCTTTCCTGCAACGAATTCCTCCTTTGCTCTTGCAAACGCAAGGCTTCTTCTGAAAAACTACGTCGCGGTGCAGGGATCCTTCCAGAGGAGCAACGGCATAGTTTTAGCTGGAAGGGCTTGGCAGAGCAGCCGGCGAGAAAAGGCCTCTTGCCATTCTCTTTTCTTTCTGCCTGAATGCGGTCAATTGGCACTTGCCAAAGCAAGGTTTCCCAGCACAAGCTACAAAGCAGCAGCTCTCTCCTGGCAGAGGAAATCCCATGCAGTGTTGCCCTGGCGAGATAGTGTTGCTACAGCGAGGCCCAGGGAAAACAGACTGCCTGGAGAAATCCTAGCAAAGCCCTGTGTTTCCCCACAGGAATGTATGTCAGTTTCAGTTCTTTGCCAGCGACGGAGCTCAGAGGCAACGTCAGATTGTGTGTATCTCAGTGAGAGAAAGAACACTGTGACTTCCCCCGTTCCTCTGACGAAAGCGGTTAGAGGGAGAAAAGCGTCTTTGCTTTCGCTTTCCCGCAGTGAGCTCGGCAGATCTGCCCTTCGCGAAGGGCCGTTTTCCCCCGGAGAACTGCCTCGCGGTAGCCCTGTTCTGGAAGTGGAACGAGTATGCAGTGTTAGCGTTCAGCTATTGTGAAGGCTCGCTTTGGCCCAGGGCAAACGAAGCGCCGGGGGAAATCTTAGCAGAGCCCGGCGCCTTTCCACGGTTCAAAGCGTGGAACAGCAGACTCTTTTGCAAAGAAGAGAGCGCCCAGGCAACAGCAGCCTGCACGTTTCTCAGTGAAAGGGAGAACTTCCTAACTTCATCCAGTCCTCTGAGCAAAGCAGGCAGAGGGAGAGAAACTTTCTTTCCTTCCTCTTTCCTGCAACGAATTCCTCCTTTGCTCTTGCAAACGCAAGGCTTCTTCTGAAAAACTACGTCGCGGTGCAGGGATCCTTCCAGAGGAGCAACGGCATAGTTTTAGCTGGAAGGGCTTGGCAGAGCAGCCGGCGAGAAAAGGCCTCTTGCCATTCTCTTTTCTTTCTGCCTGAATGCGGTCAATTGGCACTTGCCAAAGCAAGGTTTCCCAGCACAAGCTACAAAGCAGCAGCTCTCTCCTGGCAGAGGAAATCCCATGCAGTGTTGCCCTGGCGAGATAGTGTTGCTACAGCGAGGCCCAGGGAAAACAGACTGCCTGGAGAAATCCTAGCAAAGCCCTGTGTTTCCCCACAGGAATGTATGTCAGTTTCAGTTCTTTGCCAGCGACGGAGCTCAGAGGCAACGTCAGATTGTGTGTATCTCAGTGAGAGAAAGAACACTGTGACTTCCCCCGTTCCTCTGACGAAAGCGGTTAGAGGGAGAAAAGCGTCCTTTGCTTTCGCTTTCCCGCAGTGAGCTCGGCAGATCTGCCCTTCGCGAAGGGCCGTTTTCCCCTGGAGAACTGCCTCGCGGTAGCCCTGTTCTGGAAGTGGAACGAGTATGCAGTGTTAGCGTTCAGCTATTGTGAAGGCTCGCTTTGGCCCAGGGCAAACGAAGCGCCGGGGGAAATCTTAGCAGAGCCCGGCGCCTTTCCACGGTTCAAAGCGTGGAACAGCAGACTCTTTTGCAAAGAAGAGAGCGCCCAGGCAACAGCAGCCTGCACGTTTCTCAGTGAAAGGGAGAACTTCCTAACTTCATCCAGTCCTCTGAGCAAAGCAGGCAGAGGGAGAGAAACTTTCTTTCCTTCCTCTTTCCTGCAACGAATTCCTCCTTTGCTCTTGCAAACGCAAGGCTTCTTCTGAAAAACTACGTCGCGGTGCAGGGATCCTTCCAGAGGAGCAACGGCATAGTTTTAGCTGGAAGGGCTTGGCAGAGCAGCCGGCGAGAAAAGGCCTCTTGCCATTCTCTTTTCTTTCTGCCTGAATGCGGTCAATTGGCACTTGCCAAAGCAAGGTTTCCCAGCACAAGCTACAAAGCAGCAGCTCTCTCCTGGCAGAGGAAATCCCATGCAGTGTTGCCCTGGCGAGATAGTGTTGCTACAGCGAGGCCCAGGGAAAACAGACTGCCTAGAGAAATCCTAGCAAAGCCCTGTGTTTCCCCACAGGAATGTATGTCATTTTCAGTTCTTTGCCAGCAACGGAGCTCAGAGGCAACGTCAGACTGTGTGTATCTCAGTGAGAGAAAGAACACTGTGACTTCCCCCGTTCCTCTGACGAAAGCGGTTAGAGGGAGAAAAGCGTCTTTGCTTTCGCTTTCCCGCAGTGAGCTCGGCAGATCTGCCCTTCGCGAAGGGCCGTTTTCCCCCGGAGAACTGCCTCGCGGTAGCCCTGTTCTGGAAGTGGAACGAGTATGCAGTGTTAGCGTTCAGCTATTGTGAAGGCTCGCTTTGGCCCAGGGCAAACGAAGCGCCGGGGGAAATCTTAGCAGAGCCCGGCGCCTTTCCACGGTTCAAAGCGTGGAACAGCAGACTCTTTTGCAAAGAAGAGAGCGCCCAGGCAACAGCAGCCTGCACGTTTCTCAGTGAAAGGGAGAACTTCCTAACTTCATCCAGTCCTCTGAGCAAAGCAGGCAGAGGGAGAGAAACTTTCTTTCCTTCCTCTTTCCTGCAACGAATTCCTCCTTTGCTCTTGCAAACGCAAGGCTTCTTCTGAAAAACTACGTCGCGGTGCAGGGATCCTTCCAGAGGAGCAACGGCATAGTTTTAGCTGGAAGGGCTTGGCAGAGCAGCCGGCGAGAAAAGGCCTCTTGCGATTCTCTTTTCTTTCTGCCTGAATGCGGTCAATTGGCACTTGCCAAAGCAAGGTTTCCCAGCACAAGCTACAAAGCAGCAGCTCTCTCCTGGCAGAGGAAATCCCATGCAGTGTTGCCCTGGCGAGATAGTGTTGCTACAGCGAGGCCCAGGGAAAACAGACTGCCTGGAGAAATCCTAGCAAAGCCCTGTGTTTCCCCACAGGAATGTATGTCAGTTTCAGTTCTTTGCCAGCGACGGAGCTCAGAGGCAACGTCAGATTGTGTGTATCTCAGTGAGAGAAAGAACACTGTGACTTCCCCCGTTCCTCTGACGAAAGCGGTTAGAGGGAGAAAAGCGTCCTTTGCTTTCGCTTTCCCGCAGTGAGCTCGGCAGATCTGCCCTTCGCGAAGGGCCGTTTTCCCCCGGAGAACTGCCTCGCGGTAGCCCTGTTCTGGAAGTGGAACGAGTATGCAGTGTTAGCGTTCAGCTATTGTGAAGGCTCGCTTTGGCCCAGGGCAAACGAAGCGCCGGGGGAAATCTTAGCAGAGCCCGGCGCCTTTCCACGGTTCAAAGCGTGGAACAGCAGACTCTTTTGCAAAGAAGAGAGCGCCCAGGCAACAGCAGCCTGCACGTTTCTCAGTGAAAGGGAGAAATTCCTAACTTCATCCAGTCCTCTGAGCAAAGCAGGCAGAGGGAGAGAAACTTTCTTTCCTTCCTCTTTCCTGCAACGAATTCCTCCTTTGCTCTTGCAAACGCAAGGCTTCTTCTGAAAAACTACGTCGCGGTGCAGGGATCCTTCCAGAGGAGCAACGGCATAGTTTCAGCTGGAAGGGCTTGGCAGAGCAGCCGGCGAGAAAAGGCCTCTTGCCATTCTCTTTTCTTTCTGCCCGAATGCGGTCATTTGGCACTTGCCAAAGCAAGGTTTCCCAGCACAAGCTACAAAGCAGCAGCTGTCTCCTGGCACAGGAAATCCCATGCAGTGTTGCCCTGGCGAGATAGTGTTGCTACAGCGAGGCCCAGGGAAAACAGACTGCCTGGAGAAATCCTAGCAAAGCCCTGTGTTTCCCCACAGGAATGTATGTCAGTTTCAGTTCTTTGCCAGCGACGGAGCTCAGAGGCAACGTCAGATTGTGTGTATCTCAGTGAGAGAAAGAACACTGTGACTTCCCCCGTTCCTCTGACGAAAGCGGTTAGAGGGAGAAAAGCGTCTTTGCTTTCGCTTTCCCGCAGTGAGCTCGGCAGATCTGCCCTTCGCGAAGGGCCGTTTTCCCCCGGAGAACTGCCTCGCGGTAGCCCTGTTCTGGAAGTGGAACGAGTATGCAGTGTTAGCGTTCAGCTATTGTGAAGGCTCGCTTTGGCCCAGGGCAAACGAAGCGCCGGGGGAAATCTTAGCAGAGCCCGGCGCCTTTCCACGGTTCAAAGCGTGGAACAGCAGACTCTTTTGCAAAGAAGAGAGCGCCCAGGCAACAGCAGCCTGCACGTTTCTCAGTGAAAGGGAGAACTTCCTAACTTCATCCAGTCCTCTGAGCAAAGCAGGCAGAGGGAGAGAAACTTTCTTTCCTTCCTCTTTCCTGCAACGAATTCCTCCTTTGCTCTTGCAAACGCAAGGCTTCTTCTGAAAAACTACGTCGCGGTGCAGGGATCCTTCCAGAGGAGCAACGGCATAGTTTTAGCTGGAAGGGCTTGGCAGAGCAGCCGGCGAGAAAAGGCCTCTTGCCATTCTCTTTTCTTTCTGCCTGAATGCGGTCAATTGGCACTTGCCAGGGCAAGGTTTCCCAGCACAAACTACAAAGCAGCAGCTCTCTCCTGGCAGAGGAAATCCCATGCAGTGTTGCCCTGGCGAGATAGTGTTGCTACAGCGAGGCCCAGGGAAAACAGACTGCCTAGAGAAATCCTAGCAAAGCCCTGTGTTTCCCCACAGGAATGTATGTCATTTTCAGTTCTTTGCCAGCAACGGAGCTCAGAGGCAACGTCAGACTGTGTGTATCTCAGTGAGAGAAAGAACACTGTGACTTCCCCCGTTCCTCTGACGAAAGCGGTTAGAGGGAGAAAAGCGTCTTTGCTTTCGCTTTCCCGCAGTGAGCTCGGCAGATCTGCCCTTCGCGAAGGGCCGTTTTCCCCCGGAGAACTGCCTCGCGGTAGCCCTGTTCTGGAAGTGGAACGAGTATGCAGTGTTAGCGTTCAGCTATTGTGAAGGCTCGCTTTGGCCCAGGGCAAACGAAGCGCCGGGGGAAATCTTAGCAGAGCCCGGCGCCTTTCCACGGTTCAAAGCGTGGAACAGCAGACTCTTTTGCAAAGAAGAGAGCGCCCAGGCAACAGCAGCCTGCACGTTTCTCAGTGAAAGGGAGAACTTCCTAACTTCATCCAGTCCTCTGAGCAAAGCAGGCAGAGGGAGAGAAACTTTCTTTCCTTCCTCTTTCCTGCAACGAATTCCTCCTTTGCTCTTGCAAACGCAAGGCTTCTTCTGAAAAACTACGTCGCGGTGCAGGGATCCTTCCAGAGGAGCAACGGCATAGTTTTAGCTGGAAGGGCTTGGCAGAGCAGCCGGCGAGAAAAGGCCTCTTGCCATTCTCTTTTCTTTCTGCCTGAATGCGGTCAATTGGCACTTGCCAAAGCAAGGTTTCCCAGCACAAGCTACAAAGCAGCAGCTCTCTCCTGGCAGAGGAAATCCCATGCAGTGTTGCCCTGGCGAGATAGTGTTGCTACAGCGAGGCCCAGGGAAAACAGACTGCCTAGAGAAATCCTAGCAAAGCCCTGTGTTTCCCCACAGGACTGTATGTCATTTTCAGTTCTTTGCCAGCGACGGAGCTCAGAGGCAACGTCAGATTGTGTGTATCTCAGTGAGAGAAAGAACACTGTGACTTCCCCCGTTCCTCTGACGAAAGCGGTTAGCGGGAGAAAAGCGTCCTTTGCTTTCGCTTTCCCGCAGTGAGCTCGGCAGATCTGCCCTTCGCGAAGGGCCGTTTTCCCCCGGAGAACTGCCTCGCGGTAGCCCTGTTCTGGAAGTGGAACGAGTATGCAGTGTTAGCGTTCAGCTATTGTGAAGGCTCGCTTTGGCCCAGGGCAAACGAAGCGCCGGGGGAAATCTTAGCAGAGCCCGGCGCCTTTCCACGGTTCAAAGCGTGGAACAGCAGACTCTTTTGCAAAGAAGAGAGCGCCCAGGCAACAGCAGCCTGCACGTTTCTCAGTGAAAGGGAGAAATTCCTAACTTCATCCAGTCCTCTGAGCAAAGCAGGCAGAGGGAGAGAAACTTTCTTTCCTTCCTCTTTCCTGCAACGAATTCCTCCTTTGCTCTTGCAAACGCAAGGCTTCTTCTGAAAAACTACGTCGCGGTGCAGGGATCCTTCCAGAGGAGCAACGGCATAGTTTCAGCTGGAAGGGCTTGGCAGAGCAGCCGGCGAGAAAAGGCCTCTTGCCATTCTCTTTTCTTTCTGCCCGAATGCGGTCATTTGGCACTTGCCAAAGCAAGGTTTCCCAGCACAAGCTACAAAGCAGCAGCTGTCTCCTGGCACAGGAAATCCCATGCAGTGTTGCCCTGGCGAGATAGTGTTGCTACAGCGAGGCCCAGGGAAAACAGACTGCCTGGAGAAATCCTAGCAAAGCCCTGTGTTTCCCCACAGGAATGTATGTCAGTTTCAGTTCTTTGCCAGCGACGGAGCTCAGAGGCAACGTCAGATTGTGTGTATCTCAGTGAGAGAAAGAACACTGTGACTTCCCCCGTTCCTCTGACGAAAGCGTTTAGAGGGAGAAAAGCGTCTTTGCTTTCGCTTTCCCGCAGTGAGCTCGGCAGATCTGCCCTTCGCGAAGGGCCGTTTTCCCCCGGAGAACTGCCTCGCGGTAGCCCTGTTCTGGAAGTGGAACGAGTATGCAGTGTTAGCGTTCAGCTATTGTGAAGGCTCGCTTTGGCCCAGGGCAAACGAAGCGCCGGGGGAAATCTTAGCAGAGCCCGGCGCCTTTCCACGGTTCAAAGCGTGGAACAGCAGACTCTTTTGCAAAGAAGAGAGCGCCCAGGCAACAGCAGCCTGCACGTTTCTCAGTGAAAGGGAGAACTTCCTAACTTCATCCAGTCCTCTGAGCAAAGCAGGCAGAGGGAGAGAAACTTTCTTTCCTTCCTCTTTCCTGCAACGAATTCCTCCTTTGCTCTTGCAAACGCAAGGCTTCTTCTGAAAAACTACGTCGCGGTGCAGGGATCCTTCCAGAGGAGCAACGGCATAGTTTTAGCTGGAAGGGCCTGGCAGAGCAGCCGGCGAGAAAAGGCCTCTTGCCATTCTCTTTTCTTTCTGCCTGAATGCGGTCAATTGGCACTTGCCAAAGCAAGGTTTCCCAGCACAAGCTACAAAGCAGCAGCTCTCTCCTGGCAGAGGAAATCCCATGCAGTGTTGCCCTGGCGAGATAGTGTTGCTACAGCGAGGCCCAGGGAAAACAGACTGCCTGGAGAAATCCTAGCAAAGCCCTGTGTTTCCCCACAGGAATGTATGTCAGTTTCAGTTCTTTGCCAGCGACGGAGCTCAGAGGCAACGTCAGATTGTGTGTATCTCAGTGAGAGAAAGAACACTGTGACTTCCCCCGTTCCTCTGACGAAAGCGGTTAGAGGGAGAAAAGCGTCCTTTGCTTTCGCTTTCCCGCAGTGAGCTCGGCAGATCTGCCCTTCGCGAAGGGCCGTTTTCCCCCGGAGAACTGCCTCGCGGTAGCCCTGTTCTGGAAGTGGAACGAGTATGCAGTGTTAGCGTTCAGCTATTGTGAAGGCTCGCTTTGGCCCAGGGCAAACGAAGCGCCGGGGGAAATCTTAGCAGAGCCCGGCGCCTTTCCACGGTTCAAAGCGTGGAACAGCAGACTCTTTTGCAAAGAAGAGAGCGCCCAGGCAACAGCAGCCTGCACGTTTCTCAGTGAAAGGGAGAACTTCCTAACTTCATCCAGTCCTCTGAGCAAAGCAGGCAGAGGGAGAGAAACTTTCTTTCCTTCCTCTTTCCTGCAACGAATTCCTCCTTTGCTCTTGCAAACGCAAGGCTTCTTCTGAAAAACTACGTCGCGGTGCAGGGATCCTTCCAGAGGAGCAACGGCATAGTTTTAGCTGGAAGGGCTTGGCAGAGCAGCCGGCGAGAAAAGGCCTCTTGCCATTCTCTTTTCTTTCTGCCTGAATGCGGTGAATTGGCACTTGCCTGGGCAAGGTTTCCCAGCACAAACTACAAAGCAGCAGCTCTCTCCTGGCAGAGGAAATCCCATGCAGTGTTGCCCTGGCGAGATAGTGTTGCTACAGCGAGGCCCAGGGAAAACAGACTGCCTAGAGAAATCCTAGCAAAGCCCTGTGTTTCCCCACAGGAATGTATGTCATTTTCAGTTCTTTGCCAGCAACGGAGCTCAGAGGCAACGTCAGACTGTGTGTATCTCAGTGAGAGAAAGAACACTGTGACTTCCCCCGTTCCTCTGACGAAAGCGGTTAGAGGGAGAAAAGCGTCTTTGCTTTCGCTTTCCCGCAGTGAGCTCGGCAGATCTGCCCTTCGCGAAGGGCCGTTTTCCCCCGGAGAACTGCCTCGCGGTAGCCCTGTTCTGGAAGTGGAACGAGTATGCAGTGTTAGCGTTCAGCTATTGTGAAGGCTCGCTTTGGCCCAGGGCAAACGAAGCGCCGGGGGAAATCTTAGCAGAGCCCGGCGCCTTTCCACGGTTCAAAGCGTGGAACAGCAGACTCTTTTGCAAAGAAGAGAGCGCCCAGGCAACAGCAGCCTGCACGTTTCTCAGTGAAAGGGAGAACTTCCTAACTTCATCCAGTCCTCTGAGCAAAGCAGGCAGAGGGAGAGAAACTTTCTTTCCTTCCTCTTTCCTGCAACGAATTCCTCCTTTGCTCTTGCAAACGCAAGGCTTCTTCTGAAAAACTACGTCGCGGTGCAGGGATCCTTCCAGAGGAGCAACGGCATAGTTTTAGCTGGAAGGGCTTGGCAGAGCAGCCGGCGAGAAAAGGCCTCTTGCGATTCTCTTTTCTTTCTGCCTGAATGCGGTCAATTGGCACTTGCCAAAGCAAGGTTTCCCAGCACAAGCTACAAAGCAGCAGCTCTCTCCTGGCAGAGGAAATCCCATGCAGTGTTGCCCTGGCGAGATAGTGTTGCTACAGCGAGGCCCAGGGAAAACAGACTGCCTGGAGAAATCCTAGCAAAGCCCTGTGTTTCCCCACAGGAATGTATGTCAGTTTCAGTTCTTTGCCAGCGACGGAGCTCAGAGGCAACGTCAGATTGTGTGTATCTCAGTGAGAGAAAGAACACTGTGACTTCCCCCGTTCCTCTGACGAAAGCGGTTAGAGGGAGAAAAGCGTCCTTTGCTTTCGCTTTCCCGCAGTGAGCTCGGCAGATCTGCCCTTCGCGAAGGGCCGTTTTCCCCCGGAGAACTGCCTCGCGGTAGCCCTGTTCTGGAAGTGGAACGAGTATGCAGTGTTAGCGTTCAGCTATTGTGAAGGCTCGCTTTGGCCCAGGGCAAACGAAGCGCCGGGGGAAATCTTAGCAGAGCCCGGCGCCTTTCCACGGTTCAAAGCGTGGAACAGCAGACTCTTTTGCAAAGAAGAGAGCGCCCAGGCAACAGCAGCCTGCACGTTTCTCAGTGAAAGGGAGAAATTCCTAACTTCATCCAGTCCTCTGAGCAAAGCAGGCAGAGGGAGAGAAACTTTCTTTCCTTCCTCTTTCCTGCAACGAATTCCTCCTTTGCTCTTGCAAACGCAAGGCTTCTTCTGAAAAACTACGTCGCGGTGCAGGGATCCTTCCAGAGGAGCAACGGCATAGTTTCAGCTGGAAGGGCTTGGCAGAGCAGCCGGCGAGAAAAGGCCTCTTGCCATTCTCTTTTCTTTCTGCCTGAATGCGGTCAATTGGCACTTGCCAAAGCAAGGTTTCCCAGCACAAGCTACAAAGCAGCAGCTCTCTCCTGGCAGAGGAAATCCCATGCAGTGTTGCCCTGGCGAGATAGTGTTGCTACAGCGAGGCCCAGGGAAAACAGACTGCCTGGAGAAATCCTAGCAAAGCCCTGTGTTTCCCCACAGGAATGTATGTCAGTTTCAGTTCTTTGCCAGCGACGGAGCTCAGAGGCAACGTCAGATTGTGTGTATCTCAGTGAGAGAAAGAACACTGTGACTTCCCCCGTTCCTCTGACGAAAGCGGTTAGAGGGAGAAAAGCGTCTTTGCTTTCGCTTTCCCGCAGTGAGCTCGGCAGATCTGCCCTTCGCGAAGGGCCGTTTTCCCCCGGAGAACTGCCTCGCGGTAGCCCTGTTCTGGAAGTGGAACGAGTATGCAGTGTTAGCGTTCAGCTATTGTGAAGGCTCGCTTTGGCCCAGGGCAAACGAAGCGCCGGGGGAAATCTTAGCAGAGCCCGGCGCCTTTCCACGGTTCAAAGCGTGGAACAGCAGACTCTTTTGCAAAGAAGAGAGCGCCCAGGCAACAGCAGCCTGCACGTTTCTCAGTGAAAGGGAGAACTTCCTAACTTCATCCAGTCCTCTGAGCAAAGCAGGCAGAGGGAGAGAAACTTTCTTTCCTTCCTCTTTCCTGCAACGAATTCCTCCTTTGCTCTTGCAAACGCAAGGCTTCTTCTGAAAAACTACGTCGCGGTGCAGGGATCCTTCCAGAGGAGCAACGGCATAGTTTTAGCTGGAAGGGCTTGGCAGAGCAGCCGGCGAGAAAAGGCCTCTTGCGATTCTCTTTTCTTTCTGCCTGAATGCGGTCAATTGGCACTTGCCAAAGCAAGGTTTCCCAGCACAAGCTACAAAGCAGCAGCTCTCTCCTGGCAGAGGAAATCCCATGCAGTGTTGCCCTGGCGAGATAGTGTTGCTACAGCGAGGCCCAGGGAAAACAGACTGCCTGGAGAAATCCTAGCAAAGCCCTGTGTTTCCCCACAGGAATGTATGTCAGTTTCAGTTCTTTGCCAGCGACGGAGCTCAGAGGCAACGTCAGATTGTGTGTATCTCAGTGAGAGAAAGAACACTGTGACTTCCCCCGTTCCTCTGACGAAAGCGGTTAGAGGGAGAAAAGCGTCTTTGCTTTCGCTTTCCCGCAGTGAGCTCGGCAGATCTGCCCTTCGCGAAGGGCCGTTTTCCCCCGGAGAACTGCCTCGCGGTAGCCCTGTTCTGGAAGTGGAACGAGTATGCAGTGTTAGCGTTCAGCTATTGTGAAGGCTCGCTTTGGCCCAGGGCAAACGAAGCGCCGGGGGAAATCTTAGCAGAGCCCGGCGCCTTTCCACGGTTCAAAGCGTGGAACAGCAGACTCTTTTGCAAAGAAGAGAGCGCCCAGGCAACAGCAGCCTGCACGTTTCTCAGTGAAAGGGAGAACTTCCTAACTTCATCCAGTCCTCTGAGCAAAGCAGGCAGAGGGAGAGAAACTTTCTTTCCTTCCTCTTTCCTGCAACGAATTCCTCCTTTGCTCTTGCAAACGCAAGGCTTCTTCTGAAAAACTACGTCGCGGTGCAGGGATCCTTCCAGAGGAGCAACGGCATAGTTTTAGCTGGAAGGGCTTGGCAGAGCAGCCGGCGAGAAAAGGCCTCTTGCCATTCTCTTTTCTTTCTGCCTGAATGCGGTCAATTGGCACTTGCCAAAGAAAGGTTTCCCAGCACAAGCTACAAAGCAGCAGCTCTCTCCTGGCAGAGGAAATCCCATGCAGTGTTGCCCTGGCGAGATAGTGTTGCTACAGCGAGGCCCAGGGAAAACAGACTGCCTGGAGAAATCCTAGCAAAGCCCTGTGTTTCCCCACAGGAATGTATGTCAGTTTCAGTTCTTTGCCAGCGACGGAGCTCAGAGGCAACGTCAGATTGTGTGTATCTCAGTGAGAGAAAGAACACTGTGACTTCCCCCGTTCCTCTGACGAAAGCGGTTAGAGGGAGAAAAGCGTCCTTTGCTTTCGCTTTCCCGCAGTGAGCTCGGCAGATCTGCCCTTCGCGAAGGGCCGTTTTCCCCCGGAGAACTGCCTCGCGGTAGCCCTGTTCTGGAAGTGGAACGAGTATGCAGTGTTAGCGTTCAGCTATTGTGAAGGCTCGCTTTGGCCCAGGGCAAACGAAGCACCGGGGGAAATCTTAGCAGAGCCCGGCGCCTTTCCACGGTTCAAAGCGTGGAACAGCAGACTCTTTTGCAAAGAAGAGAGCGCCCAGGCAACAGCAGCCTGCACGTTTCTCAGTGAAAGGGAGAAATTCCTAACTTCATCCAGTCCTCTGAGCAAAGCAGGCAGAGGGAGAGAAACTTTCTTTCCTTCCTCTTTCCTGCAACGAATTCCTCCTTTGCTCTTGCAAACGCAAGGCTTCTTCTGAAAAACTACGTCGCGGTGCAGGGATCCTTCCAGAGGAGCAACGGCATAGTTTCAGCTGGAAGGGCTTGGCAGAGCAGCCGGCGAGAAAATGCCTCTTGCCATTCTCTTTTCTTTCTGCCTGAATGCGGTCATTTGGCACTTGCCAAAGCAAGGTTTCCCAGCACAAGCTACAAAGCAGCAGCTCTCTCCTGGCAGAGGAAATCCCATGCAGTGTTGCCCTGGCGAGATAGTGTTGCTACAGCGAGGCCCAGGGAAAACAGACTGCCTGGAGAAATCCTAGCAAAGCCCTGTGTTTCCCCACAGGAATGTATGTCAGTTTCAGTTCTTTGTCAGCGACGGAGCTCAGAGGCAACGTCAGATTGTGTGTATCTCAGTGAGAGAAAGAACACTGTGACTTCCCCCGTTCCTCTGACGAAAGCGGTTAGAGGGAGAAAAGCGTCTTTGCTTTCGCTTTCCCGCAGTGAGCTCGGCAGATCTGCCCTTCGCGAAGGGCCGTTTTCCCCCGGAGAACTGCCTCGCGGTAGCCCTGTTCTGGAAGTGGAACGAGTATGCAGTGTTAGCGTTCAGCTATTGTGAAGGCTCGCTTTGGCCCAGGGCAAACGAAGCGCCGGGGGAAATCTTAGCAGAGCCCGGCGCCTTTCCACGGTTCAAAGCGTGGAACAGCAGACTCTTTTGCAAAGAAGAGAGCGCCCAGGCAACAGCAGCCTGCACGTTTCTCAGTGAAAGGGAGAACTTCCTAACTTCATCCAGTCCTCTGAGCAAAGCAGGCAGAGGGAGAGAAACTTTCTTTCCTTCCTCTTTCCTGCAACGAATTCCTCCTTTGCTCTTGCAAACGCAAGGCTTCTTCTGAAAAACTACGTCGCGGTGCAGGGATCCTTCCAGAGGAGCAACGGCATAGTTTTAGCTGGAAGGGCTTGGCAGAGCAGCCGGCGAGAAAAGGCCTCTTGCGATTCTCTTTTCTTTCTGCCTGAATGCGGTCAATTGGCACTTGCCAAAGCAAGGTTTCCCAGCACAAACTACAAAGCAGCAGCTCTCTCCTGGCAGAGGAAATCCCATGCAGTGTTGCCCTGGCGAGATAGTGTTGCTACAGCGAGGCCCAGGGAAAACAGACTGCCTAGAGAAATCCTAGCAAAGCCCTGTGTTTCCCCACAGGAATGTATGTCATTTTCAGGTCTTTGCAAGCAACGGAGCTCAGAGGCAACGTCAGATTGTGTGTATCTCAGTGAGAGAAAGAACACTGTGACTTCCCCCGTTCCTCTGACGAAAGCGGTTAGAGGGAGAAAAGCGTCCTTTGCTTTCGCTTTCCCGCAGTGAGCTCGGCAGATCTGCCCTTCGCGAAGGGCCGTTTTCCCCCGGAGAACTGCCTCGCGGTAGCCCTGTTCTGGAAGTGGAACGAGTATGCAGTGTTAGCGTTCAGCTATTGTGAAGGCTCGCTTTGGCCCAGGGCAAACGAAGCGCCGGGGGAAATCTTAGCAGAGCCCGGCGCCTTTCCACGGTTCAAAGCGTGGAACTGCAGACTCTTTTGCAAAGAAGAGAGCGCCCAGGCAACAGCAGCCTGCACGTTTCTCAGTGAAAGGGAGAACTTCCTAACTTCATCCAGTCCTCTGAGCAAAGCAGGCAGAGGGAGAGATACTTTCTTTCCTTCCTCTTTCCTGCAACGAATTCCTCCTTTGCTCTTGCAAACGCAAGGCTTCTTCTGAAAAACTACGTCGCGGTGCAGGGATCCTTCCAGAGGAGCAACGGCATAGTTTTAGCTGGAAGGGCTTGGCAGAGCAGCCGGCGAGAAAAGGCCTCTTGCCATTCTCTTTTCTTTCTGCCTGAATGCGGTGAATTGGCACTTGCCAGGGCAAGGTTTCCCAGCACAAACTACAAAGCAGCAGCTCTCTCCTGGCAGAGGAAATCCCATGCAGTGTTGCCCTGGCGAGATAGTGTTGCTACAGCGAGGCCCAGGGAAAACAGACTGCCTAGAGAAATCCTAGCAAAGCCCTGTGTTTCCCCACAGGAATGTATGTCATTTTCAGTTCTTTGCCAGCAACGGAGCTCAGAGGCAACGTCAGATTGTGTGTATCTCAGTGAGAGAAAGAACACTGTGACTTCCCCCGTTCCTCTGACGAAAGCGGTTAGAGGGAGAAAAGCGTCTTTGCTTTCGCTTTCCCGCAGTGAGCTCGGCAGATCTGCCCTTCGCGAAGGGCCGTTTTCCCCCGGAGAACTGCCTCGCGGTAGCCCTGTTCTGGAAGTGGAACGAGTATGCAGTGTTAGCGTTCAGCTATTGTGAAGGCTCGCTTTGGCCCAGGGCAAACGAAGCGCCGGGGGAAATCTTAGCAGAGCCCGGCGCCTTTCCACGGTTCAAAGCGTGGAACAGCAGACTCTTTTGCAAAGAAGAGAGCGCCCAGGCAACAGCAGCCTGCACGTTTCTCAGTGAAAGGGAGAACTTCCTAACTTCATCCAGTCCCCTGAGCAAAGCAGGCAGAGGGAGAGAAACTTTCTTTCCTTCCTCTTTCCTGCAACGAATTCCTCCTTTGCTCTTGCAAACGCAAGGCTTCTTCTGAAAAACTACGTCGCGGTGCAGGGATCCGTCCAGAGGAGCAACGGCATAGTTTTAGCTGGAAGGGCTTGGCAGAGCAGCCGGCGAGAAAAGGCCTCTTGCCATTCTCTTTTCTTTCTGCCTGAATGCGGTCAATTGGCACTTGCCAGGGCAAGGTTTCCCAGCACAAACTACAAAGCAGCAGCTCTCTCCTGGCAGAGGAAATCCCATGCAGTGTTGCCCTGGCGAGATAGTGTTGCTACAGCGAGGCCCAGGGAAAACAGACTGCCTGGAGAAATCCTAGCAAAGCCCTGTGTTTCCCCACAGGAATGTATGTCAGTTTCAGTTCTTTGTCAGCAACGGAGCTCAGAGGCAACGTCAGATTGTGTGTATCTCAGTGAGAGAAAGAACACTGTGACTTCCCCCGTTCCTCTGACGAAAGCGGTTAGAGGGAGAAAAGCGTCTTTGCTTTCTCTTTCCCGCAGTGAGCTCGGCAGATCTGCCCTTCGCGAAGGGCCGTTTTCCCCCGGAGAACTGCCTCGCGGTAGCCCTGTTCTGGAAGTGGAACGAGTATGCAGTGTTAGCGTTCAGCTATTGTGAAGGCTCGCTTTGGCCCAGGGCAAACGAAGCGCCGGGGGAAATCTTAGCAGAGCCCGGCGCCTTTCCACGGTTCAAAGCGTGGAACAGCAGACTCTTTTGCAAAGAAGAGAGCGCCCAGGCAACAGCAGCCTGCACGTTTCTCAGTGAAAGGGAGAACTTCCTAACTTCATCCAGTCCTCTGAGCAAAGCAGGCAGAGGGAGAGAAACTTTCTTTCCTTCCTCTTTCCTGCAACGAATTCCTCCTTTGCTCTTGCAAACGCAAGGCTTCTTCTGAAAAACTACGTCGCGGTGCAGGGATCCTTCCAGAGGAGCAACGGCATAGTTTTAGCTGGAAGGGCTTGGCAGAGCAGCCGGCGAGAAAAGGCCTCTTGCCATTCTCTTTTCTTTCTGCCTGAATGCGGTCAATTGGCACTTGCCAAAGCAAGGTTTCCCAGCACAAGCTACAAAGCAGCAGCTCTCTCCTGGCAGAGGAAATCCCATGCAGTGTTGCCCTGGCGAGATAGTGTTGCTACAGCGAGGCCCAGGGAAAACAGACTGCCTAGAGAAATCCTAGCAAAGCCCTGTGTTTCCCCACAGGAATGTATGTCAGTTTCAGTTCTTTGTCAGCGACGGAGCTCAGAGGCAACGTCAGATTGTGTGTATCTCAGTGAGAGAAAGAACACTGTGACTTCCCCCGTTCCTCTGACGAAAGCGGTTAGAGGGAGAAAAGCGTCCTTTGCTTTCGCTTTCCCGCAGTGAGCTCGGCAGATCTGCCCTTCGCGAAGGGCCGTTTTCCCCCGGAGAACTGCCTCGCGGTAGCCCTGTTCTGGAAGTGGAACGAGTATGCAGTGTTAGCGTTCAGCTATTGTGAAGGCTCGCTTTGGCCCAGGGCAAACGAAGCGCCGGGGGAAATCTTAGCAGAGCCCGGCGCCTTTCCACGGTTCAAAGCGTGGAACTGCAGACTCTTTTGCAAAGAAGAGAGCGCCCAGGCAACAGCAGCCTGCACGTTTCTCAGTGAAAGGGAGAACTTCCTAACTTCATCCAGTCCTCTGAGCAAAGCAGGCAGAGGGAGAGATACTTTCTTTCCTTCCTCTTTCCTGCAACGAATTCCTCCTTTGCTCTTGCAAACGCAAGGCTTCTTCTGAAAAACTACGTCGCGGTGCAGGGATCCTTCCAGAGGAGCAACGGCATAGTTTTAGCTGGAAGGGCTTGGCAGAGCAGCCGGCGAGAAAAGGCCTCTTGAGATTCTCTTTTCTTTCTGCCTGAATGCGGTCAATTGGCACTTGCCAAAGCAAGGTTTCCCAGCACAAGCTACAAAGCAGCAGCTCTCTCCTGGCAGAGGAAATCCCATGCAGTGTTGCCCTGGCGAGATAGTGTTGCTACAGCGAGGCCCAGGGAAAACAGACTGCCTGGAGAAATCCTAGCAAAGCCCTGTGTTTCCCCACAGGAATGTATGTCAGTTTCAGTTCTTTGCCAGCGACGGAGCTCAGAGGCAACGTCAGATTGTGTGTATCTCAGTGAGAGAAAGAACACTGTGACTTCCCCCGTTCCTCTGACGAAAGCGGTTAGAGGGAGAAAAGCGTCTTTGCTTTCGCTTTCCCGCAGTGAGCTCGGCAGATCTGCCCTTCGCGAAGGGCCGTTTTCCCCCGGAGAACTGCCTCGCGGTAGCCCTGTTCTGGAAGTGGAACGAGTATGCAGTGTTAGCGTTCAGCTATTGTGAAGGCTCGCTTTGGCCCAGGGCAAACGAAGCGCCGGGGGAAATCTTAGCAGAGCCCGGCGCCTTTCCACGGTTCAAAGCGTGGAACAGCAGACTCTTTTGCAAAGAAGAGAGCGCCCAGGCAACAGCAGCCTGCACGTTTCTCAGTGAAAGGGAGAACTTCCTAACTTCATCCAGTCCTCTGAGCAAAGCAGGCAGAGGGAGAGAAACTTTCTTTCCTTCCTCTTTCCTGCAACGAATTCCTCCTTTGCTCTTGCAAACGCAAGGCTTCTTCTGAAAAACTACGTCGCGGTGCAGGGATCCTTCCAGAGGAGCAACGGCATAGTTTCAGCTGGAAGGGCTTGGCAGAGCAGCCGGCGAGAAAATGCCTCTTGCCATTCTCTTTTCTTTCTGCCCGAATGCGGTCATTTGGCACTTGCCAAAGCAAGGTTTCCCAGCACAAGCTACAAAGCAGCAGCTCTCTCCTGGCAGAGGAAATCCCATGCAGTGTTGCCCTGGCGAGATAGTGTTGCTACAGCGAGGCCCAGGGAAAACAGACTGCCTGGAGAAATCCTAGCAAAGCCCTGTGTTTCCCCACAGGAATGTATGTCAGTTTCAGTTCTTTGCCAGCGACGGAGCTCAGAGGCAACGTCAGATTGTGTGTATCTCAGTGAGAGAAAGAACACTGTGACTTCCCCCGTTCCTCTGACGAAAGCGGTTAGAGGGAGAAAAGCGTCTTTGCTTTCGCTTTCCCGCAGTGAGCTCGGCAGATCTGCCCTTCGCGAAGGGCCGTTTTCCCCCGGAGAACTGCCTCGCGGTAGCCCTGTTCTGGAAGTGGAACGAGTATGCAGTGTTAGCGTTCAGCTATTGTGAAGGCTCGCTTTGGCCCAGGGCAAACGAAGCGCCGGGGGAAATCTTAGCAGAGCCCGGCGCCTTTCCACGGTTCAAAGCGTGGAACAGCAGACTCTTTTGCAAAGAAGAGAGCGCCCAGGCAACAGCAGCCTGCACGTTTCTCAGTGAAAGGGAGAACTTCCTAACTTCATCCAGTCCTCTGAGCAAAGCAGGCAGAGGGAGAGATACTTTCTTTCCTTCCTCTTTCCTGCAACGAATTCCTCCTTTGCTCTTGCAAACGCAAGGCTTCTTCTGAAAAACCACGTCGCGGTGCAGGGATCCTTCCAGAGGAGCAACGGCATAGTTTTAGCTGGAAGGGCTTGGCAGAGCAGCCGGCGAGAAAAGGCCTCTTGCCATTCTCTTTTCTTTCTGCCTGAATGCGGTCAATTGGCACTTGCCAGGGCAAGGTTTCCCAGCACAAACTACAAAGCAGCAGCTCTCTCCTGGCAGAGGAAATCCCATGCAGTGTTGCCCTGGCGAGATAGTGTTGCTACAGCGAGGCCCAGGGAAAACAGACTGCCTAGAGAAATCCTAGCAAAGCCCTGTGTTTCCCCACAGGAATGTATGTCATTTTCAGTTCTTTGCCAGCAACGGAGCTCAGAGGCAACGTCAGATTGTGTGTATCTCAGTGAGAGAAAGAACACTGTGACTTCCCCCGTTCCTCTGACGAAAGCGGTTAGAGGGAGAAAAGCGTCCTTTGCTTTCGCTTTCCCGCAGTGAGCTCGGCAGATCTGCCCTTCGCGAAGGGCCGTTTTCCCCCGGAGAACTGCCTCGCGGTAGCCCTGTTCTGGAAGTGGAACGAGTATGCAGTGTTAGCGTTCAGCTATTGTGAAGGCTCGCTTTGGCCCAGGGCAAACGAAGCGCCGGGGGAAATCTTAGCAGAGCCCGGCGCCTTTCCACGGTTCAAAGCGTGGAACTGCAGACTCTTTTGCAAAGAAGAGAGCGCCCAGGCAACAGCAGCCTGCACGTTTCTCAGTGAAAGGGAGAACTTCCTAACTTCATCCAGTCCTCTGAGCAAAGCAGGCAGAGGGAGAGATACTTTCTTTCCTTCCTCTTTCCTGCAACGAATTCCTCCTTTGCTCTTGCAAACGCAAGGCTTCTTCTGAAAAACCACGTCGCGGTGCAGGGATCCTTCCAGAGGAGCAACGGCATAGTTTTAGCTGGAAGGGCTTGGCAGAGCAGCCGGCGAGAAAAGGCCTCTTGCCATTCTCTTTTCTTTCTGCCTGAATGCGGTCAATTGGCACTTGCCAGGGCAAGGTTTCCCAGCACAAACTACAAAGCAGCAGCTCTCTCCTGGCAGAGGAAATCCCATGCAGTGTTGCCCTGGCGAGATAGTGTTGCTACAGCGAGGCCCAGGGAAAACAGACTGCCTAGAGAAATCCTAGCAAAGCCCTGTGTTTCCCCACAGGAATGTATGTCATTTTCAGTTCTTTGCCAGCAACGGAGCTCAGAGGCAACGTCAGATTGTGTGTATCTCAGTGAGAGAAAGAACACTGTGACTTCCCCCGTTCCTCTGACGAAAGCGGTTAGAGGGAGAAAAGCGTCCTTTGCTTTCGCTTTCCCGCAGTGAGCTCGGCAGATCTGCCCTTCGCGAAGGGCCGTTTTCCCCCGGAGAACTGCCTCGCGGTAGCCCTGTTCTGGAAGTGGAACGAGTATGCAGTGTTAGCGTTCAGCTATTGTGAAGGCTCGCTTTGGCCCAGGGCAAACGAAGCGCCGGGGGAAATCTTAGCAGAGCCCGGCGCCTTTCCACGGTTCAAAGCGTGGAACTGCAGACTCTTTTGCAAAGAAGAGAGCGCCCAGGCAACAGCAGCCTGCACGTTTCTCAGTGAAAGGGAGAACTTCCTAACTTCATCCAGTCCTCTGAGCAAAGCAGGCAGAGGGAGAGATACTTTCTTTCCTTCCTCTTTCCTGCAACGAATTCCTCCTTTGCTCTTGCAAACGCAAGGCTTCTTCTGAAAAACTACGTCGCGGTGCAGGGATCCTTCCAGAGGAGCAACGGCATAGTTTTAGCTGGAAGGGCTTGGCAGAGCAGCCGGCGAGAAAAGGCCTCTTGCCATTCTCTTTTCTTTCTGCCTGAATGCGGTCAATTGGCACTTGCCAGGGCAAGGTTTCCCAGCACAAGCTACAAAGCAGCAGCTCTCTCCTGGCAGAGGAAATCCCATGCAGTGTTGCCCTGGCGAGATAGTGTTGCTACAGCGAGGCCCAGGGAAAACAGACTGCCTAGAGAAATCCTAGCAAAGCCCTGTGTTTCCCCACAGGAATGTATGTCAGTTTCAGTTCTTTGCCAGCGACGGAGCTCAGAGGCAACGTCAGATTGTGTGTATCTCAGTGAGAGAAAGAACACTGTGACTTCCCCCGTTCCTCTGACGAAAGCGGTTAGAGGGAGAAAAGCGTCTTTGCTTTCGCTTTCCCGCAGTGAGCTCGGCAGATCTGCCCTTCGCGAAGGGCCGTTTTCCCCCGGAGAACTGCCTCGCGGTAGCCCTGTTCTGGAAGTGGAACGAGTATGCAGTGTTAGCGTTCAGCTATTGTGAAGGCTCGCTTTGGCCCAGGGCAAACGAAGCGCCGGGGGAAATCTTAGCAGAGCCCGGCGCCTTTCCACGGTTCAAAGCGTGGAACAGCAGACTCTTTTGCAAAGAAGAGAGCGCCCAGGCAACAGCAGCCTGCACGTTTCTCAGTGAAAGGGAGAACTTCCTAACTTCATCCAGTCCTCTGAGCAAAGCAGGCAGAGGGAGAGAAACTTTCTTTCCTTCCTCTTTCTTGCAACGAATTCCTCCTTTGCTCTTGCAAACGCAAGGCTTCTTCTGAAAAACTACGTCGCGGTGCAGGGATCCTTCCAGAGGAGCAACGGCATAGTTTTAGCTGGAAGGGCTTGGCAGAGCAGCCGGCGAGAAAAGGCCTCTTGCGATTCTCTTTTCTTTCTGCCTGAATGCGGTCAATTGGCACTTGCCAAAGCAAGGTTTCCCAGCACAAGCTACAAAGCAGCAGCTCTCTCCTGGCAGAGGAAATCCCATGCAGTGTTGCCCTGGCGAGATAGTGTTGCTACAGCGAGGCCCAGGGAAAACAGACTGCCTGGAGAAATCCTAGCAAAGCCCTGTGTTTCCCCACAGGAATGTATGTCAGTTTCAGTTCTTTGCCAGCAACGGAGCTCAGAGGCAACGTCAGATTGTGTGTATCTCAGTGAGAGAAAGAACACTGTGACTTCCCCCGTTCCTCTGACGAAAGCGGTTAGAGGGAGAAAAGCGTCTTTGCTTTCGCTTTCCCGCAGTGAGCTCGGCAGATCTGCCCTTCGCGAAGGGCCGTTTTCCCCCGGAGAACTGCCTCGCGGTAGCCCTGTTCTGGAAGTGGAACGAGTATGCAGTGTTAGCGTTCAGCTATTGTGAAGGCTCGCTTTGGCCCAGGGCAAACGAAGCGCCGGGGGAAATCTTAGCAGAGCCCGGCGCCTTTCCACGGTTCAAAGCGTGGAACAGCAGACTCTTTTGCAAAGAAGAGAGCGCCCAGGCAACAGCAGCCTGCACGTTTCTCAGTGAAAGGGAGAACTTCCTAACTTCATCCAGTCCTCTGAGCAAAGCAGGCAGAGGGAGAGAAACTTTCTTTCCTTCCTCTTTCCTGCAACGAATTCCTCCTTTGCTCTTGCAAACGCAAGGCTTCTTCTGAAAAACTACGTCGCGGTGCAGGGATCCTTCCAGAGGAGCAACGGCATAGTTTTAGCTGGAAGGGCTTGGCAGAGCAGCCGGCGAGAAAAGGCCTCTTGCCATTCTCTTTTCTTTCTGCCTGAATGCGGTCAATTGGCACTTGCCAAAGCAAGGTTTCCCAGCACAAGCTACAAAGCAGCAGCTCTCTCCTGGCAGAGGAAATCCCATGCAGTGTTGCCCTGGCGAGATAGTGTTGCTACAGCGAGGCCCAGGGAAAACAGACTGCCTGGAGAAATCCTAGCAAAGCCCTGTGTTTCCCCACAGGAATGTATGTCAGTTTCAGTTCTTTGCCAGCGACGGAGCTCAGAGGCAACGTCAGATTGTGTGTATCTCAGTGAGAGAAAGAACACTGTGACTTTCCCCGTTCCTCTGACGAAAGCGGTTAGAGGGAGAAAAGCGTCTTTGCTTTCGCTTTCCCGCAGTGAGCTCGGCAGATCTGCCCTTCGCGAAGGGCCGTTTTCCCCCGGAGAACTGCCTCGCGGTAGCCCTGTTCTGGAAGTGGAACGAGTATGCAGTGTTAGCGTTCAGCTATTGTGAAGGCTCGCTTTGGCCCAGGGCAAACGAAGCGCCGGGGGAAATCTTAGCAGAGCCCGGCGCCTTTCCACGGTTCAAAGCGTGGAACTGCAGACTCTTTTGCAAAGAAGAGAGCGCCCAGGCAACAGCAGCCTGCACGTTTCTCAGTGAAAGGGAGAACTTCCTAACTTCATCCAGTCCTCTGAGCAAAGCAGGCAGAGGGAGAGATACTTTCTTTCCTTCCTCTTTCCTGCAACGAATTCCTCCTTTGCTCTTGCAAACGCAAGGCTTCTTCTGAAAAACTACGTCGCGGTGCAGGGATCCTTCCAGAGGAGCAACGGCATAGTTTTAGCTGGAAGGGCTTGGCAGAGCAGCCGGCGAGAAAAGGCCTCTTGCCATTCTCTTTTCTTTCTGCCTGAATGCGGTCAATTGGCACTTGCCAGGGCAAGGTTTCCCAGCACAAACTACAAAGCAGCAGCTCTCTCCTGGCAGAGGAAATCCCATGCAGTGTTGCCCTGGCGAGATAGTGTTGCTACAGCGAGGCCCAGGGAAAACAGACTGCCTAGAGAAATCCTAGCAAAGCCCTGTGTTTCCCCACAGGAATGTATGTCATTTTCAGTTCTTTGCCAGCAACGGAGCTCAGAGGCAACGTCAGATTGTGTGTATCTCAGTGAGAGAAAGAACACTGTGACTTCCCCCGTTCCTCTGACGAAAGCGGTTAGAGGGAGAAAAGCGTCCTTTGCTTTCGCTTTCCCGCAGTGAGCTCGGCAGATCTGCCCTTCGCGAAGGGCCGTTTTCCCCCGGAGAACTGCCTCGCGGTAGCCCTGTTCTGGAAGTGGAACGAGTATGCAGTGTTAGCGTTCAGCTATTGTGAAGGCTCGCTTTGGCCCAGGGCAAACGAAGCGCCGGGGGAAATCTTAGCAGAGCCCGGCGCCTTTCCACGGTTCAAAGCGTGGAACAGCAGACTCTTTTGCAAAGAAGAGAGCGCCCAGGCAACAGCAGCCTGCACGTTTCTCAGTGAAAGGGAGAACTTCCTAACTTCATCCAGTCCTCTGAGCAAAGCAGGCAGAGGGAGAGAAACTTTCTTTCCTTCCTCTTTGCTGCAACGAATTCCTCCTTTGCTCTTGCAAACGCAAGGCTTCTTCTGAAAAACTACGTCGCGGTGCAGGGATCCTTCCAGAGGAGCAACGGCATAGTTTTAGCTGGAAGGGCTTGGCAGAGCAGCCGGCGAGAAAAGGCCTCTTGCCATTCTCTTTTCTTTCTGCCTGAATGCGGTCAATTGGCACTTGCCAAAGCAAGGTTTCCCAGCACAAACTACAAAGCAGCAGCTCTCTCCTGGCAGAGGAAATCCCATGCAGTGTTGCCCTGGCGAGATAGTGTTGCTACAGCGAGGCCCAGGGAAAACAGACTGCCTAGAGAAATCCTAGCAAAGCCCTGTGTTTCCCCACAGGAATGTATGTCAGTTTCAGTTCTTTGTCAGCGACGGAGCTCAGAGGCAACGTCAGATTGTGTGTATCTCAGTGAGAGAAAGAACACTGTGACTTCCCCCGTTCCTCTGACGAAAGCGGTTAGAGGGAGAAAAGCGTCCTTTGCTTTCGCTTTCCCGCAGTGAGCTCGGCAGATCTGCCCTTCGCGAAGGGCCGTTTTCCCCCGGAGAACTGCCTCGCGGTAGCCCTGTTCTGGAAGTGGAACGAGTATGCAGTGTTAGCGTTCAGCTATTGTGAAGGCTCGCTTTGGCCCAGGGCAAACGAAGCGCCGGGGGAAATCTTAGCAGAGCCCGGCGCCTTTCCACGGTTCAAAGCGTGGAACAGCAGACTCTTTTGCAAAGAAGAGAGCGCCCAGGCAACAGCAGCCTGCACGTTTCTCGGTGAAAGGGAGAACTTCCTAACTTCATCCAGTCCTCTGAGCAAAGCAGGCAGAGGGAGAGATACTTTCTTTCCTTCCTCTTTCCTGCAACGAATTCCTCCTTTGCTCTTGCAAACGCAAGGCTTCTTCTGAAAAACTACTTCACGGTGCAGGGATCCTTCCAGAGGAGCAACGGCATAGTTTTAGCTGGAAGGGCTTGGCAGAGCAGCCGGCGAGAAAAGGCCTCTTGCCATTCTCTTTTCTTTCTGCCTGAATGCGGTCAATTGGCACTTGCCAAAGCAAGGTTTCCCAGCACAAGCTACAAAGCAGCAGCTCTCTCCTGGCAGAGGAAATCCCATGCAGTGTTGCCCTGGCGAGATAGTGTTGCTACAGCGAGGCCCAGGGAAAACAGACTGCCTGGAGAAATCCTAGCAAAGCCCTGTGTTTCCCCACAGGAATGTATGTCAGTTTCAGTTCTTTGCCAGCGACGGAGCTCAGAGGCAACGTCAGATTGTGTGTATCTCAGTGAGAGAAAGAACACTGTGACTTCCCCCGTTCCTCTGACGAAAGCGGTTAGAGGGAGAAAAGCGTCTTTGCTTTCGCTTTCCCGCAGTGAGCTCGGCAGATCTGCCCTTCGCGAAGGGCCGTTTTCCCCCGGAGAACTGCCTCGCGGTAGCCCTGTTCTGGAAGTGGAACGAGTATGCAGTGTTAGCGTTCAGCTATTGTGAAGGCTCGCTTTGGCCCAGGGCAAACGAAGCGCCGGGGGAAATCTTAGCAGAGCCCGGCGCCTTTCCACGGTTCAAAGCGTGGAACAGCAGACTCTTTTGCAAAGAAGAGAGCGCCCAGGCAACAGCAGCCTGCACGTTTCTCAGTGAAAGGGAGAACTTCCTAACTTCATCCAGTCCCCTGAGCAAAGCAGGCAGAGGGAGAGAAACTTTCTTTCCTTCCTCTTTCCTGCAACGAATTCCTCCTTTGCTCTTGCAAACGCAAGGCTTCTTCTGAAAAACTACGTCGCGGTGCAGGGATCCGTCCAGAGGAGCAACGGCATAGTTTTAGCTGGAAGGGCTTGGCAGAGCAGCCGGCGAGAAAAGGCCTCTTGCCATTCTCTTTTCTTTCTGCCTGAATGCGGTCAATTGGCACTTGCCAGGGCAAGGTTTCCCAGCACAAACTACAAAGCAGCAGCTCTCTCCTGGCAGAGGAAATCCCATGCAGTGTTGCCCTGGCGAGATAGTGTTGCTACAGCGAGGCCCAGGGAAAACAGACTGCCTGGAGAAATCCTAGCAAAGCCCTGTGTTTCCCCACAGGAATGTATGTCAGTTTCAGTTCTTTGTCAGCAACGGAGCTCAGAGGCAACGTCAGATTGTGTGTATCTCAGTGAGAGAAAGAACACTGTGACTTCCCCCGTTCCTCTGACGAAAGCGGTTAGAGGGAGAAAAGCGTCTTTGCTTTCTCTTTCCCGCAGTGAGCTCGGCAGATCTGCCCTTCGCGAAGGGCCGTTTTCCCCCGGAGAACTGCCTCGCGGTAGCCCTGTTCTGGAAGTGGAACGAGTATGCAGTGTTAGCGTTCAGCTATTGTGAAGGCTCGCTTTGGCCCAGGGCAAACGAAGCGCCGGGGGAAATCTTAGCAGAGCCCGGCGCCTTTCCACGGTTCAAAGCGTGGAACAGCAGACTCTTTTGCAAAGAAGAGAGCGCCCAGGCAACAGCAGCCTGCACGTTTCTCAGTGAAAGGGAGAACTTCCTAACTTCATCCAGTCCTCTGAGCAAAGCAGGCAGAGGGAGAGAAACTTTCTTTCCTTCCTCTTTCCTGCAACGAATTCCTCCTTTGCTCTTGCAAACGCAAGGCTTCTTCTGAAAAACTACGTCGCGGTGCAGGGATCCTTCCAGAGGAGCAACGGCATAGTTTTAGCTGGAAGGGCTTGGCAGAGCAGCCGGCGAGAAAAGGCCTCTTGCCATTCTCTTTTCTTTCTGCCTGAATGCGGTCAATTGGCACTTGCCAAAGCAAGGTTTCCCAGCACAAGCTACAAAGCAGCAGCTCTCTCCTGGCAGAGGAAATCCCATGCAGTGTTGCCCTGGCGAGATAGTGTTGCTACAGCGAGGCCCAGGGAAAACAGACTGCCTAGAGAAATCCTAGCAAAGCCCTGTGTTTCCCCACAGGAATGTATGTCAGTTTCAGTTCTTTGTCAGCGACGGAGCTCAGAGGCAACGTCAGATTGTGTGTATCTCAGTGAGAGAAAGAACACTGTGACTTCCCCCGTTCCTCTGACGAAAGCGGTTAGAGGGAGAAAAGCGTCCTTTGCTTTCGCTTTCCCGCAGTGAGCTCGGCAGATCTGCCCTTCGCGAAGGGCCGTTTTCCCCCGGAGAACTGCCTCGCGGTAGCCCTGTTCTGGAAGTGGAACGAGTATGCAGTGTTAGCGTTCAGCTATTGTGAAGGCTCGCTTTGGCCCAGGGCAAACGAAGCGCCGGGGGAAATCTTAGCAGAGCCCGGCGCCTTTCCACGGTTCAAAGCGTGGAACTGCAGACTCTTTTGCAAAGAAGAGAGCGCCCAGGCAACAGCAGCCTGCACGTTTCTCAGTGAAAGGGAGAACTTCCTAACTTCATCCAGTCCTCTGAGCAAAGCAGGCAGAGGGAGAGATACTTTCTTTCCTTCCTCTTTCCTGCAACGAATTCCTCCTTTGCTCTTGCAAACGCAAGGCTTCTTCTGAAAAACTACGTCGCGGTGCAGGGATCCTTCCAGAGGAGCAACGGCATAGTTTTAGCTGGAAGGGCTTGGCAGAGCAGCCGGCGAGAAAAGGCCTCTTGAGATTCTCTTTTCTTTCTGCCTGAATGCGGTCAATTGGCACTTGCCAAAGCAAGGTTTCCCAGCACAAGCTACAAAGCAGCAGCTCTCTCCTGGCAGAGGAAATCCCATGCAGTGTTGCCCTGGCGAGATAGTGTTGCTACAGCGAGGCCCAGGGAAAACAGACTGCCTGGAGAAATCCTAGCAAAGCCCTGTGTTTCCCCACAGGAATGTATGTCAGTTTCAGTTCTTTGCCAGCGACGGAGCTCAGAGGCAACGTCAGATTGTGTGTATCTCAGTGAGAGAAAGAACACTGTGACTTCCCCCGTTCCTCTGACGAAAGCGGTTAGAGGGAGAAAAGCGTCTTTGCTTTCGCTTTCCCGCAGTGAGCTCGGCAGATCTGCCCTTCGCGAAGGGCCGTTTTCCCCCGGAGAACTGCCTCGCGGTAGCCCTGTTCTGGAAGTGGAACGAGTATGCAGTGTTAGCGTTCAGCTATTGTGAAGGCTCGCTTTGGCCCAGGGCAAACGAAGCGCCGGGGGAAATCTTAGCAGAGCCCGGCGCCTTTCCACGGTTCAAAGCGTGGAACAGCAGACTCTTTTGCAAAGAAGAGAGCGCCCAGGCAACAGCAGCCTGCACGTTTCTCAGTGAAAGGGAGAACTTCCTAACTTCATCCAGTCCTCTGAGCAAAGCAGGCAGAGGGAGAGAAACTTTCTTTCCTTCCTCTTTCCTGCAACGAATTCCTCCTTTGCTCTTGCAAACGCAAGGCTTCTTCTGAAAAACTACGTCGCGGTGCAGGGATCCTTCCAGAGGAGCAACGGCATAGTTTCAGCTGGAAGGGCTTGGCAGAGCAGCCGGCGAGAAAATGCCTCTTGCCATTCTCTTTTCTTTCTGCCCGAATGCGGTCATTTGGCACTTGCCAAAGCAAGGTTTCCCAGCACAAGCTACAAAGCAGCAGCTCTCTCCTGGCAGAGGAAATCCCATGCAGTGTTGCCCTGGCGAGATAGTGTTGCTACAGCGAGGCCCAGGGAAAACAGACTGCCTGGAGAAATCCTAGCAAAGCCCTGTGTTTCCCCACAGGAATGTATGTCAGTTTCAGTTCTTTGCCAGCGACGGAGCTCAGAGGCAACGTCAGATTGTGTGTATCTCAGTGAGAGAAAGAACACTGTGACTTCCCCCGTTCCTCTGACGAAAGCGGTTAGAGGGAGAAAAGCGTCTTTGCTTTCGCTTTCCCGCAGTGAGCTCGGCAGATCTGCCCTTCGCGAAGGGCCGTTTTCCCCCGGAGAACTGCCTCGCGGTAGCCCTGTTCTGGAAGTGGAACGAGTATGCAGTGTTAGCGTTCAGCTATTGTGAAGGCTCGCTTTGGCCCAGGGCAAACGAAGCGCCGGGGGAAATCTTAGCAGAGCCCGGCGCCTTTCCACGGTTCAAAGCGTGGAACAGCAGACTCTTTTGCAAAGAAGAGAGCGCCCAGGCAACAGCAGCCTGCACGTTTCTCAGTGAAAGGGAGAACTTCCTAACTTCATCCAGTCCTCTGAGCAAAGCAGGCAGAGGGAGAGATACTTTCTTTCCTTCCTCTTTCCTGCAACGAATTCCTCCTTTGCTCTTGCAAACGCAAGGCTTCTTCTGAAAAACTACGTCGCGGTGCAGGGATCCTTCCAGAGGAGCAACGGCATAGTTTTAGCTGGAAGGGCTTGGCAGAGCAGCCGGCGAGAAAAGGCCTCTTGCGATTCTCTTTTCTTTCTGCCTGAATGCGGTCAATTGGCACTTGCCAAAGCAAGGTTTCCCAGCACAAACTACAAAGCAGCAGCTCTCTCCTGGCAGAGGAAATCCCATGCAGTGTTGCCCTGGCGAGATAGTGTTGCTACAGCGAGGCCCAGGGAAAACAGACTGCCTAGAGAAATCCTAGCAAAGCCCTGTGTTTCCCCACAGGAATGTATGTCATTTTCAGTTCTTTGCCAGCAACGGAGCTCAGAGGCAACGTCAGATTGTGTGTATCTCAGTGAGAGAAAGAACACTGTGACTTCCCCCGTTCCTCTGACGAAAGCGGTTAGAGGGAGAAAAGCGTCCTTTGCTTTCGCTTTCCCGCAGTGAGCTCGGCAGATCTGCCCTTCGCGAAGGGCCGTTTTCCCCCGGAGAACTGCCTCGCGGTAGCCCTGTTCTGGAAGTGGAACGAGTATGCAGTGTTAGCGTTCAGCTATTGTGAAGGCTCGCTTTGGCCCAGGGCAAACGAAGCGCCGGGGGAAATCTTAGCAGAGCCCGGCGCCTTTCCACGGTTCAAAGCGTGGAACTGCAGACTCTTTTGCAAAGAAGAGAGCGCCCAGGCAACAGCAGCCTGCACGTTTCTCAGTGAAAGGGAGAACTTCCTAACTTCATCCAGTCCTCTGAGCAAAGCAGGCAGAGGGAGAGATACTTTCTTTCCTTCCTCTTTCCTGCAACGAATTCCTCCTTTGCTCTTGCAAACGCAAGGCTTCTTCTGAAAAACCACGTCGCGGTGCAGGGATCCTTCCAGAGGAGCAACGGCATAGTTTTAGCTGGAAGGGCTTGGCAGAGCAGCCGGCGAGAAAAGGCCTCTTGCCATTCTCTTTTCTTTCTGCCTGAATGCGGTCAATTGGCACTTGCCAGGGCAAGGTTTCCCAGCACAAACTACAAAGCAGCAGCTCTCTCCTGGCAGAGGAAATCCCATGCAGTGTTGCCCTGGCGAGATAGTGTTGCTACAGCGAGGCCCAGGGAAAACAGACTGCCTAGAGAAATCCTAGCAAAGCCCTGTGTTTCCCCACAGGAATGTATGTCATTTTCAGTTCTTTGCCAGCAACGGAGCTCAGAGGCAACGTCAGATTGTGTGTATCTCAGTGAGAGAAAGAACACTGTGACTTCCCCCGTTCCTCTGACGAAAGCGGTTAGAGGGAGAAAAGCGTCCTTTGCTTTCGCTTTCCCGCAGTGAGCTCGGCAGATCTGCCCTTCGCGAAGGGCCGTTTTCCCCCGGAGAACTGCCTCGCGGTAGCCCTGTTCTGGAAGTGGAACGAGTATGCAGTGTTAGCGTTCAGCTATTGTGAAGGCTCGCTTTGGCCCAGGGCAAACGAAGCGCCGGGGGAAATCTTAGCAGAGCCCGGCGCCTTTCCACGGTTCAAAGCGTGGAACTGCAGACTCTTTTGCAAAGAAGAGAGCGCCCAGGCAACAGCAGCCTGCACGTTTCTCAGTGAAAGGGAGAACTTCCTAACTTCATCCAGTCCTCTGAGCAAAGCAGGCAGAGGGAGAGAAACTTTCTTTCCTTCCTCTTTCCTGCAACGAATTCCTCCTTTGCTCTTGCAAACGCAAGGCTTCTTCTGAAAAACTACGTCGCGGTGCAGGGATCCTTCCAGAGGAGCAACGGCATAGTTTCAGCTGGAAGGGCTTGGCAGAGCAGCCGGCGAGAAAATGCCTCTTGCCATTCTCTTTTCTTTCTGCCCGAATGCGGTCATTTGGCACTTGCCAAAGCAAGGTTTCCCAGCACAAGCTACAAAGCAGCAGCTCTCTCCTGGCAGAGGAAATCCCATGCAGTGTTGCCCTGGCGAGATAGTGTTGCTACAGCGAGGCCCAGGGAAAACAGACTGCCTGGAGAAATCCTAGCAAAGCCCTGTGTTTCCCCACAGGAATGTATGTCAGTTTCAGTTCTTTGCCAGCGACGGAGCTCAGAGGCAACGTCAGATTGTGTGTATCTCAGTGAGAGAAAGAACACTGTGACTTCCCCCGTTCCTCTGACGAAAGCGGTTAGAGGGAGAAAAGCGTCTTTGCTTTCGCTTTCCCGCAGTGAGCTCGGCAGATCTGCCCTTCGCGAAGGGCCGTTTTCCCCCGGAGAACTGCCTCGCGGTAGCCCTGTTCTGGAAGTGGAACGAGTATGCAGTGTTAGCGTTCAGCTATTGTGAAGGCTCGCTTTGGCCCAGGGCAAACGAAGCGCCGGGGGAAATCTTAGCAGAGCCCGGCGCCTTTCCACGGTTCAAAGCGTGGAACAGCAGACTCTTTTGCAAAGAAGAGAGCGCCCAGGCAACAGCAGCCTGCACGTTTCTCAGTGAAAGGGAGAACTTCCTAACTTCATCCAGTCCTCTGAGCAAAGCAGGCAGAGGGAGAGATACTTTCTTTCCTTCCTCTTTCCTGCAACGAATTCCTCCTTTGCTCTTGCAAACGCAAGGCTTCTTCTGAAAAACTACGTCGCGGTGCAGGGATCCTTCCAGAGGAGCAACGGCATAGTTTTAGCTGGAAGGGCTTGGCAGAGCAGCCGGCGAGAAAAGGCCTCTTGCGATTCTCTTTTCTTTCTGCCTGAATGCGGTCAATTGGCACTTGCCAAAGCAAGGTTTCCCAGCACAAACTACAAAGCAGCAGCTCTCTCCTGGCAGAGGAAATCCCATGCAGTGTTGCCCTGGCGAGATAGTGTTGCTACAGCGAGGCCCAGGGAAAACAGACTGCCTAGAGAAATCCTAGCAAAGCCCTGTGTTTCCCCACAGGAATGTATGTCATTTTCAGTTCTTTGCCAGCAACGGAGCTCAGAGGCAACGTCAGATTGTGTGTATCTCAGTGAGAGAAAGAACACTGTGACTTCCCCCGTTCCTCTGACGAAAGCGGTTAGAGGGAGAAAAGCGTCCTTTGCTTTCGCTTTCCCGCAGTGAGCTCGGCAGATCTGCCCTTCGCGAAGGGCCGTTTTCCCCCGGAGAACTGCCTCGCGGTAGCCCTGTTCTGGAAGTGGAACGAGTATGCAGTGTTAGCGTTCAGCTATTGTGAAGGCTCGCTTTGGCCCAGGGCAAACGAAGCGCCGGGGGAAATCTTAGCAGAGCCCGGCGCCTTTCCACGGTTCAAAGCGTGGAACTGCAGACTCTTTTGCAAAGAAGAGAGCGCCCAGGCAACAGCAGCCTGCACGTTTCTCAGTGAAAGGGAGAACTTCCTAACTTCATCCAGTCCTCTGAGCAAAGCAGGCAGAGGGAGAGATACTTTCTTTCCTTCCTCTTTCCTGCAACGAATTCCTCCTTTGCTCTTGCAAACGCAAGGCTTCTTCTGAAAAACCACGTCGCGGTGCAGGGATCCTTCCAGAGGAGCAACGGCATAGTTTTAGCTGGAAGGGCTTGGCAGAGCAGCCGGCGAGAAAAGGCCTCTTGCCATTCTCTTTTCTTTCTGCCTGAATGCGGTCAATTGGCACTTGCCAGGGCAAGGTTTCCCAGCACAAACTACAAAGCAGCAGCTCTCTCCTGGCAGAGGAAATCCCATGCAGTGTTGCCCTGGCGAGATAGTGTTGCTACAGCGAGGCCCAGGGAAAACAGACTGCCTAGAGAAATCCTAGCAAAGCCCTGTGTTTCCCCACAGGAATGTATGTCATTTTCAGTTCTTTGCCAGCAACGGAGCTCAGAGGCAACGTCAGATTGTGTGTATCTCAGTGAGAGAAAGAACACTGTGACTTCCCCCGTTCCTCTGACGAAAGCGGTTAGAGGGAGAAAAGCGTCCTTTGCTTTCGCTTTCCCGCAGTGAGCTCGGCAGATCTGCCCTTCGCGAAGGGCCGTTTTCCCCCGGAGAACTGCCTCGCGGTAGCCCTGTTCTGGAAGTGGAACGAGTATGCAGTGTTAGCGTTCAGCTATTGTGAAGGCTCGCTTTGGCCCAGGGCAAACGAAGCGCCGGGGGAAATCTTAGCAGAGCCCGGCGCCTTTCCACGGTTCAAAGCGTGGAACTGCAGACTCTTTTGCAAAGAAGAGAGCGCCCAGGCAACAGCAGCCTGCACGTTTCTCAGTGAAAGGGAGAACTTCCTAACTTCATCCAGTCCTCTGAGCAAAGCAGGCAGAGGGAGAGATACTTTCTTTCCTTCCTCTTTCCTGCAACGAATTCCTCCTTTGCTCTTGCAAACGCAAGGCTTCTTCTGAAAAACCACGTCGCGGTGCAGGGATCCTTCCAGAGGAGCAACGGCATAGTTTTAGCTGGAAGGGCTTGGCAGAGCAGCCGGCGAGAAAAGGCCTCTTGCCATTCTCTTTTCTTTCTGCCTGAATGCGGTCAATTGGCACTTGCCAGGGCAAGGTTTCCCAGCACAAACTACAAAGCAGCAGCTCTCTCCTGGCAGAGGAAATCCCATGCAGTGTTGCCCTGGCGAGATAGTGTTGCTACAGCGAGGCCCAGGGAAAACAGACTGCCTAGAGAAATCCTAGCAAAGCCCTGTGTTTCCCCACAGGAATGTATGTCATTTTCAGTTCTTTGCCAGCAACGGAGCTCAGAGGCAACGTCAGATTGTGTGTATCTCAGTGAGAGAAAGAACACTGTGACTTCCCCCGTTCCTCTGACGAAAGCGGTTAGAGGGAGAAAAGCGTCCTTTGCTTTCGCTTTCCCGCAGTGAGCTCGGCAGATCTGCCCTTCGCGAAGGGCCGTTTTCCCCCGGAGAACTGCCTCGCGGTAGCCCTGTTCTGGAAGTGGAACGAGTATGCAGTGTTAGCGTTCAGCTATTGTGAAGGCTCGCTTTGGCCCAGGGCAAACGAAGCGCCGGGGGAAATCTTAGCAGAGCCCGGCGCCTTTCCACGGTTCAAAGCGTGGAACTGCAGACTCTTTTGCAAAGAAGAGAGCGCCCAGGCAACAGTAGCCTGCACGTTTCTCAGTGAAAGGGAGAACTTCCTAACTTCATCCAGTCCTCTGAGCAAAGCAGGCAGAGGGAGAGATACTTTCTTTCCTTCCTCTTTCCTGCAACGAATTCCTCCTTTGCTCTTGCAAACGCAAGGCTTCTTCTTAAAAACTACGTCGCGGTGCAGGGATCCTTCCAGAGGAGCAACGGCATAGTTTTAGCTGGAAGGGCTTGGCAGAGCAGCCGGCGAGAAAAGGCCTCTTGCCATTCTCTTTTCTTTCTGCCTGAATGCGGTGAATTGGCACTTGCCAGGGCAAGGTTTCCCAGCACAAACTACAAAGCAGCAGCTCTCTCCTGGCAGAGGAAATCCCATGCAGTGTTGCCCTGGCGAGATAGTGTTGCTACAGCGAGGCCCAGGGAAAACAGACTGCCTAGAGAAATCCTAGCAAAGCCCTGTGTTTCCCCACAGGAATGTATGTCATTTTCAGTTCTTTGCCAGCAACGGAGCTCAGAGGCAACGTCAGACTGTGTGTATCTCAGTGAGAGAAAGAACACTGTGACTTCCCCCGTTCCTCTGACGAAAGCGGTTAGAGGGAGAAAAGCGTCCTTTGCTTTCGCTTTCCCGCAGTGAGCTCGGCAGATCTGCCCTTCGCGAAGGGCCGTTTTCCCCCGGAGAACTGCCTCGCGGTAGCCCTGTTCTGGAAGTGGAACGAGTATGCAGTGTTAGCGTTCAGCTATTGTGAAGGCTCGCTTTGGCCCAGGGCAAACGAAGCGCCGGGGGAAATCTTAGCAGAGCCCGGCGCCTTTCCACGGTTCAAAGCGTGGAACAGCAGACTCTTTTGCAAAGAAGAGAGCGCCCAGGCAACAGCAGCCTGCACGTTTCTCAGTGAAAGGGAGAACTTCCTAACTTCATCCAGTCCTCTGAGCAAAGCAGGCAGAGGGAGAGAAACTTTCTTTCCTTCCTCTTTCCTGCAACGAATTCCTCCTTTGCTCTTGCAAACGCAAGGCTTCTTCTGAAAAACTACGTCGCGGTGCAGGGATCCTTCCAGAGGAGCAACGGCATAGTTTTAGCTGGAAGGGCTTGGCAGAGCAGCCAGCGAGAAAAGGCCTCTTGCGATTCTCTTTTCTTTCTGCCTGAATGCGGTCAATTGGCACTTGCCAAAGCAAGGTTTCCCAGCACAAGCTACAAAGCAGCAGCTCTCTCCTGGCAGAGGAAATCCCATGCAGTGTTGCCCTGGCGAGATAGTGTTGCTACAGCGAGGCCCAGGGAAAACAGACTGCCTAGAGAAATCCTAGCAAAGCCCTGTGTTTCCCCACAGGAATGTATGTCAGTTTCAGTTCTTTGCCAGCGACGGAGCTCAGAGGCAACGTCAGACTGTGTGTATCTCAGTGAGAGAAAGAACACTGTGACTTCCCCCGTTCCTCTGACGAAAGCGGTTAGAGGGAGAAAAGCGTCTTTGCTTTCGCTTTCCCGCAGTGAGCTCGGCAGATCTGCCCTTCGCGAAGGGCCGTTTTCCCCCGGAGAACTGCCTCGCGGTAGCCCTGTTCTGGAAGTGGAACGAGTATGCAGTGTTAGCGTTCAGCTATTGTGAAGGCTCGCTTTGGCCCAGGGCAAACGAAGCGCCGGGGGAAATCTTAGCAGAGCCCGGCGCCTTTCCACGGTTCAAAGCGTGGAACAGCAGACTCTTTTGCAAAGAAGAGAGCGCCCAGGCAACAGCAGCCTGCACGTTTCTCAGTGAAAGGGAGAACTTCCTAACTTCATCCAGTCCTCTGAGCAAAGCAGGCAGAGGGAGAGAAACTTTCTTTCCTTCCTCTTTCTTGCAACGAATTCCTCCTTTGCTCTTGCAAACGGAAGGCTTCTTCTGAAAAACTACGTCGCGGTGCAGGGATCCTTCCAGAGGAGCAACGGCATAGTTTTAGCTGGAAGGGCTTGGCAGAGCAGCCGGCGAGAAAAGGCCTCTTGCCATTCTCTTTTCTTTCTGCCTGAATGCGGTCAATTGGCACTTGCCAAAGCAAGGTTTCCCAGCACAAACTACAAAGCAGCAGCTCTCTCCTGGCAGAGGAAATCCCATGCAGTGTTGCCCTGGCGAGATAGTGTTGCTACAGCGAGGCCCAGGGAAAACAGACTGCCTAGAGAAATCCTAGCAAAGCCCTGTGTTTCCCCACAGGAATGTATGTCAGTTTCAGTTCTTTGTCAGCGACGGAGCTCAGAGGCAACGTCAGATTGTGTGTATCTCAGTGAGAGAAAGAACACTGTGACTTCCCCCGTTCCTCTGACGAAAGCGGTTAGAGGGAGAAAAGCGTCCTTTGCTTTCGCTTTCCCGCAGTGAGCTCGGCAGATCTGCCCTTCGCGAAGGGCCGTTTTCCCCCGGAGAACTGCCTCGCGGTAGCCCTGTTCTGGAAGTGGAACGAGTATGCAGTGTTAGCGTTCAGCTATTGTGAAGGCTCGCTTTGGCCCAGGGCAAACGAAGCGCCGGGGGAAATCTTAGCAGAGCCCGGCGCCTTTCCACGGTTCAAAGCGTGGAACTGCAGACTCTTTTGCAAAGAAGAGAGCGCCCAGGCAACAGCAGCCTGCACGTTTCTCAGTGAAAGGGAGAACTTCCTAACTTCATCCAGTCCTCTGAGCAAAGCAGGCAGAGGGAGAGATACTTTCTTTCCTTCCTCTTTCCTGCAACGAATTCCTCCTTTGCTCTTGCAAACGCAAGGCTTCTTCTGAAAAACTACTTCACGGTGCAGGGATCCTTCCAGAGGAGCAACGGCATAGTTTTAGCTGGAAGGGCTTGGCAGAGCAGCCGGCGAGAAAAGGCCTCTTGCGATTCTCTTTTCTTTCTGCCTGAATGCGGTCAATTGGCACTTGCCAAAGCAAGGTTTCCCAGCACAAGCTACAAAGCAGCAGCTCTCTCCTGGCAGAGGAAATCCCATGCAGTGTTGCCCTGGCGAGATAGTGTTGCTACAGCGAGGCCCAGGGAAAACAGACTGCCTGGAGAAATCCTAGCAAAGCCCTGTGTTTCCCCACAGGAATGTATGTCAGTTTCAGTTCTTTGCCAGCGACGGAGCTCAGAGGCAACGTCAGATTGTGTGTATCTCAGTGAGAGAAAGAACACTGTGACTTCCCCCGTTCCTCTGACGAAAGCGGTTAGAGGGAGAAAAGCGTCTTTGCTTTCGCTTTCCCGCAGTGAGCTCGGCAGATCTGCCCTTCGCGAAGGGCCGTTTTCCCCCGGAGAACTGCCTCGCGGTAGCCCTGTTCTGGAAGTGGAACGAGTATGCAGTGTTAGCGTTCAGCTATTGTGAAGGCTCGCTTTGGCCCAGGGCAAACGAAGCGCCGGGGGAAATCTTAGCAGAGCCCGGCGCCTTTCCACGGTTCAAAGCGTGGAACAGCAGACTCTTTTGCAAAGAAGAGAGCGCCCAGGCAACAGCAGCCTGCACGTTTCTCAGTGAAAGGGAGAACTTCCTAACTTCATCCAGTCCTCTGAGCAAAGCAGGCAGAGGGAGAGAAACTTTCTTTCCTTCCTCTTTCCTGCAACGAATTCCTCCTTTGCTCTTGCAAACGCAAGGCTTCTTCTGAAAAACTACGTCGCGGTGCAGGGATCCTTCCAGAGGAGCAACGGCATAGTTTTAGCTGGAAGGGCTTGGCAGAGCAGCCGGCGAGAAAAGGCCTCTTGCCATTCTCTTTTCTTTCTGCCTGAATGCGGTCAATTGGCACTTGCCAAAGCAAGGTTTCCCAGCACAAGCTACAAAGCAGCAGCTCTCTCCTGGCAGAGGAAATCCCATGCAGTGTTGCCCTGGCGAGATAGTGTTGCTACAGCGAGGCCCAGGGAAAACAGACTGCCTGGAGAAATCCTAGCAAAGCCCTGTGTTTCCCCACAGGAATGTATGTCAGTTTCAGTTCTTTGCCAGCGACGGAGCTCAGAGGCAACGTCAGATTGTGTGTATCTCAGTGAGAGAAAGAACACTGTGACTTTCCCCGTTCCTCTGACGAAAGCGGTTAGAGGGAGAAAAGCGTCTTTGCTTTCGCTTTCCCGCAGTGAGCTCGGCAGATCTGCCCTTCGCGAAGGGCCGTTTTCCCCCGGAGAACTGCCTCGCGGTAGCCCTGTTCTGGAAGTGGAACGAGTATGCAGTGTTAGCGTTCAGCTATTGTGAAGGCTCGCTTTGGCCCAGGGCAAACGAAGCGCCGGGGGAAATCTTAGCAGAGCCCGGCGCCTTTCCACGGTTCAAAGCGTGGAACTGCAGACTCTTTTGCAAAGAAGAGAGCGCCCAGGCAACAGCAGCCTGCACGTTTCTCAGTGAAAGGGAGAACTTCCTAACTTCATCCAGTCCTCTGAGCAAAGCAGGCAGAGGGAGAGATACTTTCTTTCCTTCCTCTTTCCTGCAACGAATTCCTCCTTTGCTCTTGCAAACGCAAGGCTTCTTCTGAAAAACTACGTCGCGGTGCAGGGATCCTTCCAGAGGAGCAACGGCATAGTTTTAGCTGGAAGGGCTTGGCAGAGCAGCCGGCGAGAAAAGGCCTCTTGCCATTCTCTTTTCTTTCTGCCTGAATGCGGTCAATTGGCACTTGCCAGGGCAAGGTTTCCCAGCACAAACTACAAAGCAGCAGCTCTCTCCTGGCAGAGGAAATCCCATGCAGTGTTGCCCTGGCGAGATAGTGTTGCTACAGCGAGGCCCAGGGAAAACAGACTGCCTAGAGAAATCCTAGCAAAGCCCTGTGTTTCCCCACAGGAATGTATGTCATTTTCAGTTCTTTGCCAGCAACGGAGCTCAGAGGCAACGTCAGACTGTGTGTATCTCAGTGAGAGAAAGAACACTGTGACTTCCCCCGTTCCTCTGACGAAAGCGGTTAGAGGGAGAAAAGCGTCCTTTGCTTTCGCTTTCCCGCAGTGAGCTCGGCAGATCTGCCCTTCGCGAAGGGCCGTTTTCCCCCGGAGAACTGCCTCGCGGTAGCCCTGTTCTGGAAGTGGAACGAGTATGCAGTGTTAGCGTTCAGCTATTGTGAAGGCTCGCTTTGGCCCAGGGCAAACGAAGCGCCGGGGGAAATCTTAGCAGAGCCCGGCGCCTTTCCACGGTTCAAAGCGTGGAACAGCAGACTCTTTTGCAAAGAAGAGAGCGCCCAGGCAACAGCAGCCTGCACGTTTCTCAGTGAAAGGGAGAACTTCCTAACTTCATCCAGTCCTCTGAGCAAAGCAGGCAGAGGGAGAGAAACTTTCTTTCCTTCCTCTTTCCTGCAACGAATTCCTCCTTTGCTCTTGCAAACGCAAGGCTTCTTCTGAAAAACTACGTCGCGGTGCAGGGATCCTTCCAGAGGAGCAACGGCATAGTTTTAGCTGGAAGGGCTTGGCAGAGCAGCCGGCGAGAAAAGGCCTCTTGCCATTCTCTTTTCTTTCTGCCTGAATGCGGTCAATTGGCACTTGCCAAAGCAAGGTTTCCCAGCACAAGCTACAAAGCAGCAGCTCTCTCCTGGCAGAGGAAATCCCATGCAGTGTTGCCCTGGCGAGATAGTGTTGCTACAGCGAGGCCCAGGGAAAACAGACTGCCTGGAGAAATCCTAGCAAAGCCCTGTGTTTCCCCACAGGAATGTATGTCAGTTTCAGTTCTTTGCCAGCGACGGAGCTCAGAGGCAACGTCAGATTGTGTGTATCTCAGTGAGAGAAAGAACACTGTGACTTCCCCCGTTCCTCTGACGAAAGCGGTTAGAGGGAGAAAAGCGTCTTTGCTTTCGCTTTCCCGCAGTGAGCTCGGCAGATCTGCCCTTCGCGAAGGGCCGTTTTCCCCCGGAGAACTGCCTCGCGGTAGCCCTGTTCTGGAAGTGGAACGAGTATGCAGTGTTAGCGTTCAGCTATTGTGAAGGCTCGCTTTGGCCCAGGGCAAACGAAGCGCCGGGGGAAATCTTAGCAGAGCCCGGCGCCTTTCCACGGTTCAAAGCGTGGAACAGCAGACTCTTTTGCAAAGAAGAGAGCGCCCAGGCAACAGCAGCCTGCACGTTTCTCAGTGAAAGGGAGAACTTCCTAACTTCATCCAGTCCTCTGAGCAAAGCAGGCAGAGGGAGAGAAACTTTCTTTCCTTCCTCTTTCCTGCAACGAATTCCTCCTTTGCTCTTGCAAACGCAAGGCTTCTTCTGAAAAACTACGTCGCGGTGCAGGGATCCTTCCAGAGGAGCAACGGCATAGTTTTAGCTGGAAGGGCTTGGCAGAGCAGCCGGCGAGAAAAGGCCTCTTGCCATTCTCTTTTCTTTCTGCCTGAATGCGGTCAATTGGCACTTGCCAAAGCAAGGTTTCCCAGCACAAACTACAAAGCAGCAGCTCTCTCCTGGCAGAGGAAATCCCATGCAGTGTTGCCCTGGCGAGATAGTGTTGCTACAGCGAGGCCCAGGGAAAACAGACTGCCTAGAGAAATCCTAGCAAAGCCCTGTGTTTCCCCACAGGAATGTATGTCAGTTTCAGTTCTTTGTCAGCGACGGAGCTCAGAGGCAACGTCAGATTGTGTGTATCTCAGTGAGAGAAAGAACACTGTGACTTCCCCCGTTCCTCTGACGAAAGCGGTTAGAGGGAGAAAAGCGTCCTTTGCTTTCGCTTTCCCGCAGTGAGCTCGGCAGATCTGCCCTTCGCGAAGGGCCGTTTTCCCCCGGAGAACTGCCTCGCGGTAGCCCTGTTCTGGAAGTGGAACGAGTATGCAGTGTTAGCGTTCAGCTATTGTGAAGGCTCGCTTTGGCCCAGGGCAAACGAAGCGCCGGGGGAAATCTTAGCAGAGCCCGGCGCCTTTCCACGGTTCAAAGCGTGGAACAGCAGACTCTTTTGCAAAGAAGAGAGCGCCCAGGCAACAGCAGCCTGCACGTTTCTCGGTGAAAGGGAGAACTTCCTAACTTCATCCAGTCCTCTGAGCAAAGCAGGCAGAGGGAGAGATACTTTCTTTCCTTCCTCTTTCCTGCAACGAATTCCTCCTTTGCTCTTGCAAACGCAAGGCTTCTTCTGAAAAACTACTTCACGGTGCAGGGATCCTTCCAGAGGAGCAACGGCATAGTTTTAGCTGGAAGGGCTTGGCAGAGCAGCCGGCGAGAAAAGGCCTCTTGCCATTCTCTTTTCTTTCTGCCTGAATGCGGTCAATTGGCACTTGCCAAAGCAAGGTTTCCCAGCACAAGCTACAAAGCAGCAGCTCTCTCCTGGCAGAGGAAATCCCATGCAGTGTTGCCCTGGCGAGATAGTGTTGCTACAGCGAGGCCCAGGGAAAACAGACTGCCTGGAGAAATCCTAGCAAAGCCCTGTGTTTCCCCACAGGAATGTATGTCAGTTTCAGTTCTTTGCCAGCGACGGAGCTCAGAGGCAACGTCAGATTGTGTGTATCTCAGTGAGAGAAAGAACACTGTGACTTCCCCCGTTCCTCTGACGAAAGCGGTTAGAGGGAGAAAAGCGTCTTTGCTTTCGCTTTCCCGCAGTGAGCTCGGCAGATCTGCCCTTCGCGAAGGGCCGTTTTCCCCCGGAGAACTGCCTCGCGGTAGCCCTGTTCTGGAAGTGGAACGAGTATGCAGTGTTAGCGTTCAGCTATTGTGAAGGCTCGCTTTGGCCCAGGGCAAACGAAGCGCCGGGGGAAATCTTAGCAGAGCCCGGCGCCTTTCCACGGTTCAAAGCGTGGAACTGCAGACTCTTTTGCAAAGAAGAGAGCGCCCAGGCAACAGCAGCCTGCACGTTTCTCAGTGAAAGGGAGAACTTCCTAACTTCATCCAGTCCTCTGAGCAAAGCAGGCAGAGGGAGAGATACTTTCTTTCCTTCCTCTTTCCTGCAACGAATTCCTCCTTTGCTCTTGCAAACGCAAGGCTTCTTCTGAAAAACTACTTCACGGTGCAGGGATCCTTCCAGAGGAGCAACGGCATAGTTTTAGCTGGAAGGGCTTGGCAGAGCAGCCGGCGAGAAAAGGCCTCTTGCGATTCTCTTTTCTTTCTGCCTGAATGCGGTCAATTGGCACTTGCCAAAGCAAGGTTTCCCAGCACAAGCTACAAAGCAGCAGCTCTCTCCTGGCAGAGGAAATCCCATGCAGTGTTGCCCTGGCGAGATAGTGTTGCTACAGCGAGGCCCAGGGAAAACAGACTGCCTGGAGAAATCCTAGCAAAGCCCTGTGTTTCCCCACAGGAATGTATGTCAGTTTCAGTTCTTTGCCAGCGACGGAGCTCAGAGGCAACGTCAGATTGTGTGTATCTCAGTGAGAGAAAGAACACTGTGACTTCCCCCGTTCCTCTGACGAAAGCGGTTAGAGGGAGAAAAGCGTCTTTGCTTTCGCTTTCCCGCAGTGAGCTCGGCAGATCTGCCCTTCGCGAAGGGCCGTTTTCCCCCGGAGAACTGCCTCGCGGTAGCCCTGTTCTGGAAGTGGAACGAGTATGCAGTGTTAGCGTTCAGCTATTGTGAAGGCTCGCTTTGGCCCAGGGCAAACGAAGCGCCGGGGGAAATCTTAGCAGAGCCCGGCGCCTTTCCACGGTTCAAAGCGTGGAACAGCAGACTCTTTTGCAAAGAAGAGAGCGCCCAGGCAACAGCAGCCTGCACGTTTCTCAGTGAAAGGGAGAACTTCCTAACTTCATCCAGTCCTCTGAGCAAAGCAGGCAGAGGGAGAGAAACTTTCTTTCCTTCCTCTTTCCTGCAACGAATTCCTCCTTTGCTCTTGCAAACGCAAGGCTTCTTCTGAAAAACTACGTCGCGGTGCAGGGATCCTTCCAGAGGAGCAACGGCATAGTTTTAGCTGGAAGGGCTTGGCAGAGCAGCCGGCGAGAAAAGGCCTCTTGCCATTCTCTTTTCTTTCTGCCTGAATGCGGTCAATTGGCACTTGCCAGGGCAAGGTTTCCCAGCACAAACTACAAAGCAGCAGCTCTCTCCTGGCAGAGGAAATCCCATGCAGTGTTGCCCTGGCGAGATAGTGTTGCTACAGCGAGGCCCAGGGAAAACAGACTGCCTGGAGAAATCCTAGCAAAGCCCTGTGTTTCCCCACAGGAATGTATGTCAGTTTCAGTTCTTTGCCAGCGACGGAGCTCAGAGGCAACGTCAGATTGTGTGTATCTCAGTGAGAGAAAGAACACTGTGACTTCCCCCGTTCCTCTGACGAAAGCGGTTAGAGGGAGAAAAGCGTCTTTGCTTTCGCTTTCCCGCAGTGAGCTCGGCAGATCTGCCCTTCGCGAAGGGCCGTTTTCCCCCGGAGAACTGCCTCGCGGTAGCCCTGTTCTGGAAGTGGAACGAGTATGCAGTGTTAGCGTTCAGCTATTGTGAAGGCTCGCTTTGGCCCAGGGCAAACGAAGCGCCGGGGGAAATCTTAGCAGAGCCCGGCGCCTTTCCACGGTTCAAAGCGTGGAACAGCAGACTCTTTTGCAAAGAAGAGAGCGCCCAGGCAACAGCAGCCTGCACGTTTCTCAGTGAAAGGGAGAACTTCCTAACTTCATCCAGTCCTCTGAGCAAAGCAGGCAGAGGGAGAGAAACTTTCTTTCCTTCCTCTTTCCTGCAACGAATTCCTCCTTTGCTCTTGCAAACGCAAGGCTTCTTCTGAAAAACTACGTCGCGGTGCAGGGATCCTTCCAGAGGAGCAACGGCATAGTTTTAGCTGGAAGGGCTTGGCAGAGCAGCCGGCGAGAAAAGGCCTCTTGCCATTCTCTTTTCTTTCTGCCTGAATGCGGTCAATTGGCACTTGCCAAAGCAAGGTTTCCCAGCACAAGCTACAAAGCAGCAGCTCTCTCCTGGCAGAGGAAATCCCATGCAGTGTTGCCCTGGCGAGATAGTGTTGCTACAGCGAGGCCCAGGGAAAACAGACTGCCTGGAGAAATCCTAGCAAAGCCCTGTGTTTCCCCACAGGAATGTATGTCAGTTTCAGTTCTTTGCCAGCGACGGAGCTCAGAGGCAACGTCAGATTGTGTGTATCTCAGTGAGAGAAAGAACACTGTGACTTTCCCCGTTCCTCTGACGAAAGCGGTTAGAGGGAGAAAAGCGTCTTTGCTTTCGCTTTCCCGCAGTGAGCTCGGCAGATCTGCCCTTCGCGAAGGGCCGTTTTCCCCCGGAGAACTGCCTCGCGGTAGCCCTGTTCTGGAAGTGGAACGAGTATGCAGTGTTAGCGTTCAGCTATTGTGAAGGCTCGCTTTGGCCCAGGGCAAACGAAGCGCCGGGGGAAATCTTAGCAGAGCCCGGCGCCTTTCCACGGTTCAAAGCGTGGAACTGCAGACTCTTTTGCAAAGAAGAGAGCGCCCAGGCAACAGCAGCCTGCACGTTTCTCAGTGAAAGGGAGAACTTCCTAACTTCATCCAGTCCTCTGAGCAAAGCAGGCAGAGGGAGAGATACTTTCTTTCCTTCCTCTTTCCTGCAACGAATTCCTCCTTTGCTCTTGCAAACGCAAGGCTTCTTCTGAAAAACTACGTCGCGGTGCAGGGATCCTTCCAG